>NC_034594.1:137564403-137579615 GCF_900095145.1 Mus pahari
GAAAGAAAGAAAGAAAGAAAGAAAGAAAGAAAGAAAGAAAGAAAGAAAGAAAGAAAGAAAGAAAGAAAGAAAGAAAAAGAAAGGAAGAAAGAAAAAGAAAACTCAGAACCTTTCAGGCTGCCCTCCTGGTGGCTTAGGAGTCCTACCAACACCAACCTTCAGGTGTTGGTCCTGTGTGTGCTTAAGCACAGCTGTGGATAGGAGCTGACTATTTCTGGAAGCCCATTGGCTTGCAGGCAACTCTTCCAGGAAAATGATGTTTCACAGTGCACCAACCTCTACCTCTTGCAACTCCCACAGTTCCGTTCTTTGGACAGTATAAAATAACTCTATTCTTGCTCTTTTTTCATCATGATGTTTTAAACATTTAGATAACAAGTAGTCCCATTTTGGTGCACCCCAATCCAGTCTATCCTTCTCTCCAAATAAGTCTCCTATGACTGGCCATTAACCCTCAACATCTTAATCACTATCATTTACTCTGAATAGCTCAGAACCTGGGCACCTGTATGAGGGGGGAGGAGTGAAGTCACTTCTTGCTGGTGACATGTTAGACTGTCCTTGTGAAAGCTGGGGTGACAGGAAGCACCTGCCAAGCAGTGTTCTTTAGAAGCCTCAAAAGGCATCTCTGCTCAGAAAGCAAAAACAAATAGCTTGACCTTCTGAGGCTGATCCTGACAGAAACTGCCTTAGATTATTGTGGAAAGACAAATGGCATAAAGTTTAATATTTACCTGTCATGTTTAGAAATAGCTACTTCCTGTCCCTCATGCTTATGGCTGCAGAAAGGGGCAGGGAGACTGTACCCATCTACACAATATAGTGTGTGTCTGTGTGTGTGTGTGTGTGTCTGTGTGTGTGTGTGTGTGTGTTTTCTCTACTAATGCTTTGAAAAGGAGTCAATACTTGCAGACCATCTTTCTCTCAGTACCTAAGGGATAACCTAGTAAACACTCAGAAAAAGACCCCCATCTCCCTAGGGGACACCTGGAACATGGAGGGAACAACTAATCTAAAAGTCCAGATGCTTCTCAATTAAAATAAGTAGGAGTTTTACAAAATAAGGATAGAAGATGTGTCAATGGTGGGTGGACCACCCTTCCTTGACCAGCACAGCTTAGATGTGCATAGCCTTGGTCCTGTGATTAAACTTTGATCTTATTTCAGACATTGAAGACAGGCTTGTGGGAGGGGTTCCCTAGATCTCTTTGTCCCTCTTTCCAGTTTAGCCACATGAAATAAATCTCCCTTTCTTCCTTCCATTATTAATTCGGCTCTTTTAATTGGTTTATTAGGAACGGGTGGCTAAACTAGCCACTTGTAGGGCCACAGACTGTGACCACCCCCCAAACTGAATGACAGTAGGGCGTGGTACGTGAGAAGATAGCAAAGGCATCTATAGCATGGATGAGATCCCACATGGTAGTCCAGTATGACAGTGAGACAGACAGGATGGACGAGGAGTGGAGGGATTGAAAGAAGACAGAGTGTCTGACACAGACCAGTATGTAGAATGGCATCTCTGATGGGGAATAGGGATGGCACTTCTCAGACCGCAGGGTCACAGTGCTTACCAACTTTCTCGAGTGTCCTCTCTAGAATGTCAGCTTGGTCCTATCTCCTGAACTCTTAGCATGCATCCTCCCCTCCCACATCCCACATGGCTGGCTCAGAACAGCCTATACTTAGGAAGAACAATGAACAGCCATACAGAAACAGGTTTTTAAACCCATATCACGAAAGCTAGAAAAACTCCTGCACCATGGAGAATGTTAAAAAGGATCCTCTAGAAATACAAAGTGTAAGACTTGCCTTCGGGAAGCTTCAAAAGTGGAAAAGTTAGAAAAGACGAACCCCAGTCTTGAAGAGGGCAGCGATAAAATTAAATCCTTCGCTATGTCCATTCATCAACAAAGACTTGGCCAATCACATGGAGGATGCTGTATTTAGAGTAGGACCTCAATTGGAAAAATGTGTGAGCATTAATCATCAAACGCTCTTCCCTTAAATTAAGCAAAATAATACTCAGTTGGAACATGATTCCATGAGGTACGAATAGCCGAGCTATCATGGTGAGATGTTTTGCACAACTGCAGCCTCTCCAGTCTCCTTCAGACCATGTGTTTTTATTTGTGAAGATTAAGCCTACCCAAGTTTTAAGACTCCATGCTTGCCATGCATTCTCTCATGCCGCAACGTGAAGAACAACGAGAACATCACCGACCCAGATGGCCACCCCAACGATGGGTCAGAATGTAAATTTTAATTGACGAAAGGAAGGTGCCACTAGTACTGCTGACATTTCAAGCTGTGAGCATCCTGCTTCTTAATAGGTGGGGAATTCAAGGAGAAATGAACCCCAACACAGCGCCTGCTGACAGATGTTCAGTGAATTCTTTCCAGTGTAAGAGACTCCAATAATGAAGGGTTTTTTTTTTCTTTTGCCTCACATTTTCAAAGGAATGATTGCTTCTAAGGGATTCATATTAATTTTGTATAACAATGCCAAACAATGAAAGTCTATCAGAGACAAAATTTATTTTGAGCAAATGGCTCCCCAGTTTAATTTATTTTCTTCTAGAAGAAAGGACTCCAAAAAATCAGCCTACCTGTATCTTGATTCTTCAGGTACTATACCGTGATAAGCCTCTTAGGTTGCCTCTAAAGACAAATTAAAATTGCCTTATTTCTTCTGGAACATCTATGAAGGTGGTGTCTGGAACAGCCCATCTCTTTCCTTTCCTGGGTGTCATTCAGGCTAATTTCTACCAACTGTGTGGTTCATGTACCCCAGGGTTGTGACATGATTGATGCTTTGAGTCACTGACTTACAATGTGACAAGACAGACATGGTAAAAGCTCCAGGGTCATGTATGCCCCAACCTCTCCACGAGTTCAGAGATGTAGGGCCAGCCTGGTTCTTCAGAGCCTTGCTCAGACTAACAGAGGTGTACCAATAATCACTAGTAACTGAATGGAAACGTCCCTGTCTCCTGGGGTCAGTTGTGCACAGGGTTTGATCAACTGAACCCATGACCTGGGCACCTGTGCCCTTTACCAAGGGAGTTGCTACGCGTGTTTTTCTCTTCCTCTGCTGTGCTTCCCAGGGCTGCCCCTAACTGCAAGTACACACACTACACACACACACACACACACACACACATTTTCATCTTCCAAAATAGTCATTTCACTTCCAGGGTACTTCTCAAATTCCTCTTGCTTAATCCCATACTGTCTTCTGAAGAGACTCTTGGGTTCAGAAGACCTGGATTTAAGGTGTACTATCTTTTAAATGATCTGGGATGATGCCCAGATTTTCCCAAATTGTCCACTCTGGATCCTTGAGTCTAAATTGCCTTGTACAAAATGGGCATGGTGATAATGTTCATAGGATTGGTAGAGGGATCAAGAGATAACAATGTATGAGCAAGGAAGATGGCCCCATTGGTAAAGTGCTTGCTGTTCAAGCATGAGGTTCAGATCCTGAGTTTAGACCCCCAGCCAGGCATAATGACATGTACCTAAAATACTGGTGCCCAGTGCAGGGGAGGCAGCAACAGCTGTATTCCTGGAGTTCACCTACCAGCCAGCCTGATGAGGTCAGGGAGCTACAGATTTAATGAGAGACTCTCTTTTGAAAACAAAGGTAAAGATGGGGCAGGCTGTATGGCTTGGCAGGTAGAAACACTTGCTGACAACCTTTCTTTGATCCCTGGAATTCAGTAGAAGATAGAAGGAGAGAAGTGACTCCACAAAGTTGTCCTTTGATCCGTACGTGTGCCGAGGCATGCATGCACCCACACATATCATACAGAGCTCTTAGCAATAATTAATAAAAATATATCTTTTAAATGGTAGAGATTAATATGGAAGATACCAAGCATCAACCTCTGATCTCTATACATGCACACACAAGCACAGACACTCAAGCACATGCACACACATACACACACACACACACACACACACACACACATACAAGAATACAATATACACAGACACAATGTATGTGAAGTCAAGCTCTGTAAACCTTTCAGGTTCAATATGTGTCACACAGAAGAAACTGACATGGTCTGATGTCACCTACATGGCAGACACAGAGGCTGAATGGCGACAGACGCAGGTCTCAGGGGCAGCCACTTATGAAAGTGTTAAGCATTTTACTGTGTAGCTCTGGATGACTCACTATGTAGACCAGAGACTGGCCTTGAATTCCCAAGTACTGGGATTAAAAGCATGTACCACCACACTAGTTATGTGTTTATGTGCATGCCTGCATGCATGTATATGTTTATGTTTGTTATATATCTTTGTACTCCCAACAATAATTCCTGATATTAAAAAAGTCAGGGATCGCCGGGCATGGTGGCGCATGCCTTTAATCCCAGCACTCGGGAGGCAGAGGCAGGCGGATTTCTGAGTTAGAGGCCAGCCTGGTCTACAAAGTGAGTTCCAGGACAGCCAGAGCTATACAGAGAAACCCTGTCTCGAAAAACCAAAAAAAAAAAAAAGTCAGGGATCATCTAAATGGACACTGCCTCAGTCAGACTTTAAAAATGGCATTCATGCAATGGAGAAGATATGTAGACTAGATTCTTTGAATCTCAAGCTCACCAGGACAGGTACAATAATCTGCTCATCGCTCTCTCAGATGAATACCTATGCCCGCACAAAGCAAGGCCTCCTAAGACAAGATCCATAGATCAATCTTAGGTGACTTGTGCAGAACAGTTGGAATTTAAACTTACCATGGATTTCACCAGATTTACAAAACATCTCATCCCTAAATCAGACATTCCTAACCATCTTCCTTCTGGGACCACTCCGATCAGAAGATATACTTAGCAATTTTAACTTCCTTTAATTTGTCAGTAAAGGTATTTGAAGGAGCTAAGGTTTCAATCATATAATGACACTCGATGACACATGATGACTTGTAATGACATTGTTCCTCTTTTCCCCTGGTCACGTTTTCTTTTCTCATTTAATGTCCACACCACTGCACCACTTCTGAAGAGCTCTCCTTACCTTCCCTTGCTCTTGTCTAGCTCTCATTCAGTCCCTCTCTCTCCTACCTTCAGCATAGCTGACCTCTGTGTTTCTCTCTCACAGCCACTGCCCCGTTTAAAATGCTTTCTGTCTCAGTCGCTGTCACCTCTCTGCATATTCTTGTTCATCTGCTCCTATACTTATCCTCTAGCACATGCCTGGAGAGTCATACAGTGTGAGTCACTGAGACATTAATAAGTTATTCTTTGTGAAGGCAGATGACATCACTAACCCACTGTCTGGGACATATGCCCTTGATTAGTTTGTTCCACAGCAGAAAGGAGTGGATAATGCAGTCTTCCCAGGTCCCAGCTCTTCCCCTAAGGATGAGTTCCAAAGCCTTCTAGACTAAGGTTTGAGATAACAGCCAGCAGACTTAGAGCTAAAAGGCGGCAAAGATACCAGCTCATAAGATTTAGTGCAAGCAAAGAATCATCCTGGGAGGCCAATGCTCAAAACTAGATATGACTGGGACATTTTAACCAAAAGTGTCCTGGTTAAGGTTTAGTTATTTTTTTTATTGTGGTCCAAAAGAATGAGTTTGTATGGCTGTGTGATGCTTAATGGTGTTGCTGGTCAATAAATATGTAATTGGTATGTCATCTCCAGTCCTATCTGCCAACATTAAGAAATGGTCACAGAGATAAACTGGGAAAAGCCACAGAGCTGGTGCATGTGAGAGCCTGGGCTAGAACACGCTCTTTTTTGCATTACAGCATCATACCACATATATTCCCCAGCTCCCATTCCTCTCTTCTTGGACATGAATAACAAGAGTCTAATCTGGTAGCCAAAAAAAAAAAAAAAAAAAAAAAAACCAACAACAACAACAAAAAAAACCTAGGAACAGCCAAAGTGCCAGAGGCTGACTCCCCCTGTCACAGTCATTTCCTGCACCAAGTCCGAGATGCAGGGGACCCAGTGACTGACACTTGTCCTCAGTTTCCTAACACGCTACCCTGTCCTGGGAAGGAAGCAGCATTCATTGTTTTCATTCCTTTGCAGGGCACTTAGCCGCTCCTTACTTTGATCACCTGGTATAGGAAATAGTGCAGGGCTTCTTAGGCACAGCCAACTCGCTTTCATCATGCCCAGACAATGTTCTGATGTTTTTGTTGGATCTGAATATGCCAACCTTGTGCTGTGAGACTAAGTGAGGGTTGCTAAATATCATCAGTCTTGAAAAATTAGATGTCACTTTCTGTATGTGTTTCTTGTCTCCCTAGACTGAGCAGAGGATATGGGGTCTCTATGCTAATGATGGTGGTGAGATCTTCAGAGTCAATAATGGATAAGTTCATCTTAGCTGCTTCTGATATATGCTATGCCACTTGCAGAAACAGGAATCTAGCAGAGCTCTACCCACAACAGAATCTCTTCTGTATATTACCCCAGCATCCTAATACATAAAATTGAGGGGACAAGATAAATGAGACCCTTCCAGATGTTGGCTGCTTTCTCTGCTGTGAAAATTGGAAAGAATTCTCAATTCTAAAAATATTAATGGGGTGCTCACTACATCTGTTTTGTTCTATGAGAATGATAGCTGTATTAAAACCTTAACTCTAGCTCAAGACACAGACATGCAAGAAAAACAGTTCCAAAATTAATTGAGGCGGAAGTGAAGGAACAGAAGCATAAACAAAGTGTCACAGGCACAGCGAAGAAGGAACTGGAATGATCTGGAATTGGGGCCTGGGAAGGCTATGGGAAAACTGGTCCTACCCAGATAAAGAGGACTTCAAAACATGAAGAACAGTGAAGATGTCTCCACTTTCAGAACCAAAAGTATCTATAAGTCAGCCTTCCTGCAAGCATCCTACCTACTAAACACCATGCAGGGTGCACAGTATACATTGCTCTATTTAACCTCAGCTACAATGTCAAGGATAAGATAGTGTTTTATCTATTTCGTACATCCAAGAAGCAAGGTTCTAGCTAAGCATGATAGCACAAATTTTATCTCTCGAGAGCCTGAGATAAGGGGATCCAGGGTTCAAAGCCAACTTGGGCTACATAGCGAGGTCGTGTCTTGTTTATCTTTTTTAAAAAATGAAAAATAAGTAAGGTTCTTTGAAATAAAGTGTGGCTTGGCTGGGTGCTGGGTTGTCTGAGGGATCTCCTGGGACATCTCATGTGATTTCACATGTGACTCTCGTGTGACATCACATGTCCTTCTGTTACCTGCTATCTCTGCATCACTTCTGTGATAAGCTCATGGGCACAGATGCCACCTCTGCAAAACAGCCACATAAATTACTCTGTTAAATTTTGTTCTTTACTTATATTTCCTTTACATTCTGATAAAAGAACAATGAATATAATTCAGCCCTAGTCATATAATAAAAATAATTCATCAGAATCACATGTTCTAGTATGTATGAAGCTTTGCTATCTGTCATGTTATTTCAAACATGTCCAGGTATTAATGCCGCACTGAAAAACCATTAATACTATTATTCCTGCTTCGAGAGATGAAGACATCAACCCATCCAGATTAGAGATCATAAACTGTTCTATCTTAAGTATTTTATGAGATTTGAGGGGAGAGAGAACAATCTTTACTTTAAGCCTAATTTACACGGTAAATGTAAACTTTGCTTTTTCTCCATGTGCTTTCTTGGTATGATTCTTTTTCATATGGAAAAAAAACTCCAGATCTATCTATTCACACTGGGCTGTGCTGGGCTGAGAATCCCAAGGGTCTGAAAGTCCTCTATGGTATAACCCAACCTGGTCATCTTGCACAGAGTAACTGCTGAGCTGACTTAGGAAGCATTTGAATGCTTAAAACGCCAGGATGGTCAAAGGTCAGCCTTCCAAATGAGCACTGACTGGCAGGAAGAGTAGACACTCTGAAGAAAACGCTGTGTGCTGTGGGACCTCGGACCTCACACAGGATTGAGAGTGAACAGTTAAGAGTCTCAAGAATCTTGTATGCTGCCAAAAGAAATAAGAAAGGGAAGAGACCTGAGAAAGCAGTCTCCTCCCCGCCTCCCTCACCTCCTCTACCTCAGCCTGTGCCTCTGGCTTTGCAGGAGGAAACACACAGCAGGCTAACTGCAGTTACTGTCCATGAATGGGGACCCTCCATCTCATCTCAGATCCCTCCCTCTCCCACTCTCCTGACACTGCTTTCTGCTTCAAGCCTTCTGCGATGCCTAGCTCATAGTTCTTGATCCAGCTTCTGGTTCCCCTAGAAATTAGAAACCATCAAGAAAGTAGCCTCCCTGTGCTCCCTCTTACCAGTCTTCCCACAGCTCCATCTGCACGAGCAGGCTGATCTTCATGCTACAGTGTGTGACACTCTATACCTCTAGCTAAAGTCAACCTATATTTGTATTGAAGCACTATATTTGTATCTGCTGCTGCCTCCTCAGAGACCTTGTTCCATCCGATGGCTCATCTCTTTCCTATGAGCAAACAAGCATACTGTTTATCAAGTGCAAACTCCATGCCTTAACTTCATAGCTGCCTCTGTCTCCGCAGCTATTTCTTTGTTCCCCAGTAATAAGGACATCAGGATGTGTCTCTCTTCGGTGTCTTCTGCTCCTTTTCTTTCCCTCCACCTCCACCTGCACACATTACAAGACTAAGTCTCATACTTTATCTTACTTGATCTAGACTTGTCATTTGACCCTGGGGGTTATGGCTTTATTCCTAAAGTTGCTGGGCTTGTTTTCTGGACCGTCATTCTTGCTCGGTCCTCTACCTACTCCGTTAGCTGCTCTTTCCCAATCTTTATTGATTCCTACTTATATCATCATCATCTAAATGTAGACGAGGCCAGGACTTGTTGTCTGGGTCTTCAACATGTAAGCTTACTCCTTTCATGGTCTTCCTTTCTCATGGATTTAAACACTATATCTGTCCCAGTAATGTTCTGATTTATAGCTCAATTCTAATTGTTCACCTAGCCACATCTTGATAAAGATAACTATCAATGACTATCTACACCTGAACTTGTAAAGGTGTATCAGAATTACCATACCAAAAATAATGAATTCTTAATCTGTGGCCCTCAAACCTGCTCATCTTATAGGTACTTATAGTACCAGTGAGTTGTAGCTCCATTCTTCCAGCTGCTCAGGTTAAATTTTTGGAATAGTTTGTGGCTTCTCATCTCCCCCTTCTCTCCATAGCAGCAAAGATTCTCTCTCCAACACCCAGAGCATGACTACATCTTGCTATTTCACTCCTACAGACTTAGTCCCACCCACCACTATCCCCTTCCTATGTTACTTTAAGGCTGTCTCTCTCACCGCTTTCCTTCTAACCATGTTCACAGTCCATTTACTGGACAGCAGTCAGAACAATCTTCTAAAATGTAAGTTGGACCATGTTATTCCTCTGCCCAGAAACCCTCATTCATCATGTGCCACACAGAGTAAAACCCAATATTCGTACTATTTGTGATAGGTCAGCAACATAATCTCAGGGTTTGGGGGTTCCAGTTTTGCTTTCGATTTTGGTTTTTTGGTTTCTATGTGATGTCCTGGCACAAGAGACTGGCACACATTGCTTTTCTCCCTTCATTCGGATTTAGCCATCACCCTTGTCTCCTCTTTCATACTCAAACTCTACTCCACTTGTGAATTCCATCAACTGATCTTCAAAACATCCCACAAACCTAATCAATTCTCACCTCCTTCACCACCTCAGTCTGAGCTGCCATGATCCCATCAACACTATTTTAGAGCATCCTTGCTGGCTTCCAACATCATAGCATTCCTGTTTTTAAGCCCTCAATATTTTCTCATCTCAGAGAAAATTCCAAGTTCTTCACTACACGTGAACAGGCAGAAGTGGAAATCCCCATAATAAGCATAAATGGGAGAGATGGTGAGACCAGGAGTTTTAAGTATTGAAGAGCTAATCTGAGGTCATCAAAGGGAGGCAATTATCATTTCAAGAAATGTGGCCAAGATCAGAAATTTAAGAACAGGGTAGCTATGGCTGTGGCTTAGAGCTGACTGGGGATCCATTCACAAGATACAAAGAAAGTGGGAATTCATCCTGTGAAAGATAAACTGAGAGGTGGAGGATAGAATATAGGCAGTTATTGTTCAACCTCGGGAAGCAGAAGACCGTGGAGGCTCCACTGAAACAGACAGCTTCAGACAGAGACGGGGCATGCATTTGAATAAGCCAGAAAGGAAGAAAGGATTGAGGGACTATGGGTAATTCAGCATAGAGAAAGATGTCAAAGATAACAAATAGATATGATTTGGAAGTTTCTTTGATATTGATTGTATTTATTGAATAGCCCAATGTCTTTAAAATCCATAGTGAACTCTCAGCAAACATTATTGCAATCAAAACGTAATTCGATTCTAGATATATTTTCTTTTATTAAATATATTTTCGATTTCATGACTATGAAGTATGCATTTTAATTTAGTGTGGGGTCTCCAGTACAGTAAGAATTATCAACTTTTACCAAAGAGTTACTTTCGAAACCTAGAGGACCATTTTATTGAGAATTACGGGGCCATGTTTACAATGTTATACTGAAAAATGAGGAACAAAATAATCAATATTTTCAGCTGTGAAACAAATACGTATGCATGCCCAAGTACTAAAGAAACTAGAGAACAATAGAATTCAAATGAGTGTGCTGCACGCATAAGGCTAAATCAGTAAGCTTTCACCATTATATAGATTGATGTATTCTTAGTCATATGCAGATAATCAGCCCACGCCCATGCCTAACCATCACAGAGCCTCTAAGATCTTTCCTATTGTTTCAAAGACAAAAGACTGACCTCCTTCCTTCCCATCCTTGCTCATTTATCATGTTAGCTACATGTTAGCCATAGCCATCTTCAGAGATGTCAATAGGTTGTCTATACTTCTTTGGTCCAAGACACTCATGTTTTCATGTCACTGGAAGGACAATCCAATGGAAACCTAACAGATCATAAGGAGCCATAAGCAGGTGAATGCTTTCCTCAAGACATTCTTCATCAGGTTCGTGTTACAAGTATACGTCTGAAATCCTTATAAGGCAGTCTTGGCAAACTGATTACTCCTTATCCAGTCTCTCAGAATCCAAAGCCTTGCCTTTGAGATTTTCATTGCTCATTCTCTCTCAACTGTCATGTCTAGTTGAGCAGTCATATCATCAAAATCTGTGGATTCTTTTTCCTTGATTTCTCTTGCTCATATCCCAGCCTCATGTGGTCTCCGAGTACTTCCCCACTGGGTCACTAATATCTCCCCCAGGGTTCAGTTTCTAGTGTAATCCTCAATCTTCCCATGACTGCCCCACTTCTAGTGCTCTGATTTCGGTCCTTGCCAGGTTCTTCCAGTTTTTGGGATAAACCTCAAACTCCCAAGGAAGATTAACCCACGAGCAAGGGTCTGACTGATGTGACTATGACTGATTTTATCTCATGCTGCTATGCTTTATCCCATCTCTACTTACCTGACACTTATTTTGTACTGCATAGCACAATTAATGCAGGAGCATGTGCTGTCCTCTATACTGAGTTCATCCTTCCTTCCTTGAAGAATCCCTAATTCTTCAAGGAAGAATTCAGAGTCTGATATGTGCTTTAGGGCACTTTTTGTTGGGTCAATAATGGGCACAGGTTTCCTCTCACGTCCACAGTTCATAGTTTAAAATAAGCAACCGTGAGGTGCCTTTTTAGATGGGAAAAGTGAGATCTAAAGAATTAGAGTGAGAAGATGCAGTCACATCGACCTCCAAAGGGAAGGGCACTGGATGCACTGTATGTCCTGATCTTCATGTCTGTGCCATGCTTTGTGCCATATACACATAGTCTGTGTCTATGATCGAATGATGCAGCCTAACATTTTAAATGTATCCCATAAAAGTAAGTAAATATAAGTACACGCATTTTTATAAATAACCATCTTGATACTACAACATTTATTAACATTTAAGGATAAGAAACAAAGTAATCTTGTTCTGGCTATTCAGAAGGTACAGCAAACTTCATCATGTAATTACCAGGTTATAGGCACTCCAAAATCCTGTCTGCTGGGTGGTACTTAGGTACCATAGTCAAATGTCATAAATTCTCTAGAACAATAATTCTGTCCCTAATTGGGGGGAGGGACAGGGAACATCCTTTTGGAGACAGTGGGGAGGAGGAATAGGATGAGGAACTGTGAGATGGCAGACTGGGAGGGGAGCAATGACTGGACTGTAAAAATATAAAAGTGCTAAAAAAAATTCACATATATTTCCTGAATTGTATTTAGTACTTATCATCAAGAATATTTTTTTTAAAAAAAAAACTGTCTTATTTTACTTTTTAAAAGATTTCATTTTTTAAAAAAGTAAACTTTAAAACTATTTCTTCATTGAAAAAATACTTATTTTTAAGGATATGAACATTTCATCTGTATGTATGTCTGGATGCAACTGTATGTGCCTGGTACCCAAGAAGATCAGAAGAAAGTGTCAGATTCCCTGGAAATGGAATTATAGACAGTTGTGAGCTTCTGTGTCGGTTCTGGGATTCAAACCCTGGTTCTCTGGAAGAGTAGCAAGTGCACTTAACCACTGAGTCGGCTCTCCCAGCCTAAAATGTTATTTTATTTTTAATTCTATCTATCTATCTATCAATCTATCTATCTATCTATCTATCTATCTATCTACCTACCTACCTACCTATCCCCCCCTCTCTCTGTATGTGTGTGTGTGTGTGTGTGTGTGTCTACACATAATTTTAGGTACGCAAAGAGGCCAAAAGAAGACATCACATCCCCTAGATCTGGCATTGCAGGCTGTTGTGAGCTGGGTGCTCGGAACAGCAAAGGTGAAGAAATCCCATGATTCTGTCTGTTATCCTCAGAAATCCCCCCAGTCTTTCATGTTCCCACTATAGCCAACCCAAAGGAGACCCTGGCCTCTGGTGGCCTGGAAAGTCAAAGACAGCTATGTTCTCCATGGCTTCTCTCAGCGGCAGTTACACCTCCTGCTTAGTTGAATGGAGGGTTCCATTTTGGCCCCGTTTATTGCTAGTGTGCTATTACATTTACTCTTTCATTGACTCAGTAAGCTTTCTCCTGAGCTTTTCCAGAGGTGGAAAATGTGGTCCTCCACACACCACCTCCTATAGAAGACTTAATGAGCAATGACCAGTTTCCTGCAGTATCAGTGGGGACCAAATGAGCACGGCAGAATCTGCTGTCCACTCCACAGCTTCCGTCCTCCTGCCTTCCGGCCTCTCTCTGCCCTCTGGAGCCACACCCATGCCCTGGCTCTCCACTCAGGGTCTGGCACTCTCAGGCACGCACAGCATGCCAGAGACAGCAGGAAACCCACTCTGGCATATGGGTTCAATCCTTCATTCTTAGAATGGCTTCCAACGGCCTTCACCCTCCACCCCGTAGTGGAGAGCAAGGCAGTCTGTTGGAAGGATTTTTCTACATGTGTGAGTGGAATGGGGGATGACTGATGGCTTGGTGAGTTGTGCACTGAACTCTGACTTTTAGGCACTAAATATAGACAGCGCACATGCTGGACAAGCTAAATATAGTAGCAGTGTTGGCAAGAAGGGGTGAGGGAGACTCCCAGGACAGACTGGATGGTGGCTGAGCTGTAAACCCACAGCCGCCCCCAGCTGCGGTTAATTTATCACCCCTGCTGGGAAGGGGTGCGCGTCAGTTTCCTCCAGGCATGATTTGTTTGTCAGAGTGTTTGCTGGGAGCCATTTTTCTATCTAGAAAAGAAACAAGCACGCAACTCAGGACGCCCCTGTCTGCCTCCAGCAAGTTAGCCTTCTCCACTGGACTACAGCTCAGAGCTGTCCCCAGTGGGGGGGACTTTGGGTCTCCTAGTGGGTTATTTCTAATTCCATCCCACACTGCCCCAGATCTTTCTTGTTTAGTTAGATAAGATGGCTCTAATTATTGAGACTGAAGGTCAGAATGAGAATGGATCGCTAGGGCTGCCAAACTGTATGCCCCGAAGCTCACTTTCTGGTTCAAGAACATAACCCGCCCCCCCGCCGCCCCCCTCGCCCACCCGCCCCTTGCTGGGTATACTCTGAAAAAAGCCACTTAGCTCTTCATCTTTACCCAGGTTAGGTCCAACGACTAGAGAAAGGTTCCTCCGCCCCCTGCCTCTCTCCCAGCAGCACGAGAAGACAGCATTAGGGCAGCATTAGGAATCTCTTGGAAGAAGGCACAGTTTCAGAACACAAAATGTCTGTCAGACCTCTCACCAATACTGTCACCCCCAAGAAGCCACCGCCGACAGGGAAGGCCTGATAAGCATTCATTTACAAGTTTCCCTTCATTAGCAAGAAGCCTGCTTCTCTCCTGGGGTGTCTAGAGATAGCTCATCTGCATTTTGATTGCTGCATTTGGATAATGACAACCGAAAATAGGCTCTGAACTCCCTCTATGACCAGTTTCCATTAATTAGATTTAATTGTGTGACCCAAGCAGGGAAAAAAGATCTCCTTGCCTGTCCATGCATAAATCATATCTGATTTATCCCACTGTGTTTTCCTTTACGTCTCCCTGGTCTCCCTCAATCTTATCACACCTCCCAGTGCTGGAACCCAGGAGCCCGCCTGCCCCTCCCCCTCCCCTCCAGACCTCCCGGGGTGACTAAGAAACTAGCCTGCCTTATCTCAAAACAAGGAAGTTTGCTCACCGATTAAACAAGGCTATCATGCCCAAGAGTCTGTAAGTGACACTCAGTTGCCTGTGGTTTGGTTTTTCTTAAAGCTAGGAGAAAACTTTCCCAAGGCTCTTAATTGGTCTAATTCTCAGAAGTCATAACTATGGTCAAAGCAGAATGCAAAGTCACAATTTTCTGCTGCTCCAGGACAGAGACAGAAGATGTGAATATAAATACTGACGAGATGGAGACAATACTTTGGCATGAGTACAGCTAAGTATCTTCAAGATGGAGACTGGATATATTAGATACATTAGGATAAATATGGTTCAGAGACACTTGGGAGAGAAAGCTATGCATGCTATTTTGTGATCCATTAGCTTACTGCTGATTCCTCTAGCTGGGGTCAAAGGCAGTCAGGAAGCAGAGGCAGGTCAATGGGTCTCTGAGTTTGAAGCCAGCATGAGTTCCAGGACAGCCAAAGCTACAGAGAAATCCTGTCTTTAAAAAAAAAAAAAAAAAAAAAAAAAAGTTTCAACTAAATAAATGTTCACTTTCC
>NC_034594.1:137579781-137587766 GCF_900095145.1 Mus pahari
AAAATAAATGGTGTTTGTCTGTCTCTTCATCTGGTACAGATTTGATTTTACTTTGTGAAAATAAAAATGCAATCTCAAACATTGTATTTTATTCCACTATAGAGTAGTGTGTGTGTGTGTGTGTGTGTGTGTGCATTCTTCGTAATTCTGCTTTGAATTTGAACTCATTTGGCCTCCTACTTATTCTGTAATTATTTAATGGGTTATGTAAAATCTCTGTCATGTAGTCATGTTATATTTGTATGTGAGTCATTATTTTACCTTGTTGAAAATTGTGTTTCAGCATAGAATTTCCACTTACTATGGGCAGCTGCTATATGAATAGCTATTTGCTATAGCGACTTCAGCTCCATTTTCTTAAAAGAAAGTGTCCAAAAAAGATAAAGGTCATTTGGCAGATGAGGCAGTGGGTGGTAAATCAAGCCCCTTGCCCAATACCAAGGAGGCCAGGGCTATGCGAATTATCATAGGCAAGGCTGTGATAGAAAAAGAAAGGAAGGAAGGCAGGAAGAAAGCAAGCAAGCAAGCAAGCAAGCAAGCAAGCAAGCAAGCAAGCAAGCAAGAAAGAAAGAAAGAAAGAAAGAAAGAAAGAAGAGAAAAAAGAAAAAAGAGAGAAAACTCTTTTTCTGCTACATTAAGAGAGCAACTGTAGAAAATCGAGAGAGAGAGAGAGAGAGAGAGAGAGAGAGAGAGAGAGAGAGAGAGAGAGCAACTATATTGATTTGGATAAATACTGAGGTGTATGGATAAATACTGAGGTGTATGCCTTTGCCCTACTGAGAACATCATCAGATTTTCAGAGACCAGATGAAATAATCCACACTTTGATCCTCTACAACAGAAAAGCAGAGCCAGGGAAAGAGGTGATAGGTGTGCGAATTTACAGAAAAAAAAAATGCAAACACACACCGCTTTGCAGTTCCCCCTCAAGGGCTTTCAGGTACCCTGTTCAACTGAAGCTTTATTATCCGGACTTGTCCTATTTCTTGTCGCTATACTCAAAGCCCTAGAGGGCAGCAGCGCGCCCAGAAGGACCTAGCCCAGTTCCTCCTGCAGAATGAACTCAGCGAGTCCTCAAACATCTCGCACCCTGTTCACCTGACTCATTGTCACAACAAGGCAGTCGCTCCACCCACCCCACGCCCCATTCCCATGCCTTAGCACTGCGGGATTAGGGCTCTGGGCTCCATCACTGTCCTTGTGGGCGCCTGCAGCAGGCTCCCCCAGACTCTGCACTGCAGCACTGCAGCGCCTGCAGTTCCTTGTGCTGGGTGGGAGCTCTGCACTGCGCCGCCACCCCCGCAGCTCTGCGCAGCCTCTGAGCCGCAGTTTACATAAGCCTGGCACTCACAGCAGTGAGCTCACCTTCTCTGGGATCTGGATGCAAACTCCACGAGAGACAGAAAAAGCCCAACCGCTACTAGATTGCTCCCCACCCCCCAACCCTCAGGAACTGTCAAATGGTCATACCCTTAGTGGCAAAACCGGAGCCAGGAAATGCCCCCAGATAGGACAGAAAACATCTCACCGTGGACAGCGAACTCTTCTTTAAAAAAAAAAAAAAAAAAANAAAAAAAAAACCGCACACTTGGCAAGGTAAGTGGCTTTGACCTCTGGTAATGCAGTTCCTCTAACCCGCTGCTATGGGCAGGATTAAAGCCAGCCAAGGGCATCAAAGCCAGTTTGCCAAGAAAAATAAAGGGCGAACTGGTTTGTGCTGGATCCTCTTAATTGCTTCACTTCACTTACTGACTGACCTTGTAGGTAATTTTTCTACCCTTCTCTCCTGACTTTTCTAGAATGTTCAGTGGAAACAGAGAGAGTTTTCCCCGGGGGGGGGGGGGCAAAAGGCCAGTCCCAATTTCACGCTGACAAAAATAAGTGGCACTATGCATTTTCTCTCCTCTCCAGCCAGTCTCAGCTGCTTTCTTCCGCTCCTGAGAAACTTGGAATCTCATTCCAAAAAGCCCGGGCCCTGAGATCTCACCTCCATCCATGCCCTTCAGAGCAAAGGCTGTAAATCAAACCACAGATGTGTGACTCCTCCCCTCCAAGGGGAAGGAAAGAACTCACTCTGATCAATACCATCATGCCTAGGCAGGGAGTAGCATAAAAATGCTCTTTCCAGGCCGCCGGTGAGATCACTCTACAGTGAACACGCTTGCCACAAAGCTTGATGACCTGAGTTCTCTTCCTGGGACCCACATGGAGAGAACTGACTCCCACAGTTTGTTCTCTCTCTCTCTCTCTCTCTCTCTCTCTCTCTCTCTCTCTCTCTCTCTCTCTCTCTCTCTCTCTCTCTCTCTCTCTTCTCTCTCTCTCTCTCTCTCTCTCTCTCTCTCTCTCTCTCTCTCTCTCACACACACACACACACACACACAACATAGGTAAATAAACCATTAACTGATTAAAACTTGTAATTGCCATAGGCCTCTGCTAAGAACTAGAACTGCTGTTTGCTGTCATCAGGCTTTCTACGCCAGCAGGGTCAAACAGGGAGAACTTGGACCTGGTACAGAAAATCAGGGCTGCCCAGTGTACCCTGGATTAAGGAGAGGACATGGAACCTTCAGCCTGGAATGTCATGGGCAGATTCAGACAAGCTGGTCACCCAAGTCAGGGATAGGATGCTAAAGGGATTTTTTTTTTTTCTTGGAAATCTGAGCTCTGGATTGAAAAAGATTTTCTTTTCTTTCCCAAAATATATGAGAGTACTTTCTCCCTGAGGAATTACAGCTAAGACAAAAGATAATGCTCAGCAAGCATTTCAGAAACCTGACCAGCAAGACTTAAAGAGGGCAGTAAACAGGGCAGGATTCTAGAAGTAGGTGTCAAGACATCTAACAGACTAATAATGTTCAGGACATTTAATCTTCAGCTATGCCCTGCTCATGCCAGTTGGAGTGGCACAGGCATAAAAAAGAACGCCAAATCCAGGATGGCATCCCCACACATACCCCTGGCTGCCGCTACCCCCACCTGACACCTAGAATAGCAATAACCATGCCGTCTCTTAGAAGTGCCAGATGCACCATCATGGAACGAGCCCTGGCCTACAGTCAGACACCTGAGTCCTATTTTCAGGCTGGTCCTTCTGTCTGGGGACCTTAGTCAAGCTCTTAACCTTCTCAAGTGAACTATAAATGTGAGGAATGTTTTCCATCCCTTCTTTGCTACTTATTGTGAGGATTAAATGAAATAAAATGACTTCCAATAATGTGCAGTGCCATAGACCATCACCAACTATCCCCCAGGGTGTCTTTAAGCCCTTGCTTTCCTAGATATCCTGGACATCTTGGCTTTTTTGTCCCTGTTTGGGAGTCATCGATCTACTGTAGACAAATCCTTGGCTGTTCTGAGCACTTTTCTTTTTGTATGTCTTCTTCTTAAATAAGAAATCTTATGGCCTGTTATTAAGTCTTTCCCTGTGCTTCTGTGCATTGAGTTCATACCTTACACAATGTTCAGCCAGATCGACAAGTACCAAAATAAGAGGTGAGGTGGTGGCCATTCATAACCACACTCCCTAAAGCTACACACAGCAGGGATCAGTTGACCTCAGTAGATTTTTCAGGGCCCTGAATCTCTGAAACAATCAGCATTCAAAGGCTGAACGTGGACTGTAAGGGATTTGTAAGCTGTCTCTTCAATTTAGGGTGTGAACTCTCTAAACAGGTTCATCAGCACCAGAACAAGGTTGGATGGGCTGTGTGGAAAGAATACTGCGTATTCTGTCCTGTTCAAGAGTCTGCCAGGATTAAATGAGATAGTGTAACAATTCACGATCCATTGTAATTTGCTCTGTGAAATCCTATTTACACATGAAAGCTCAATGGAGAATAGAGAGACCGCTCAGTGGTTAAGAAATGGTTAAGAAAATGTGTGCTTGCTACAGACATGTAAGGACCAGAGTTTGAATCCTAGTGCCTATGTTACAACTCAGACAGCTCATACAAACCTGCAACCCCAGCTTTGAAGGGAGTTGGAGCAGAGACAGAATTCCTGGCTCCAGATGGCTTCCACTCTAGCTGGGAAAACCAGAGTCCTCCATTTTTAAGAGACCTTACCTCAAAGATAGACAAAAGATGATAGAAGAGGCCACCCGGTGCCTTCTGACCTTCATAGGTGTTATCACAGGCTTGCACACGTGTACACACAAGCACATATAGCATATAAACATATAAGCACCTGCATATAAACATAAATGAATATTTTAAATATCAAGGTATGTAATTTTGTGGTTATATATATATATATATGTGTGCATAACAAATGTATAATTACTGTATAAATGAGTGTCTTTTATTATATTCAAATATTATGCAAATGACACCACATTCTTTTCCCTTAACTTTTTCACTATCATCCCAAGCAACAACTACCATCTCATTGCATTTAAACCACCTAGACCCTCCTCCTTGTAAGCCCAGATCCTTCTAATCTACTTTCCGTTTCTGTGAATTTGCTTATTCTAGGTCTCCCATAGCAACAGACTAATAAGATCTGTCACTTTCTGTCAGGATTATTATGCTTGGCATAATGTTCCCATTGTCTCTCCATTCTCCACTGGCTGCTGAGTACTTGAGTTGTTTTTGCTTTGGGATTTTTATAAATAGACTATGGTGAACATTGGCATGTGAGCATCGGCTTGGATGGTAAGTCTGTGTTTGGCTCTTTAGAAACCCCCAAACTATTCCCCCATGGGAGTTAAACAATTTTCAGTCCCACCAGCAATGGGAGCTTCCATGTTCCGCACTCCCTCGCCAACACCTATTCTTTTCTGCTTTTGCTTTCTATGGCGACAAATGGTATACAGATTTTAAAGGCACACTAGTATGTGTAATCAAGTAGGCAAACATTATCAATCAATGGATGCATGCCAATTGAGAATCAACTATACACTGGGTAGTTCACTAAAAAAAAAAAAATACTTCTGAGGAAGGCATGTTGTATGTCTATGCATCTGGGCTCAGGTAAGAGTTGAGAAAGCTAGAGACAGAGATGGGTGTGGAATTTGATGGGAAAGTTTGACCCAACTATGTGTGCCAATAACTACGGCTGTTGAGCAAGGACTCAAATGATCTAAACCTGTTCTTTGCTTATGGTGCTAATCTCTCTGTGTTGTAGGAAGACTGCACTATGGTCTGGGCTGGAGGTAGGTACCTTGCTGCCTGCCATTCCCTCTTCTCAATTCTGTTCCCATCCTCTTACAATCTCTTTCTTCATGAAAGCCAACACCCGGGGAAGGAGGACACCTTCTGGTCAGTAACTTGGAAAATTGTAGTATAGTAATTGTTTGCTAGTTATGCACTTGAGGTTGAAATTCTGAGTCTATAGTTCCACTGGTGTGTGTCTTTCCATTGAAGCCCCTACCTGGGGCTGTCCACATTAGCTTCTGTGCTTTGGAGGATGAAAGTTAGATTACTATTCCCGACACATTTATCACGGACACCACATGCCTCCATTCCCCGTCTCTAGGTTTCTTTCTTTGCTTCCTGAGATTTGGGTGCGTTTTTTATTCTTCTTTCGTCACAGGAAAGTGGCAAAGCAAACTCCCAGGTTCACAACTCACCTGCTACCTCAGTGTTTACTCTCAGATCAATTGATCTCCACACAGAGGCGCATGGCTGGAAAATAAAGCAATGTGTGAGAACTTACAGCCATTTGAAGTCCAAGATGAATTTTAAGCATCTTGAAACTGTAATCTATGTCAAAGAGAAAGAAGACTATATAATTAAAAGGAAGGGAAAAATAGCCCGTGTCCATACCACTGTGTTTACTACATAATGGGCACTCCAGGAAAAAAAGGAAATCAAGAGTCATTTGAGAACAGATATCACATCTTGCACTTCCATGATTCTAGAATAGATACTTCTATTTTTTCCTTTCTATCTGTTCTTTATTTAGCTTTTCTCATTTTTAGTTGAAAAAGAAGATGATCACTTGGAATGAAGACCGCCTTCCTCAACCTTCTGTGAGGCTGAGCCTAGCAAGACTACACTTGGAGATTGCATGTGCAACTTCTGAAAAATGCCCTTGGGGATAGAAAATGAAAACCCTGGGTTCCAAGGATTTCCCAGCAGCCTTGGTCTGAATGACCCCTAATTTACACTGCTAGGGAGAGAAACAGAAATCTCAACTCTAAGTTTGAGTCACTAGTACTCTGGACTTACAAATAAACCTATCCCTCAGTGATAGATCTCTTCAGTATCTAGGGTGAAAAAAAAAACTTTCATTCATTCAACACTTGCAGTTATGATAACACAATCAACTAAGCAATTATGGCAGACATATTGTCTTTTTCATATTTTTTGGAAGGTCAGGTGATTCTGATTCTCAGACATATATGCCCACACATATGTAAGGACAGACAATTTTCATACTAGTATGGTTAGCAAGACAGAATGAGGAACACACACACACACACACACACACACACACACACACACACACACCGTGGTATCTGTATAGATGAGTAAGGTTTATGCAGTGCAGAATACAGCTATCCAAGGAACAAGTTCAAGAATTGTCATTGATTGCTGAAGGATGAATCACTGCATCCTTTGGGATCAACTTGCTAAGAATACACATCACAATCTTAAAATGATCCCTCTTTGTTCTACAGTAACTTTCAGAGATCGGCTCTAAGGAAATCATGTGGGGAAAGAGTGGTACCCAAACCCTTCATTGAAGGACTAGGTAGGGAGATAGTTTCTGCACTTAAGGATTCAGTCAATAAATACATCTGTCAGAGGTGTGAGATTGGCAGCTAGCTGGCATCCTTCTTCCCCGGGAGCTGGCTTTCATGAAGAAAGAAATAAGAGGATGGGAACAGAATTGAAAAGAGAAGATGGCAGGCAGCAAGGCATCTGCCTCCAACCCAGACCAGAGTGCAGTCTTCTTACAACAGAGATAGAATTACCCAGAGTCCAAAGAATCTAGTCCCCACGAAGGTAGTGTTTCCCAGTGCTCAGGGATAAAAGAAAGACAGTGTAGAAAAGTCTTCATCCGGGGGATGAAGCTCAGTTTGGTTTAACACTGGTGGATGGAGATAATGCATTGGCAACCCTGAGATCTGCAGCTAAGAGAAGATGGAGAGAGACAAGCCACCATGGTGGGCCACAGCTGCAGTGGCAGTGAGCAGGTGCTGCCCCCAAGTGGCTCTGCAGACAGCGGGCAAGCTTACAGGGCCAGAAACCTCAAATCAGGTCACTCCAAAACTGGCTTGGACTTCCTGGTATATAAATCAAAAGGGATGTGTTGCTGAGGCATATGCAGATGGGGCAAGCCAACTAGATGTGTGGCAACAGGTGCTCTAACCTAGGCGCACTAGGGGGGCGGGGGGGAGGGGCTGCTCCGTGAATCACGATTGGCCTCATAATCTGTGTGCCTATTTCCTTCTCTAGTCTCCTCTGCGTTCTCCTGAGCCATCATTTCTCACATTTCCAGGGCACAAGTGTCCCTTTGAGTATAATCAAAAGGTGGTACGTTGTGAGGTTCACGAGGCAGAAGGACAACAGGCCGCTGTTGATCTCATAGGAGAATACTCGCGTGCATGCGTGTCAGTACAGGACTGTTGTGAGTGAGCTTCGACCAGAAGCTCGCAGGTCCAGCAGTCCGCTGTGCTCAGCTGGAGAGGAAGCACTTGCAGTATTGGTGTGTCTTAATTTAAGTTCTTCCTGATCGTTGCTCCTGTCTTCGTTCATTGTTTCAGAATCTCAAACGTGTTTTCTGGTCAAATCCACACTGCCTTCCCTCCCCTCCAGTTCCTCCTCAGTCCCCAGTTCTGTTCCTTCTCGGCGCCGCACTCTCTTTTCTTTATTTCTTTATTATTTTCTTTATTTACATTTTAAATGCTACCCCGAAAGTTCCCTATACCCCCCCCCAGCCCCTGCTCCCCTACCCACCCACTCCCACTACTTGGCCCTGGCATTCCCTTGTGCTGGGTCATATAAAGTTTACAAGACCAAGGGGCCTCTCTTCCC
>NC_034594.1:137587961-137598129 GCF_900095145.1 Mus pahari
AAATGTAAGGTGTCAGAATTGAATATTACAAAATTAAAATATGACATTAGATACAAGAAAGAAAAATACATATGCAGCATAACCTTAACTATCTTTTTTTATTTTTTCAATATCCTGTGAGATTATATATATATATATATATATATATATATATATATATATATATATATATCCAACCCAACATCTTCAGCAATACATTTTCTCACTAAGTAATGAGTTTCCAGACAATCTCATTTTCTTTAGTACATTCTTTTGTATTTTTCTAATTATCTACAATGAGAATAAAAGTGCTACAATACAGAAAACAAAATGGTAATGTTAGCATAATGGCTTAGAGGAAGTTACATGAGTATAAAATTCAATGCCAGGACGCATTCACAAATCCAAAGCCTCCTGAAAAGAAACACACCCAAACAAGTCTGTTTCCCCATCTTGGAGATTTACCATCTTCATAAAATACTTTCCCAGCAAGTGAAGAGCAAGTATATGTTATTCCACGTCTAGGAATGACAAAGCCCCAACTCAGGGGATTTACAAAAGTCGAAGTCTAAAGAGAGATGAGTTTCTGGGCTGAACCTAGAGAGAGTGTTTTACTCGCTGCAGGTAGGAAGAATGAAGCTGATGTTTAATGTCTTTATTCAGGAGAGACATTATTTTATATTAGCCTGTAAGCACTTCCTAACCCCTCTAGTGGTCCTGAAAGAGTAAGGTGGCCTACATCCAGGTTCATAGTTCCTTTTGTTACACCATAATTATGACTAGTGCTTTTGTTCTTGTTCTCAGAAGGTCTTTGTTTGGACAGCTATGTGTGCATATATATATGTGTGCCGTATCCAAACATCTGTATGTTGTTGCTCCCTGACAACCCAAGAACAGCCACTGATTTGTTTTTGTCTCTGTGGTTGAGTTTACTGGCTTGAATTACTGAAGCTAATTTCTAGACCAATCAACCGGACTGTACCATGTTATTTTCTTCTTCCAACTGGGGTATTTTCTCAAGAACGTCCTTTATAAGGGAGTATTTGAGAAAACGATGGCTCCTTTTGCCCTGTCCATCTAATCGGCGTGTGCACCTGATAAGAGACTCTAAGGCCTGCAAATGGAATCTCATAGCAGACCTCACTCTTCTTTCTGTCCTCAGGGCTGTGCAGCGTACACTGTAGAAATGCCGTGAACTTCTAGTGAGGCAAGTTGAGCTCATCATGGATTTCTAACCATAAGAAATAACAGAGGAATCCACTCTTCGAACTCCCTGCACATTGCTTCCGTGGAATTGTTTTCTGATCACATCTTTGGGAAAGATGGCTGATAGGAGTTTGTTTAGTTTTTTTTTAATTTCCTTTTTATGCCTTCATTGTATTGGAACTAGGTCAGGGTACAACAGAGGTGTCATCTATAAGATCAGCCATTTGACTCTATGCTGGTAGAAATATATGGAAGATTCCTGCAACAATTGCCTTTGAACTTACAATGCTATGGGTGAAATTTTGTGTGTGTGTGTGTGTGTGTGTGTGTGTGTGTGTGTGTGTGTGTGCAAAGCATGCTTTCACATCATCTTGATAATATATAATGCTCATCTTCTCTTCCTGCAGTTGTCAAATGGCAAACTCACCAGCTGTATGTGCTGCAGACGTGAGGAGAGGACAGGAGTGGCATTGTGTTCAGGGACTTGGTGTGCCTGTGACTTACAAGGGCTTGGCTTGAGAGAAGTCTGGGGCTTGACAGGGAAGGGAAAATGCAAGGGAAGTTTCCAGTCCCAAGAAGAGCAACTCCAGCCCCGATACATTCCTGTTATTTCCAAAGTGAACTCTGTACAAACTTGACCCAATCCAATTTGAGCTGCAGAACTGGGCAGTAAATCTCAGAAGGGCAGCTGCCATTACCCGTCAGATTGTCAAGGTACCATTTCCCTCAGCTCTTGCAGAACCAAATGATTAATTGTACCTGTGGTGGTTGATTTGACATTTCTATTCAATCTGAGTACAAGGGAGTTGCTAAAATAGCAAAATGTCAAGGGCCAATGGGACCATGGGCATTCAAGAAATCAGTGTGCCGGATGACTTATTAATAAATCCAATGGCATTAGTACATAACTTTCAAAAGTAAATGTATAGTTTTTTTTAAAGGAAATCCTCATTAATGGTTTCTTATTGCACCAGAATATTGTGCCTAAATCTCTTGCCAAAATACAGCTGGTTAGTTACTAGCTTACAGAAAGGGATCCTGACACATGGAAGACAAAGGTGGAATGAAGAGCAGCCTAACTTCCTGCTCTCCAAAACACACTGGAAAACAGGTAGACGGTGTCCCCATAAATACCGTTCTCAGATGTCTTGAAATAGGAGTTGGACGCCCCAGTTCAGGTGAGCCATGAATCATGTTGTAGACTTCTCTGGATAGAGATAGAAATCTCAGTAAAAATCAGAATTATTGAGTGACATTTGTGATTTGTTCCCTTTCCCAACCTCCCAGGGTCAAAGGGAACCTACCAATCATGGCAACGGGCCACTCACTCACAAGGAGTGACGGCAAAGGGCTTCCACTGCATTGCAGAAGGACAGAAATGGAAAGACATCAACTCACACTTTTGTTTTATTGTTTTGTCGATTTTTTTTTCTCTCTCATGGCTGTAGGTAAGGCTGTGCACTAGGCAGGAGGTTTCCAGGGTTCTCGCCAAGAGAAGATAACTGAGTGTAGCTGCTCTGGGTCACCTATACTAGAATCTTGCAATTCTTCAATCAAAATAATGATTAGACCTTAAGGAAATATGTGGTTATAATTTACTATTTTTAGAATACATTTAAAAAATACAGTAGTTCCTTTTTTCTTTCTGCAGGTTCAATTACTTTCTGCAAACCATAATTTAAAAATACTAAACGGAAAAGTTCTGAAAATAAAGAATTCACAAGTTTTAAATTGCATATCATTCTGAGTGTCTTGCTAGAACTCATCCTGCTGCATCCTGCCTGAGTCATGAATTATGCTTTTGTCCTGTGAATTCACACTGTATACACTATTCACCCACAGGGCACTCAGGAGGCACTATTATCAGCCTGCTTCTTGCCAGACGGTAATGGCTGTGTACAGTATTCAGAACTATCTGAGATTTGGGCATTTACTAATAAGCTATCTTGGAACATCTCTCGTTGGATAAGGGGGCACTATTATAGTATGGCCCTAATTCTATTTTTAAGAAATCCCAAAGCCATAGTAAGATGGCAATATAGAAATAGTAGTAATGGTTATATCTATACACAGTAGGGTGATAGGGTTTTTGGTTTTTGGTGGTTTTTTCTTTGTTGTTGTTTTTTGTTTTTTTTTTTGTTTGTTTTTTGTTGTTTTTTTTTTTCATGCTCTCTAGGCTTGCTATTATAATGATACTTTTCACTTTTGGGCTTTAAGAAAAGAAAGAAATCTATAGGTATCTATAAGGGGGGAAATGTGTTTTAAAACATAACTTCATGGGCTGGAAGGTGGTGCCATGAAGAAAAGTGCTCATTGCACAAGCATAAGGGCCTGAGCTGGAGGTTTCAAAACTTACACAGAGTCTAAGGTAGCAGCATATTCCAGGCGACAGAGACGGGGACATCCCAAGGGGTAGCCAGACAGTCTACTTAAAAGGTGGCCTCAAATTCAGTGTGAGAACCTGGCTCAAAAATAGAGAGTGACAAGAAAGTACTCAAGGTCAGCTTCCACATGCACAAACATGCACTAACACACACTCACACACACTCATACATACTCTCTCTCTCTCACACACACACACACTCACACACACTGACACACACATATGTACTCACACACACTCTCTTACACACTCATACACACACACTATCTCTCTTTCTCACACACATACACACACTCTCTCTCTCACACACACACACATACTCACACACACATACACTCACACACATTTTTAAATACTATAGCATGTTGGGATATACAGAACTACCAAGGCATATGATCAATAAGAACTAACAGTGTAAAGAATCTATGATTTATATCAGACTGAGTAGCTTACCCCAGTTCAATCAAATGAAATAGCTCTAGTCTCTACGCATTCCCTGTAAAGGATCTTATGCTAGTATTGTAAGCATTTGTGTTGGTTTGTGGGTTTATACTTGGGTCAAATGCTAGCATCTGCTCTTATGTAACAGAGGTAAAATGTTATAGCTGGCAAGTGCATTTTGTGGAGGTAGCACTCTCGTGTGTTCCCCCGATTATTTGGGACAGTGCCATCAAACTCACAGCGTCCCTCAGTGGCACTGCACAGAGACGCAGAACTTGCTAACAGGTCGCCTTTACTCATTTGCTTTGGCGGTTGTAAAGCCAGCTCATAGCGAGAGATAGCAGTCACGGTACAGAATCTGAAAGTGAAGCAAAGGACTTAACCAAAGACTCTACAGCAGAGTCTCGGAGTGGAAGGGGAATTGCAGCGTCCATACATCTTGTGATAGCTGACACTTGATACTTGCATTGACTTCACAGCCCTGTTACACATCTAGTAGGAAAGTGGCTAATTTTGATTGTTGGTTTGATTGAGCTAAAAAGTTCCTAAGGTGTTAGTGAAGGCTCTGGAGTTAGTGATGCCATTTCTAGAGACAACTAGATAATGAGGCCTCTGCCTGGTAGTGGATTAATCCCATGAAGGAGTCCTATGATTATGGCATTACTAGGAGGTAGCAGAAGCTAGGAGGTGGGGCCTTGCAGAAGACCGTGGGTCACTAGCAAAATTTCCTTGTAACTGTATCTCAAATTGTCCTCTACCTATATATTCTTTATTCTGCTGCTGCCATCCTCAAAATAGTAAAGATCACCTTTGCCACATGCTTCTGCCACCTTGATGTTCTTCTGCCCAAGTGCATGAAGCTAAGGACCCACAGACTGAGCCATGACCCATAGCAAACCTGTCCTCATTTTAATCCTTTCTGTCAGGCATTTGGTCACAGCAGTGAGAAAAGTTATTAGTCTAGGCTATATATGAGCATACTGTCCAATAGGCCTCACTTGAATGTTTCATGACATAAGTATACCCAAGAGATGTGACTATTCTTATTTCCATGCCCCAAGACATCACAGGCCCAGGCACATCACCATTATAGTATACCAGGAGATGACAGGGCTAGCAGGAAGAAGCAGCCCTCAGGCCAGAGCGCACTGCATGGAGCACATGGAATCATCATTTGAGCTGGCCACAGGACAGCTGAGGTCCTGCAGAACTATGGCTACATGCTGGCCTGTCCATGGGCTGTGGAGGGTACCTGGAGAGCTGCAGACATGTTGGGGAAAGGCCTTTGCCACAGTCCCAGGTGCGGCATTCATGGGTGGGATCAAGAGTCAGCCTCCATCTACTGAAGCAGTATTAAAACTAAACACCTGAGTCGGCCGGAGGTGCCAGAGAAGGCAGCATCAGAGAAGAGATTAGTTATCCATGATCTTTCATACCTCTTCTGCCATATGACATTACAGAGGAAAGGAAGTTCAAAGCCGCAGAAAGAGAATCCTGAGGGGAAATGCTAACTTGTAAGTCACTTTGTGAGTACTTTGAGTGATCCATCCCATTTGTAAGTATGTGTGTGTATGTGTGTGTGTGTGTGTGTGTGTGTGTGTGTGTGTGTGTGTGTGTGTNTGTGTGTGTGTGTGTGTGTGTGTGTGTGTGTGTGTGTGTGTGTGTGTGTATGTGTTATGCATGCAGGTTTCACATGTTCAGAGAGAGACTGGGTATCATAAAAAAAACATGTGAAAGCACTGATGAATCTTCTAGAGGATTTGGAGTAAGGCAAATGGCAAGCCACAGCAAGAATATTGAAAGCAAGATATTCAAGTTTTGAGACCTCTACTGATGGCCTTGAAAGGGTTGTGCTACACACAGAGTAAGAGAACCCAAATGCTGATCGATTGGTGAATGGCTAAACAAATTCGGTATATCCATGCAATTGAATACTACTCAGACACAAGCAAACATAGACTATAATATGCTAGAGCTTGAATGAGCCTCGAAGATGTAATGCTAAGTGAAAAGGCTAACAGTCATCTCCATGAAACACCCAGAAAAGGCAGATGTGGGGATAAGTGCCTGTCCGGGACAGGAAGCTGAGACAGGAATTAAACGCATATAGGAATCAAAGGTCTCTGGGCATGATGAAAATGTTCCAAAACAATTATGATGCTAACTGCTGACCTTATAAACTTGCTGATTTAAACACACTAGTCTAGATTTAAAATGGATGGATCTTATGGTCTACAAATCATATTTTAGTTGTGTATTTAAACTATGAACAAAAATAGTTAAGAATATGATCATTTCTGGGTCTGTCTATTGCTAGCCACTCCATCCATAATCATTTCGTATGTAGGTTATTTTAACAGTCCAAATGGAACCGCTGCTTCCCCCAGCCTCTACACACACACACACACACACACACACACACACACAGATACACGCAGACACATAGACAGATACATAGACACACATAGAGAAATACATACACACAGAGACACACAGGTATACACAGGCAGACACAGATACACACATATACACACACAAGCACACATACAGATACATACATATCTTTCAATAAAAATGTTTCAGATGATGAATACTCTATAGACAAATGAGAGAGCAGTGGGGTAAGATAGAGATGCTGTATGGGAGTGGGAAGTCAGGTGCAGAATTAGCAGAAGGATGGGAGATGGTCTCTTGTTCCACTGCCAATGAACCTCAAAGTCTCCTGGTGGCCAGCCAGGCCCTGAATGCTTTGCCCATGAAAGCCCTGACTTGGGTCTTTATAGACTATGCCTAGGAAGTTTTTGTTGTGGTGCTTGTTTGTTTGTTTGTTTGTTTTTCACTAAACACGCCTTCTGCTTTTGGAAAATTACTTTTTGAGGCAAAGTCTTATTCTGTAGTCCAGGTTAGCCTGAAAATCACTATATATCCTAATCCTGACTTTTATCTTGTAGCAAGCATCCTGCCTCACCTTCCTGAGTAGTAGATTTACAGGTGTCTGAGACGACAATTGGCTTCTAAAAAATCTTTATGATCACCCTCATGGCATTCTACTATCCTGCTTATCCCCCAGAGAATGCAATTCTGATTCTTCTCTACTTAAGATGGAATTCTGCACCTTGCTTCCACCCCCATACAACATCTCTATCCAACTCTGCCACTCTCATTTTCTATATAGTATTCGTCACCTTCTGAAACATTTTTATTGAGATGTGTGTGTGTGTGTGTGCCTGTGTGTGTGTGTGTGTGCATGTATCTGCGCATGTATGCATGTATGTTTGTGTCTGCATCTATATGTGAGTGTCTGTCTGTGTACATCTATGTGTGTGAATGTGTGTGGCTGTGTTTGTGGCTGTGTGTGTCTATATGTGAGTGTCTTTGTGTGTGACTGTGTGTATTTGTGTGTCTCTGTCTCTGTGTGTAAGTGTGTTTATATGTCTGTGTATGTATATGTGTATGTGTGTTTCCCACTACCCATCTAGAAAGGAAGTCCCATGAGAATAAAGGTCTTGCCTGTTACTGATTTTGTCCCAACCCATACCTCATTTGATGCAACATGGAAGTTAGGTCATCTTATCTATAGAAGACAATGGGGCTCAGAGAGGTAAAGTTGTTTATTTAATGGTTTTTAGTAGCCAGTGGTGATCCAGACTAGTCTTAGAGGCTGGGGTTGTTGGACTCCACACGTTACATCACTCCATCAAGTGCTATGAGCACCACACCAGGACAACAGCCAAGGAAAAGCAGTGAAACACGTTCCTTAACTAAACGAAGTTCTGTTGCTCTGTGCCTATTAAATCAGTTAATCGTTTTCCTGATTCTGAATTCCTTGATTCATTGAATGCTTTCAGGATCTGTGTAGAACATAAAGTAGCTATAATGGCTTAGCTTCTTCTCATCCACTCCATTCCAGAAACCAGGCCTATCATCCTTTAACCTGACAGAAGCACACCTCAGAAGAATTAAAATTCCACACTCACAAATCCAATTTAATTTCAAGATCCTATGGGTACGAATAAGAAGATGGATGATCCTAGTTTACCACAATTTTTTATTCCTTCACAGGCTAATACATTACATATCCATAGCAATCTGTGTGATTTATTTGTGTAATCAGAAGAAAACCATACTTTCCTTTTTTTTTTTTTTGTTTTTTTTTGTTTGTTTGTTTTTTGTTTTTTGAGACAGGGTTTCTCTGTGTAGCCTGGCTGTCCTGGAACCCACTCTGTAGACCAGGCTGGCCTTGAACTCAGAAATCCACCTGCCTCTGCCTCCCAAGTGCTGGGATTAAAGGTGTGTGCCACCACGCCCTGCTCTTCTTCTTTTTTTTCAATTCTCATATAACACATCCCAACCAAGCCTCTCCTCCCTCCCTCCCTCCCATCTCCCACCTTTCCTCCTTCCATCCCTCCCAGTTCCCTCCCCACCTCTTCTCACCCCCAGATCCACTCCTCCACTTCCCTTTAGAAAAGAACAGGCCTCCCAGGGATACCGACCTAGCATGGCACAACAAGATGAGAGGGTAGATGAGACAACCCAGTCAGAGGAAAATGGTCCCAAGAGCAGGCAAAAGAGCCACAGCCAGCCCCCACTCCCACTGTTAGGACTGCCACAAAAACACCAAGCCACAAAAACCACTACAACATGTATGCAGAAGACCTAGTGCAGACCCACTTGCTGTTTCAGTATCTGTGAGCCCCTATGAGCACTGCCTAGATGACTCTGTGGGCTGTGTGGAGAACTACCCTTTTAAAATTACATCTTTGCTTAAATCTATAAATATAAAATGTAATAAAAAATTATATAGCTGGGCGTGGTGGCACACACCTTTAATCCCAGTACTCAGGAGGCAGAGGCAAGCGGATTTCTGAGTTCGAGGCCAGCCTGGTCTACAGAGTTACTTCCAAGACAGCCAGGACTACACAGAGAAACCCTGTCTCAAAATATCCAAAAAAATTTATATATATATATATATATATATATATATATATATATAATTTATTCCCACTCTCATTACATGTGAAGGTACTCTGTTCTTTAGTGTCTTCCTACTTATATGTTATCCATGTGTTTGTGCATGTGCATGTGTGTGTGTGCGTGTGTGTATATATGTAGGCCAGAGGGAATTCCTCAGGAACCACACATCTTTTCTGAGACAGGTTCTCTTATTAGCCTCGTGCTGAATATGCTAAGCTGTCTAGCCAGCAAGCCTCAAAGACCCTTCTGTCTGTTTCTCTTCTGTGCTGGGGCTCCAAGACCATTCCCCATCACTGGCTTTTTGCGATGGGCTCTGAGCTCTAACTCAGATCTTCTTGTCTGCACAGTAAGCTGCCTTCCCAGCCCCTTCATATTTTCAATAGCTACAATATATACCACAAACGCAGTGATCCTAAGACATCCCAGCCATTTTAGTGGAGAAAAAAAAGAGAGGACACCTCCCATAACAATGAGAGCATGTATGGTCCACCTCCCCAAAACTTAGGAAACCACAAGTAGGCTTCTAGGCGAAGGCTGTCCTTGTACTAAGTCTTGAGTCTACAAAGACAGTCCTATACAGAAGATGGTGCTGCCTTCAGGGTCTACCAATTCCATGGACACATAGGAAAAATCATTTTTCTTTGTCTCCTCACCTGAGTTCTTGAAAATGAGGTAGAAGATAATGTAGCTGAAGCTGAAAGTCATAAGTCATCACTATAGTTACTGCGGGGCTAAGAGTGAGCATCCTTCAACCAGCCAACCCCAGCCCTAAGTAGGAGCTTGGCATAAATCTAACATGAGGATATATATATATATATATATATATATATATATATATATATATATCCATAATCATAACTGATAAAGAAAAGATGATTATATACTTCAGTGTTACTGTATTCTCTGCCAAAAGGGATCATTTTCCTGTTCTTAACCTATAAAGTATCTTTATAAAATACTTTAGCTCTTCGCAGAATATTCATAAGGCATCTCAAGGCTTCCTTGCCTGGGACACCTCTCAGAGTCTCCCTGCTATTTAAGGCTAAGGTTGACATCATGCACTCTTTCCCCACAAGAGAACAGAAGAAACTACATTCTGACAGAGAGTAAGACGTCAGCTTTGACAGTAGCTGTCTGAGAACTCACTGCAGCCTCATGCTACCCAGGGAAATCTCTACTCTCTCA
>NC_034594.1:137605037-137636762 GCF_900095145.1 Mus pahari
AGCTACTACTGAACCATTGTTGGGATTTGGACTGCAGACTGTAAGTCATCAATAAATTCCTCTACTACATAGAGACTATCTGCAAGTTCTGTGACTCTAGAGAACCCTGACTAATACAACTGTGTAGCTCAGGACAAGCTGCTCACATCCCTTTGTCTTTATCTGCAAGCATTACCATCTCTGTTCTTCCTGCCTCCTCTCTCCTGCCTTTTGCCATGAAACTTCAGTGGATTAATCTACATCCAACAGACACGTGTAGACAAGCACACTCGGTATTTCTTACTTTCAGGACATCAAGATAATGTACCTGTGTGGTGTGCTGGGACCTTTTCAGTTGTGTGCAATTTTTCTTTTGTTTACTGACCTAGATCTGTACTGACAAGACAAATGGAGAAACACATCAGCAAGTAAAAAGAAAAAGACTCTTTCATCTTTTATCTTTACCCACAATTCAATGGTTTATCTGAATACATAGGAGACTATGATTAATAGCATGCTAATGTCATGGTATTATTTTTTTTTCAAAGTAAATACGACTCAAAATGAGCTCTCTACATTTCTAACTACCCTAAACCTTGATGAATTCCAGTCTTGAGCATAATGAAAACCACAGTGAGTTAAGCGACAATCTTTTTCGACTCTTTGGAAAAATACTGTGTGCCTGTTAGAAAGCATACATGTGTCAGAAATAGATAAACTGTATGACCTAAGCAGGCCTGCGCAACTGGTTTCAGATCAGCCACAGCATGCAGATTGCTAGTGACTTTGACATTCACGGCCTCCTGTGTTAGCCAATGCCAATCTATCACAGAAAACCTGGACCTCTGTAATGCTACTGGTCAGTCTCCTGTCACTATGACAAAGAATATGAGAAAAATTAACATAAAGAAGAGAGTTTCATTTGCCCCATAGCTTCAGAGGCTACTGGGCCCATGGCTACAGGGCCTCCATTTCTGGATTGCGATATGGCAAAATGTCAAGGTAAGGAGTGCTTGGTGGAACAAAGCTGTCTATCCCACAGAAGCCAAGAAAGGCTGAAGAAAAGACCGGGGTCAAATACACCCTTCAAATGCACTTACTGACTCCTTCCATCTAGCTCCTACATACCAATGTTTCAATCACCTTCCAATCTGGTTGTTTATTGGTGGACTAAGCTACTGATGGGATCAGAGCCTTCAGGACCATTCTCCCTCTGAAAGGTTTCATCTCTGAACCCAGCTGCATGAGGGACCAAGATTTTATCACTCCCTTTAGCAACCCCAAAGCGAACTTTGGGGGGCCATTTCAGTTTTGAAACAGAACAATGTATTCATTCTTGATCATACAAATGTAAGCATACAGTATACAAATAAGCACAGCATCACTGACAAATATGAAAGGATTGCTTGTCTGAATTGCAGCCATGAAAAACATCTGCTGCTAACCATCAATCTTTGATTAATTCTGATTCTTTGAGACTCAACACAGCTTCTTCCAAACACACATGACATAAAGTGTGAGCATTATAAAATGTTAGTAACTTAGGGAAATCTCAGTCAAAGGAGAATAGTAAGAAGAACCACAAAAATAATTCAGATAATTGTGACATTATACTAATAATCAACTTTCCGATGCCATAAGTTAAGTAAAAACATCAGGGATTTTATCGACTCCAGATGTCAAGTTAGTGGCACCAATGTATAAACAAGCACGTTTTCCTCTCTGTCCATTCAGTAATTGTGCTGGTTAGTTTTATGTTAATTCGACACAAGTTAAAGTCATATGAGATGAAGGATTCTCAATTAAGAAAGTGCCTCCATAAGAGCTATCTGTAAGCAAGGTGTAGGGCATTGTCTTAAGTAGTCATTGATGGAGGAGAGCCCAGCCCATTGTGGATGTTGTTATCCTTGGACTGGTGGTCCTGGGTTCTATATGAAAACAGGCTGAGCAAGCCATGAGGAGCAAGCCAGTAAGCAGCATCCATCAAAGGCCTCTGCATCAGTTCCTGCCTCTAGGATCCTGCCCTGTTTGTGTTCCTGTACTAACTTCCTTCAGTGATGTACTACAACATGGAACTATAAGTCAAATAAACCCTTTCTTTTTGTCATGGTTTTTCACTGTAGCAACAGCAATCCTAACTAGTCCGGTGATATATATCTCAAAGACCAGCACTATAGGTCTTGTATGAAATCGTCCTTCATTGCAACGTGAATCTTCCCAAACAGAACAGCATCTCTGTCAGTGAGGGTAGGAAACAGGATTCAAGTTCTAGGTTTCTATTGGTTAATGTATGTCAGGTCTGTAGTCCTCAGAAAATGGCCTGCTTATCTGAGACATAATTGCCCTGAGGTATGTATAACATCAACCTCACAAAGGTTTATCAAGATGTCCATAATTCCTTCCAACTTGGGTAGATCTTACCAGTGAAGACAAAGGTGCACGATTCTGATGAAGCCAACCACATAAAATTATTCTAAATACCTACCTTACTTCAGCTGTAAGACTAACTTACTCAGTTGCCACTGGCATCAAAATGGACTTGAAGTTTCCCCCTAAAACATTTCAACTCTTTAGAGCTGGAGACCTGGCTCGGTGGTTAAGAGCATTTATAAGCTCTTACAAAGGAGTTGAGTTTGGCTTGCAGCATTCATGTGCACATCAATTCATACAGGTGCACACATACACAGACTTTTTAAAGTAATATATAAGATGCCTATAAGGTAAATTTAACTTGTCTCAGGAATATTTCCCTAAGCAACTCTTGGTTCTAGCAATACTTGTACATTTTTTTTTTAATTACTATGTAGTTGTCATCTTTTTTTTCTTTTCTTTTTTGGTTTTTCGAGACAGGGTTTCTCTGTATAGCCCTGGCTGTCCTGGAACTCACTTGGTAGACCAGGCTGGCCTTGAACTCAGAAATCTGCCTGCCTCTGCCTCCCGAGTGCTGGGATTAAAGGCCTGTGCCACCAGGCCCGGCGTAGTTGTCATCTTAATTCTCCTGGCCATATGCCCCTCAGTGAATGGTTACTGAATATTTGCATTGTGCCACAAATAAATAAAGTTAATCTTGTCTTTATAAATTTATAGTCTGAAAGGCAAATTGGTAAAATGAACGACAAATATATCTTGGCCTTTTTTTTTTTACCTCCACAACTTCTGCTTCCTTTCTCTCATTTGCTTAGATTCAAATCTTTCTTATCTTCCATGACTCAGCTGAAAAATCTCTTTCTCCAAAGTTATGCTGACTAATCCAGCCATCCCACAGTTACCTGAACCTTTGCTGAGCCCCAGACATTGCTGAAAAAATCAAAGAAAGACCTAAGTGTAGACCACCGCAGGCAACACACAGTTCAAGACAGACATCAGCAATTGATCGCAGAATTCTGCCTACCAAGTCAGAAAGTAACCACAAGATCCTAAGCAACACAGAAAGTCAGACATTCACTACCAACCAAGAGGGACAGAGTCTTTTAAAAACTGTACAATGACCCTTAGTCCATTGCACTGGCTATATGATTCTCAGTGTCCCTTGTCCTTTCTGCTCTTAGTTCTGTGTCCACACACAGCTTCTATCTAAAGGACTTATTGGAGGCCATACCAGCAGTCCTTTTTGTATCTCTAATGTAACAACACTGTTGAGCAGAGCCCACGGGAAGGCCTTGTTGTAAGTACAGATTACTAAACCAAGAACTTCCAGTAACATACAATTCATGGCAGGATAAAACATGTGCTATGCAATAGGCCTGGAAGTTGAGAGAAGTCTATGAGATAGTTTGTCCACTTCTCCTTTCCACTCTCCTTTACCCACACCCTCCATAAACTCTATTCAGAGAAAGGGCTCCACTCTCCCTTCCCTCCACATTTAGCGAGACTATCACCTCACTCTGGCCATGGGTCTCTTTATTTCTTCATGTTACAGTGTGAAGCTTCTCTTAGCCACCTTGTCAAAAAAACCAAACTTCCTGAGCAATGTCCCAAGCTTCAGGAATATGCTACTTTTTTTTTTATTTTTAAATCCTGAAGACCAACTACTTGTTTTGTTTCATGGTCACAGTACATGGCTCATTGGCTCTATTACCTGGCATCTGAGGTGGGACAGTTATTATGGGAATAGAGTGTAGTGACAGAGCTGATCACGTCATGGTGATCCAGAAGGAAGCAGAAACGAGGGTCAGGCCACAAGATGCATCTTTCTAGTTTTAAACACCTCCCAATGTCAGAGTAGGATGAATTCATGAAGGGGTTAATCCATTCATTAGTTCAGAACCCTGTGAATGCAATCACTTCCCCAAAACCTACCAGCTGGCAACCAAGTCTTCCATAATGAACCCGTGGAGGGCAGATCAGAGTCAAAGAGAAAGATTATTATTCAGTCTCAGTAATTATGCTGAGCAATACAGTTTGCCAGTAAATCAAGACACATCTCCTGCCTTTCACCCTCAAGTCTCTAAGTCTCCGTTGTAATGTATACTAGTTCCACCAAAGGGAGGGATTCAATACTAGGGCCCCCTCCTTCCCATCATCCTCCCTACAATCCCCCCACCTGCCTGCATCCCAGAGGCCCATCCCAAACCTTTGCCTTCACCTCATTTGTCTTTTCTCTCATTACAGATTCATCTCTTGGCTCCTGTCTGCCTCCCACTGCTATGTGACAAATCCCTTCTAAAATAGTGCCGGTGACTCACCAGTGGATACTTTTTTCATTTGTATGTCCCTGTCTCCCAACCCCCAAAGGGCATCAAGAGTTCCACAGATATTCAGTCTTTTTTTTTTTAAGCCTGTTCATCTAAAAAAGGATTGCCTGCCATAAAGAAATTTAAAAAAAATGTAGTTTGGGCTTTGTCTGGACTACATGCATATCAAGCTGATATACTGCAGCTGGTCTTTGCCTACTTTATGGGTTCTTTTTCCTATCCTTTATCTACCCCCTCCCCATTTTACTCCCTAACACTAGATAGGAAGGAAACAAGGATAGAGGGAAGGGACGAATTAGGAAAATCCCTGAATCTGATTCCTTTCCTTTTGTTTCTTCTTTAACCACAGCTACTAACAAACTGCAACCAAACTCCCTAAATGAGCAAGAACCACCACCTCCTGGGGCCATACCATTTATACACCCTCTGAAAAGTTCCCAGAATTCCAATTGTCACGCTATCGCAGGAACTCTCTGCAGCTGGCAAAACCACACCTCCGCTGGAGCACAAGGCAAATCACAGTCAGCTGCAGATAGTCCAAAGCAGCCCCACATCCCTACCGTATATCTGGGATTAAAATGAAAGCACATTCTCACAGTACTTCCGTGTTTTTTAAAGAAATCAAAATTCCAAAATTGTCACTACAATACACGGTGCTTTTCTCCCCAGCACTCTCCTTTCTTGTCTCCCTCTTCCTGGTGATCATAGTTTCCAATGGGCTCACCAGAACCCACAGCAGAAATTAGACCAAAATCTGACCAATCAGCTGTGCTGTTTCTTAACCACTCACCCGAGCTGCAAACCTCAAAAGAGCCTCAGTTTATCAAGCTCATTGCCCAGCCAGTAGGTAGCCAGACCATCGCCGCCTTGCACATATTGCTAACCTCCCCCTGGTTCCAACGCAGACCAATGCACTATCAGTTCCCATTGTTCTCAGTCATTTCCTACCTTTTTCTAAGTCAGTAGTTCACAACTCCTAATGCTGCAACTCTTTTTTATTTTTTCCTTTTTTTAATTATTATTTTCTTTATTTACATTTCAAATGCTATCCCGAAAGTTCCCTATACCCCCCCCAACCCCTGCTCCCCTACCCACCCATTCCCACTACTTGGCCCAGGCCTTCCCTTGTGATGGGTCATATAAAGTTTGCAAGACCAAGGGGCCTCTATTCCCAGTGATGGCCGATTAGGCCATCTTCTGCTACATATGCAGCTAGAGACACAAGCTCAGGGGGTACTGGTTAGTTCATATTGTTGTTCCACCTACAGGGTTGCAGCCCCCTTCAGTTCCTTGGATACTTTCTCTAGCTCCTCCANTGGGGACCCTGTGTTCCATCCAATAGCTGGCTGTGATCATCCACTTTGGTGTTTGCCAGGCACTGGCATAGCCTCACAAGAGGCCGCTATATCAGGGTCCCTTCAGCAGAATCTTGCTGGCATGAGCATTAGTATCTAGGTTTGGTGGCTGATGATGGGATGGATTCCCAGATGGGGTAGTCTCTGGATAGTCCATCCTTTCATCTTAGCTCTAAATTTTGTCTCTGTACCTATATCCTTTCATGAGTATTTTGTTCCTTATTCTAAGTGGTGACCCTGCAACCAGAAAATATTAAGGAAAAAAAAAAAAGCCTTCATGACTGCAAATGTTGCTACTGTTATGAATCAAATTGTAAATATCCGTGTTTTCTGATGGTTTTAGGGGACAGTGAAAGGGTCGTTGGGGTCGCGACCCAGAGGTTGAGAACTACTGCTCTAAGCGACTATTCTAAACTTGGATGCATCATGTTGTCTTCTGAACCCCTTTCCCCCACCCCCGCCCCCACCCCCACCCCTCAGGATCTTCCAAATCCTGCCTCAAGCTACTTTTCCTCTCTGAGCTCTCTACCCCTCTCACCCATAAGCAGTTTCCCTCAGGTCCTTTCACAATTTCTTTACTGCAGTTCTTCTGGCAAGAATACCCACCCCGCCATTTATTCCTGGCAAGTTCCCTTTCTGGCTTAAAGGCACAATTCTTATGTCATCTCTTCTGTACAGAACCTTAAAAAAAAAAAAAAAAAACTTTCCAAGAGTGTATCTTGGTGCACTCATCAAACACCTTTCTATAAGTTCTTATTCCATAGATCTTACCTATGTCATTTTCTCAGTAATAAAATCTGAGTCATATCCCAAGATCCAGCTCTTTCCTTTGTGGGTTTTCAACCATTAAGCACTGAGCACTTATTAGACAGAGGGCTGTGTGTGTGTGTGTGTGTGTGTGTGAGAGAGAGAGAGAGAGAGAGAGAGAGAGAGAGAGCATGTGAGTTTACATTCATAAAAACTTACTGGAAACCTATCATGTTCAGATATTATACCATATATTAGGTATATATCAAGTACACAGCCCTAACTTCAACTCCTAAGACAAATCAAATAGACTGATATTTCAGGGAAATGTAAGCAATAATAGAGAAAAACCCCAGGAACTGATTAGGCCCTTGGGGGAACCTAATCTGGACAAATGCCATCACATGCAGAAGTCTTGAGTTTGGCTGTCTGAGATACCCAACTAAGAATGACTTTGGTGACTGTCACAGTCCTTTGTGACAGCTGAGTAGACCCTACTCCCACATACTCTACAGGATCTCAACAAACACTCTGGAACTTAACAAATCAAAACAGGCTGTGTTAGGATTCTCTGTAATACACTGATGTGGCACGTATTCTTTCTCATTCTTAATTGCTACTTCATGTAGGTAATTAGCTCCAGTTTTTGTCTACAGTTCTTTTTTTTTGGGGGGGGGGTTTCGAGACAGGGTTTCTCTGTATAGCTCTGGCTGTCCTGGAACTCACTTGGTAGACCAGGCTGGCCTCGAACTCAGAAATCCGCCTGCCTCTGCCTCCCGAGTGCTGGGATTAAAGGCCTGCGCCACCAGGCCCGGCTTGTCTACAGTTCTGATCTTAGCCTAGCCAGCAAATAATGCAAATCCTAAGATAAACCCCATAAGGGTGATTTTCTTGTGCCCTGGTCCTGGTTCTCAGCAGCAGAGGAGTTGTTCACTTGGGCACTTGGAGTAGAGGACGACTGAGCCCACTAGGTCAAGTTCAAAGGTCACTAAGTCCAGAGTCACCTGTTTTTGTCTTCTTAGCTCCTGACTTGCTCTTGATAATCTGCTTTCCACCAATCAACCAGTAGAATCCCCCCATAGATTTTAAATGAAGTGGTCTCGGAGACAGGGCCTTCCTGGGCGTTCACTGTCTCTCTGGTTTCCCTTTGCCCTGTGAATTGCTGTGTAGTCTCCATTTTGTTTCTCTGGTGTAGCAAATGTCTTAACCTCCCTAGCACATCAAGAGCTTTCTCCCCAACAGTCGTTCATGTGTGCTATTTATTTCCCTTGCCAGGAATGTACCGGAACCTATCAACTGTCTCATCCCTCTGGTCTTGGGTTATTTCCAAGATAAAAGCTATTCTGACCTTCCCTATATGCTAAGACCTAAACGAATTCGCTCCAGTGCACCCAAGGCCCTTGCTTTGTATATGTTTGTGTTATTACACTACAAGCTGCCTATAGTTGTGGGACCAGAGACAAGATGTCTGGTTTTACCTCTACACTGCTGTGATTTGCAAAGACCTGGGGATGCACAGGCTCGAGGAGTAGGGGACGGAAGGCCCCAGTTCTCGAGTAAAGGGAAAGGGGAGAAATTATCAAAATGAAGGGGGACGTTTTCTGCTCACTGATAGATTTTTCAGCTCTGAAACACATAAACCCCTCAGTAAGTGGTAATTTAATAAATTAATTATAAAGCAAGTAAGGGGGTGACAAAAGAATAAATAAGAATACTGTGTCTACTTATGTCGTCTGGTCATTATGCCTTCTTGTATAGTAAGGTCTGGGGGAACTGGCTTCTGAAGAGAATGCAGAACAACAGTTCAAACACAGAACCTCATTTTCAACTGTTCAATCTGAATTCTGCCTAGCAATGATCAAAGGCCTTTAGGAAAGCTAATGAATCTTTTTTTTTTTAAATGTCTGTTGTTTTGTCTTTGAGATTTATCATGTGATTAAGTGAACCATCATTAGCTAAGCAAGAAAGTATCCTTCATGACTTATTAAAACCAAAATCTCTGGTAAGCAAAATTCTTTAAAACCGAGAAATCAAATAATATTTATTTCAGTTGTTAATCTCATTACTATTATGATCCTCTAGGGTCTAGGAGTCATTTGGAAAGCATAATATGTAATTAAAGCAGAAAATCAGGGATCAAGAGTTGGTGCAGTTGTAAGGCACTTGCTGGTTTTCCAGAGGACCTGGGTTCGTTTGCCAGCATCAGGCATCACTGTAACCTCACTTCCAGGGGGTCTGATGCTCTCTGGTCGTCCTAGGTGTCTGTATACATGTGGTCCACATAACCTCACATAGGCACATATACATAAATTGAAAATGAATTAATAAATTATTTTTAAAAGTAAAGAAATCACTCTGTTCCTCTGTGGCCTTGTTAGCTTTCTATCTCCTAAGGGAGGTGCTGCCGCTTGTTAAGCTCTTGTCTTCTTGAACACATCTTTGAAAATCACAGTGGACGAATGACAGGGGAAAAGAATAGATGGCCAGACCTTTTGCTGGGAGGTGACATTTTAGTGGTTTCTCCTCTGGATCTCTGGTCTACTCTGTCCAAAGGTTCTTAGTATTTATCGCTCAATGTCTCCTCCAGAATTCTTCTTCAACTCAACTTACAAGGATAAGGCCAGTTCTTGCTCTTCTGACAGCTTAGCAAGCAGGTTTATATCATCAGCTTCTTGGGTACTAGAACCATAAACTGGAGTCAAATCATTGAGAGGGGGTCCAGGTGACCCTGTTTGGGAGTATTAGGAGCCCATGGGTAGTAACATGGAGTTTAGACAATGGTAACCGGAGGTTATTGCCTAGTTCACAAAGCATTGACTTTTTTACGTGAACAACCTACTAAGAGGTAAGAGAATCCAACTGAAGTCAAGACTGAGCAGAGCCTCTTTCTGAGCTGTGCTCCCTCAGAGTGGGAACTGGGGACAGCTGGATGATTTCTCAACACTTTTATAAATAATACTCTACTAGGAAACTGAAATAGATCGAGAATTGTCACTGGCAGAGCAAAACCCTGTAACTTGCTTTTAGAGACTATTACAAGCTGAACTTAAGAATGATGGAGGCATTCCATCTCTAAAAAACACTGGTCCAAATGTTTTTCATTGTGGAGACCAGAGCTCTGAGAGAGAAAGAGACAGAGACAGACATACAGAGAGAGACAGAGAGAAAGTGACAATGAGAGAGAGGAGACAGAGAGAGCAATGAGATAGAGACAATGAGAGAGAGAGAAAACAAATGATAAAACCTTTTTCTTTATATAAAAAAAATCAAATATAGGGCCATCATCAATAATAAATATTTATTACTTATAACATTTGAAATGAATGTGAATGTCATTAAAAATAAAAATAACTTTATTCGTGCAATGGGCTTGGGAACTGAGATGAGCTGCTTATCGAGTGAGGGACCACTGTCCTGGAGACTGTTACCCCGTCAGGGTTATGGCTGTGCTGGTGGACCTCTGGGCTCCTGTGGGAACAGTTTCCGCCGTATTCTTTCTTGTACTGGCCCTGCCATCCACAGTCTTGATCGCTGCTTTCACCCAGTTGGCTTCTGGATCAGCACAAATTTTTAGTCCTCGTTTGGTGACAAAACTGTAACGTAAAGAAAAAGATTAGCCATATTGTCCAATGAAAGAGGGTTTGTGCATAAGCTGGCAGAAGAAGCCATCTTTCAGAGCCATTCAAGAGCACCTTCATTCTGCTGTCTACTTTAGGAAGGGGAGAGATCTTCAGGTGACAGCCAGAGCTTGGTGACTGTAATTTACCAGGACACCAGATCCTGGAGCGAAAGTGAACTCTTAGGACCATGTAGTTCTATGTTCCAGCCCTGCTTCTGTCTCCCACCTCGAACTACTCAGCTCTGGGGGAGAACTGGAAATGCTTTACATGCATTTCTAAGAGTGAAGCCTGGTAAGTGTGCATCGGAGAGGGACTTTCTTTCTGCGAACAGGATTCTGGAGCACGGAGGTACCACGTGAGCAAATTCTGAATGTGTTCTTATGAGGTCCAGCCATGTATAAGGTGTGGCACTCTACATATTAAGCTTCCTGCATTTGTGTGGCTATTTGGGTAAGTCCTAGCCTGGGTGGGCCATCAGAGCTGGATACAATGTTCATCTGTTTTGTATGCAGACTCATCAGTTGAGCAAAAGAAGAAAAGGGGGTCCTATTCTTTTCTTTTTTTTTCAATAATTGTCATTAGATGGCACAGTGAGAAGACAAGATTAACAGGACGAGCTACTGGCTAAGCTAAGATTTCCTCCACGCTGGCCCATTTTTTCTAAAGGAGAGCGGCAGTTCTTCCTACTATATTTTTGAGATAGAAGCTGCAGCTTTGAGTGGACACTCACATCACGGCTCTCATGGTTCCCTCCTTGATGGTATAGGTCTTGATTTTTTGAACTGGAAGCCGCCGGGTTTGTAAGCTCACGCAGATACTCCTTTCTAGGACTTCAGTCCCCACACCTAGGAAAAGAAAAAGAAAACACAAATAAAACTTTAATTCAACAAGTGACAGGGTCTGAACCATTTAGTAAATCACTCTAACACATGATTAGATTATACCACCACTTGTTTCTTTGGGGAAATAATTCATATTGACACCCTGAGTCGCTTGTGCATTATAGATTATGATAGATGGCTGGCGAGTTTTAAAAGTTAGATCAGTAGTATTTTTTTAGGAATTTCATAGTAAATGTAACAAGGTGAACAGGCATGGGGATACTTTGCTTCAATCCCAACACTGGGCGTCAGAGGCAGAATACTCTCTAAGAGTTCTGGGCCAGCCTGGTCTACATAGTGAGTTTGGGGCCTGGCCTGACTGTGTAAATGGGACATTGTGTCAAAAACAAACAATAACAGTAGTAACAAGTTGGTGTTGTTCTTTGTATATTTTCATTAAGACAATTATGATAGCAGACTTCCAAGGGACACACTCAACTGCTACTTACTTAGGGTGTCCTTTTGTGTCCCAAATGTCAAAGGCACTGATTCTGATGGGCAGTGGCCCTGTCTTATGGAGCACATGCTACAGTGAGGGACCCAGGAAAGTAGAGAAGCACAAATCGTTTCAGATACCAACTGTGCTGTGAATTAGGTAAAAGATTGACGTGGTACAGAGTGAACTGGGCAAGCTAACATTCAAGGAAGAAGACAGTTCACATCTGACTGAATAGATATGTCTCCGTTTTTATTAGTCAAATGTGGAACAAAGGGTGGAAGGGTGGAAAGGTTTCCTCAGGATTTCTTCTCAAAGGGCTGGACCAAGGTAGCCAGTTAAGTTCTTAAGTTCGTAACTCCACCTTCCATTGCACAAGGAAAGATATCGTAGGAGAGCCCATGAGACTTAGGAGTAGGTTAAAATCCAAATAAGTGAAGTATCTAAGTGTTAATTCCCTCCCTAGCTGGAGCCACTGCTATGTGCTTCACAGCTGCAGAAGGATCTCAAGTCATCATTGATAACGATCAAGCTTGAACAGTGACGTTGCCGCCACAGGAAGCCATTTGTCCGTAATGAGCAACTAGAGACGGTTCGCTCGCGCCGCTTTTCTTACGGCCCCTCTCCTTCATTCTCAACGCCAACCTGAACATTCTTTACCCAGCCAATATCATCCTATGCTGAACTCCTCTGGACTCAATAGAAAGGAATTCTGGTCTCTTTTAGCTTTCCATCACTACTTAAGAACAGTAGTTCTATGTGTCGAGTGCACATGGCTGCCCAAGGCTCGCAGAGCCCTATTGTCTTCTATACCTAGAAACTTGCTGTTTCTCAGCAATGTTAGGCAGTCTATTAAAGCATTTACAGAATTAAGTCAAAGCCAAAATGACTTTTGTCCCATTTGGCATACACTAAAAACACCAAGGTTTTCCAAACCTCCTTTGAGTAGAAAACTTGCAAAGCTGAGAGCAAGACCACCCTTCCCCAGCTCCCACAGACTACCTCCAGGCCTGCCCTTATCCTGAGTCCCACCGGACAGGACACCTGTCAACTCAAAATGCCATTCCTTTAGCAGCATGTGACCTAACTGAATATCCTTGAAGGTTTTTTTTTGTTAGTCAATATTCCTGCTTTCACCCAATGTCAAGGATTTCCAATCTGTTCCCTTTACTCCCTTTATGCCCTTGTAGAATCTCTGATAAAATTATAATATTATAGTCTAAGTGTGCAGAACAGAATACAAATAGATCTGTAAGTCAACTCCAGCCAGTAGAAAAAGGTGACCCTTTAGGAAACATCAGCCGAACAATGAGCTCAGTGCTTCTGCAGCTTCCCTGGGAATATCTTCCAGGCTCATTTGTCAATGTGAATTATCTGTTACTCTCAGCATCAAAGGCTGTCTTACAAACTCAAGAAGTCTATCATAAATGATAATATTCTCAACAATATTGGCAGACTCTATTTAGTTGAGAATAATATTGGTCTTCTCGTTATGAACTTCTGGTCACCTTTTTTTTGGCTTTTACAAGTAGAAAGCATTGATTTGCTTCTGGAACATAGGCCTTTGAGCGAATTCCCCACTGTGAAGAAACTCTAAGAGTCTAGTAATTTATCAAATCAATTTTAAGTAAACAAAAGCAAGGCTTATTTGCAATCATTGCCAGAATTAATAAAAATAACATTCTAAGGATATTTAATGTGTTTAAATAGTCATCAGTAAAAAAAAAAATCAGATTATTCCATTTTAATTTCAGCTCACAGTGTTGAAATATATAGACAGGATATAATATTCAACTTTAAATAAATAAACATGAGTCCGAACTAGCTGCTTTGAAATTAGCACTTCCATTCTGTATATGAAGTTTGAGGCTTACCTGGAGAAAGCAGTTATTCTAATCAAGACCCAAGTCAAACCTAGCATATGAGCCCACCTCTTCTTTATCCCATTAATGTCTGCTCAGCTTACCTTCCACAACGCATGTGATGAGGCAGCAGACTCCCAGGAAAGTCAGGAGGGGAAGTCTCATGGCTGAGGTCCTATTGAGCTGTGCAGGAAGAATGTGGGGCAGACTCCCCAGGAGCCCCTTTTATTACTCTCAATGGTCAGCACACTTCCTGTGTTGAGAGGGGTTTTCGGGGTGGGGGTGGAATCACGGAAAGTCTTTGCAATGATGATGATATTTTCTTTCTTCTTCTTCTTTTTTTTTTTTTTTAATTTAAACACAAGTTCCTTTGCCTTGTTCACACCAACATGAGACCTTGTGGCCTTTTCTCCTCCCTGTGTGGTTAATGTGTCAGTGAAACTAAATGTGTGCATGAGATGAAGTGTAGTTGTCTTTTTTTTTTTTTTTTACAACTGTGAGGCTAAGGTCGGATCTTCCATCCTGAAGCCAGTCCGTGTCATGGCTCAGTGTGATAACAGGACAAAGGAAATTGAGGTGGTGTGGTCATGGTGGTCCATCCCACCTGCCGCCTGAGACTGAAGGCATCTACAACCACAGATCAGCCCCCGGTGGCCCTGCCTGACTCCACAGGAAAGCAAAGAGCTTGCTGCTGCTCTGGCTTCCCCTTCCTTGTCTTCTCCTTCCTTAGCCTTACTCAGGTTGCACCCATTTCTTCAACAGGAGGAGGAACAATAGCATATCTCTATGCATGCTTGCTGTTTGGGGGAAACAGACATAAACAGGTATGGTTAAGCTTATTGAAAAACTGTTCTATAATCTTATTTTAGAAAAAAAAAAAACAAAACCAAAGTTCCATCCCCAGCACCCATACCTATGCACTTCACAGTCACTTATCACTCCTGCTCCAGGGAATCTAACGACCTCCTCTGATCTCCATGAGCACTCGACTACAGGCGCAGGTAGACTCAAATATATACAAGTAAATAAATAAAAGTTCCAGCAGTCTCCCTTCTAAGGGTGTTCATGTGTTTACACAATTATGATCATGACAATTGCTGTTTCAGCAAATTAAAAAGTTAGATAGCTGCTCCTGTTTCTTCTGTTTCTTCTTTTGCTCTTGTACTTTGAGCAAGCACGCACACGTTAGATAGCCTCCTCTGCTACTGCGACACAGACACAGCTATAAGGTTATTTTTTCAACAGTATAATCTGGTCTGATTCCATTAATAATCAGGAAGGTGGAGAGTGGGAGAAAGCATATTGCTGTACTTGTAGCTCTTGCTACCTTTGTATAATCTTCCCAAAATATAGTTTTCATTTGCAATGTCTCCAACAGAGTTTTAGTAAGTACATCGATTATACCAACCTTTCTGATACTCCATTTTAGTTTTGTTTCTTAGTTTATATAGTTATCAACAAAGTATGTTTATTGATACTCTGTGTCCTATAAGTTTTTCCCATTAATATTAGAAATATGCAATAAATTTATATTCTCATGAGGATCATAAATTTTCCTCTAAGAAATTTTTCATTAATGCCGTTCAAGCCAACCAGACTTCACCTGAACTTTCAGAATGTATTTTAAGCTCGTTCCACAACTGTACCTCTTAAACCCTGAACACATTTGCTACTCAGATGGCTGTTCCTGCCTCATATGTACTAATCAGTGTGCTCTCCCGATTCTAAAATACAAACATGACATCTTAGACTCATTCGAGAAAGTCTTAGACACTGCTAATAGGAATGCTGGTTAGTATAACCCTTATAGAGAACAGTATGGAGCCCTCAGAAAACTTAAAACTACTGAGCTGAGTGGTGTGGTAAACACCTTTAATCCCAGCATCTGGAGGCAGAGGCAGGTGGATCTCTGAGTATGAATCCAGCCTGGTCTACAGCGAGAGTTCCAGGACAGCCAGGGCTACAGAAAAAGAGGGAAAAAAAACCTGTCTCGAGAAAAGAAAATAAACAAGTAAGCAAGCAAACTACTATATAACCAATATGGAGATCGGGGTGGTGGGGCTCAGGAAACCTAAAAAATAAAACTACCATGTGATCCTGCAATGCCACCTCTCTCAAAGGAAAGAAAAACAGAATTGTGGGAGGATCTGCACTTCAACATTTCTTTTGGCATTATCAGCAATGACCGTGCCATGCCATGGAAGCAACCTCAGAGTCCATCAAGGCATGGCTTGATCTAGAAAACGTGATCAATGAAACTATAGTGTATTATGGTAAGTGACATAAGCCAGGCACGGGAAGGCAAATTCTCCATAACCTCACTCACATATTGAATTAAAAAAAAAAAACAGCTGTTCCTATAGAAAGAGAGAGTAGACTGATGGCCAACAAGCTCTGAGAGGGACTGGGGTGGCACTCATCACAGGACACCCACTGTCAACTGACAGAGAAATAATTGCAGGCAATCTGTTGTACAATGCTATGAGTATAGTAACAATGATGTGCATTCTTTAATAAGATGGAATAGAGGGAATATAAAATTTTCTAGTTTAAAAATAACCATGTGAGGTAATACCTAATACATATCTTAGTTAACCTATGCAGTCAGTACATAAGAAGGGATATCAACTTCAAAACCATGTTGCATGTGAAAAATGTATGTAACTATGTCCTTCATTTTAAAACACAAATTATAAAGCATATAAAAATGGAAACTTAAGTGCAAAGATTGTTATGTGGCCTTACATGTTTTTAATAAATATAGACAATGTCACTGATGGCTGACTTTTTCCTTAACGTACCAAGATGTAAGTTCTTAAGTTCTCAATGTGATCTTTCACTTTGTGTTGCCCAAATCAGGTGGCAGATTCTCTGCTTCAGGGCAACCGAGAAACAAGTAAGAAAAGAGTCACCTTTGGCAAGCGAGCGTCAAAGTTAAGAAGCATCTTGTCGGTAACAGTTATGAAAACGGAAATCAAGGTGACCATGGAACCACCATATTTTCCTATCTAAGTGATAAAATTGGTATGTCTGATACTGATACCATGATGCCAAAGATACGAAGTGTCATATCACTTACAGTGCTAGAAATTGATACAAATTTCCATAATGCACTGGGAAGAAGAAAAACTGAATTACTAGTTGAAGATAAATTCGCCGTTGTCTTACAAAGCCAAAATATTCATGTGTTGCAAGATACAAAAACTCTGCTTCTAGCTATAAACTTGAAACACACTAAAATATCTTTGAGTCTTCAAGTGCTCTAGTTGAAAATACATTAATCAGTGCTACGTTGTGCAATATAATTAACTGAATAAAATAAATAAGGTCACACATAGGCCACTGTTGATGATGTACATAGATTTTATAATTTGGATTAGCCTGAAACAAAAACAAATGCAAATACCCCTAATCAGTTGTCTGCTTGGAGGCTTTCCCTCAAAAAGTGGCTGAGGATGCTGGGCTGCTTCTACTCTTAAGTAATGGCATCTCTTGCTGCCTGAAAGGATAAGACAGCATAGAAACACAGTATCTTAACCACAAGGAAGTGACGTGTATTGTTTGGTTGAATTTCATTAGTGAGAAGCCCTTACCTGGTGCCATCTTCAAATAAGGTCAGAAGGGAGAGATGGGTAATGTAGGTATGGGGATAGCTGGGAAATGCAACCGAGTTTTGTGTCCAGAACAAAGAGTAAATAAAGTCTGCCACTCCTGCCAAAACTGCTTATTATGACTAACAATTAGCTACTTAATTAACAAAGAATCCAATTGTGTACTTAAATCATATTTTTTAAAGAAAAATGAAAAGAAGATGAGTGAGGTAATTATTTTCTTTGAAACATATTCCTGTACCTGTATCATAGCTCTTAAGTCATAGCTAGTTTCACCCTTAAAAAATTAGGTTATGTCCTTTCTGATAAATGTAGTATAATTACTATGAAGAAAGGTTAAACTGGCGTGTGTGTGTGTGTGTGTGTGTGTGTGTGTGTGTGTGTGTGTGTGTAAGTGCCTGCAGAGGCCATGTATCAGATTCCCTGAAGCTGGAATTACAGATGGTGTGAACGACCTAACCTGGGTACTGGGAATCAAACTCAAGACCTTTGAAAGGGCAACTAGTACTCTAACTACTGAGATATCCTCCCCTCCCCTAGAAAAGCTGTTTTGGGTTTTTTGTTTTGTTTTAAGTACTATTGGTTAAAACCCCATTACCCAGTTGTAACTCCTTGATCACTGTGGGTGGACCTTCCTTTCGCTTAGATAAGTATACCCAATGTTTGTATGTATCACCCTATGCTCTTTCTACAGCATTCAATGGCTCTAGATTTCTTATATCATATGTAAGAGCCATACAGTGTGCGGAACTTTGTGGTAAACCCTGATGGGTATTAGCCAGTTTCATTCTTCAAGAAATATGATGCATTAAGTTGAATTCTTACCTACATTTTATAGATGAGAAGCTGTAGCTTGTATGAGTTGAGAGGTTAAGTTACCCACCTGCTCTTGGTGAGCTCAAGGAGGTAGAGGAGGGACGATTCGATCCCACGATTGCCAGACTCCAGTGCCAAGCTACTAAGTCATACTGTACTCTCAGGTAATCTTGGACACAGCACATGCATATCCTTTTGAAGGGTCTTCCCATTGTGCCTTCTCAATCAACCCACAACCACACAGCAATGAGAATGCACTGCACGAGTTTGAAAGCTTTCTGTGCTTAGCATGGAAGATCTCCTTAGTATTTCTCCAGGAAATTTGCTTAAGTCTCCCTTTAATCTGAGAGAGGCTGCTGTGGAAAGGTTGAATGTTGTAAAAGTAACATTGCCCGGAAGACAGCTGTCAATGCTCAAGGCTTCTCTACTGATCTGTAGAGACAAATGTGTAATAAGAAAGCCCTCTCTCTTCAGGACTCAGGGAACCCCATAGGACAGAAGAGAGAAAGACTATAAGAGCCAAAGGGGATGGAGGACCCCAAGAAAACAAGGCCTTCTAAATCAACATGATCAAAGTTCATGTGAACTCACGGAGACTGAGGCAGCCTGCACAGGGCCTGCACAGGTCTACATCATGTCTTCTGCATAATAGTATGGTTTCCAGTTTAGCGTTTCTCTGGGGTTCCTGAAGGTGTGAACTAATGTCTCTCTAATCCTTGTGCTTTTCTCTTGGGTTACTTTCCTTCTGTTTGTTTGTCTTGTCTGAGTCCAATGTGTTAGATTTGTTTTACCTTATTTTATTTTATTATTATCCCTTCAAAAAATAAAATCAATTTATAGACACTGACATTAGCATATGAGACTCTGGTTTTATGTTTAGGTATATTAGTGTTTAATTCTCACCCCTTCTGTAATCAGATATAAAAGGATCTGTTTCTCTACTCCTTACCAATACAGGATTTCAAGAAATTAATTTAGTCATTGCAAACAAATATGTAATGGATAATAGATAATTCCTCATTGCTGGTCGATCTTAGCTCTTCCAACTGTAAAGTTAATAATTTTTTGTGAGTATCTTATGAACTCTGTTTTCCTTACTGTTTATCCATTTCTCTTTATTTCTTTAGGTAAGTGCTTTCATCACAACTATGTTTCTATTAAATTTCAATTGACAGTCTGCTAGGAATTCATAAAAAGTTAAGGTCCTATGCATATACCCTGTTTGCAATGGAAACCTCATACACTGCCAACAAAATTCAAAGAACGTTTTAACTGAAAAGTTCAGCCTTAAGCACATGGACACATTTTCCCTGTTTCTTGCCTGAGATCTAGAGCAAGAGTTTTTATTAAAGAGAAATCTCCCATAGCTCTGACATCTGGAGGAAAGAGGTCCTCAAACCTCTGTGGCACAGAGCACTTGGTTTACTCAAAGCTTTTCTACACTAAGTCCCTCATTAAGAAGGTGACTAATCATGAAGAAAGCTCACTGAAATTGGAGGAAAAATGAGAAAGTCTAGACTATGGCTACCAGGAAAGTTCTACCACAAATGGACGTTAAGGAGTCCTTCAACCTCTGGGTGTGTCAGTGATGTAGTAATCCCATCCTTATATTACAAACTGGGTTTGTCAACATCATGGAACAAATTGGAATGTTTTTGTATTGTGAATGTATGATGCATAGAACTATATCTTAAAGACCCAGAAGTCCTATCGCAAACTTTGGCCAGCCTAGAATTTCCTAAAGTCTGTCGACTACAACAGCCACTCATGGGAAACGTCAACTAGAAACACATTCATAACACTTATCAGTAGCATGGACCCTGTCTCCTAAAGTTACACTTAAATTTCACATGATGAGTGAACCACTAAACACAGTAGTGATGTCCAGACTACAGCCTGCCCTGTAGCAAGAGAAACTAGAGAGAACTAGGTGGTGATTGCAACACAGGTGGAGGCGAGAACTTGATATGCATCAGAAGTCGGTGGGATTGCATATGTATCTGTAGAATTCCACAGCCTGAGAGCAAATCCTACTTTTGTTACAGTTTCCCATGATGATGGTGGTGATGGTGATGGTGGTGGCGGTGACGGTGATGATGACGATGATGAAGACGATGAAGAAGATGATGATGATGATGGTGATGATGATGGTGATATTATGACTTTGCAGTACCAGTTGGCATCCAGTTTCCTTTCTTGTGTTTTTCAGGGTCTGGCAAAATTCCTAATCTTACTCTGTAACCAGAGGAGCTGCTTGTTCTAGAAACTGTCAATAGTAAGTGAACTAAACTGACTTTATGGTTTGATTTCCTTCCTTTTAATTATACCTGGAATATTGTGAAAAGAGAAGTAATGTTTCTCCAAAGAAATCGAAAGTTCTATAGGAAAAAAAAAAAAACTTCACTGATGGTCACCCTGTAAAATTATATTCATTAACTTGAATTTGTTTAAATTATAGAATTGTAGTGATCTATGCTAGACATGTCTGTAACCAGCAGATACTATCTGCAGTGAGCTCACAGGATGAACATAGCACAAGTGGCAGCCTCCTCCTAATGTTTTTTGTAAAGCAGGTTTCATTAGAACCGAGTAGTGCACATTTGATTACATATCTGCACTGACTGTGCATACTTACAATGGTAGTGTTGAGTGACTGCATGGTCCTTGAAACCAAAACTATTTTGGACATCTAGTTCCTTACCAAAAAAGGAAAAATTTTCTAACTTCTGTTGACTTGTATTTATTGCTATATCCAGCTACTTTTAACAAGATTTTAACTCTGTGAAATGTATAGAATGTAGGAAGGAGGTAAGGAAATCAAAAAGGGCATTCACAGCTGAGTTCTCTGAAAGTGCGTGGCTGGGCTGGGAGGCTGAGTGGGAGATCCAGTGAGAGCCAGGACTCACATTTCAAGCCCTTTATTAGCTCTCGTTTATCTGTATATTTATTCCCATTTATTTGCTTTCGATTAGCAAATATATGTGATATTAACATGCAAGCTACTAACTCATTGGATGGGTTCCCATTCAGCTTGATTTCTTAATAAAAAGATACATGGCCCCCCAAAATACCACGCAAGTTTCTGGAGTGCCATCATGGTTATAAAGATACCCAAACAATGTTCTACCCTGTAGAGGCAAGAATTATCAGCCCCAGGAACCAGCAAGTTGGGGAGAACAGAGGAAACAGTGTGCATCCATCACCGCTCAGAAACTGCCTAAAGCATTGTCGGTTACATTGTCTGTTGTTCATAGGTCAGCAGAGAGTCCCAACAGAAATGCTGACAAATATAATCAATGTAACTATCTCTGGGGAAAATTAGGATTGGAGGAAGAAAGGCAGCTTGTCTCTATCTTGTCAAGCCAACCAATCATGTGTCAAGAAATTAATATTATTAAGCAGACAAGCGGGGTTTCTTTTAGATTTCCTTATTTATTTTTAATAATGTGTATGTGTCTGTGCCTATATACCTGTGTACAGGTGCTCATGGAAGCCAGAAATATAAGCCTCCCCTGGACCCGGAGTTACACAGTCTGTAGCCACCACATATAGCTGCTTGGAAAGGGTCCTTCGAAAACGCAGCACGCATGCTTAACAACTTAGCCACCTCTCCAGCCTCTAAATTTTCATTGTTTACCATATAAAATGCCGTAGACACAAAATCTACTGTGGAGCATAATTAAAGGCATTTCTAGATTTCTTAATCTGGGTATCAAACAGATTCAATCTGTCTGTGAGAAAGTGCACCAGGCAGGACCTGGAGCTGGCATTATTGGTTGATGTCACAGTGTGCTCAATATCCTTCTTTGCTTGAGAAACCATGTAGTCTCATGACTCCTGAGTTGTGAGGTCTGCATCTACTTGCTCAGCCACCAAAATTGGTAGCCAGAAGAAAATCAAAGCCGTCCAACTCCATAGCCATCACAGTTAGGAACAGAGATGCAAGATATCTCATTTCTAGGGCAGGCTCAATAAATAGCAGGGACTAAAACCAAAAGGCAGACACTGAAGCCATTTGACTTGAAAATGAAACATCAGCAGCAAGGGACTGATGTGTGGCTGTCATTGGAGGTTATGGTATTATTTTATTGAATAATCATGGTTGACAGTTTGATCTCAGCCAGCACTGTTTTTTTTCTAATTCCCCATACATGATTTCCTTCCCATATCTGAAATACCAGGAAGACTTATATGTCACTCACTGGACACTTTTGACCCCAAGCTGGGGGACATTTCCATCTTCCCAATGAAAGGATCAGTCACAAAGACAAGATTTTCCAACAGTAGAGTAATGAGGCCATGAAATATCATGAATTACCCAACTTTCAGATTAATTAAATGACCTATATTTTTATAAAAATTTCCGTATTTTTCCACTAGAATATAATAAAGGTATTAAATACTAATGGTAGATGTTTTCTTAATTGCCCCCCAGACCAATAACTTGTTACATAGAGCCTAGGATTCTGAGAGCACATACATTCACTTAAACGGTATACGGTATTGGAATGAATCTGAATGGGACCCCCAAGATAATCCAATCCGAAGCCCACCCTCCCAGGGCCTCAGGCAACTGTAGTCCCTGTGCCATTCCTAAGGTTTCTCATCTGCTTGGTTGTAATTTGCAGATTTTACCATCATGCCTGACAATTTTATTCTGAGTTTGGTATATTTTTTTTGTTCTCTCTATGTATAAATTTGAAGACTACAAGAAGCACGACATTGTTCATTACAAATCCTCACATCCTTCATGTGTAGGGATACAGTAAAGATGGACTTAATAGATGCAAGTAAACTGATTTTCCCGTCTTTTTTCTCCTTTCTCCTAAGAACTGATGCTGATGCACCACCACCACCACCACAGTTCAAAGTACTGTGCAGTTTAACTTGCTGATAATTTACACACATATTTTCCAAGCACAACGGGCTACAAGGGGAGATGGGAAAAGAGCATACGAGCAGCCATAGACCTTGACGTTATCCAGATAATTCACTGTCCTTAATAAATGGGTAAACAGAGCAGAGTTATGGGCAATATCCTGACGCAGAGGTCTATCTGGGCACATCCATCAGCAGGGCTCAGTGCAAATCAGGAAAACAAACCACTGCCGCCAAGCATATCTCCGGGAGACAAGAAGATGAATGCCTGTTCTGTCTTCCCAGCCACAGAAGACAGAACCAGCTCTTGAAAGGAGTGAAGTAAAAGCTCAGTGAACACGGATAATCGGTTTATTTACCACAGCCCCCTCAGGGTCCTCGACAGGGTAAGCTCCCTAGAAGACTGCTTGTTCGGCATGCACAAAGTCTTAGATTTGATCTCTACAAAAATATTAAACTGAATTAAATTTAAAAATGAAAGAAAACCTCTTCAACTCCCTTTTGTCTAGTTGTCCCCATACTTCAATGCATGTGGCTGGGAGAGACCTCAAAATAAGTCAAGTGCTGATCTGCAGTGTAGCCTGGGCTATCCAGCATAGCTACTCCCTGCCAATTGTAAATGACACTGTATGAGCAGCTTTTTAAATATTCAAAGTATTGGCCACCATCTTCTATCTATCTATCAATCTATCTATCTATCTATCTATCTATCTATCTATCTATCTATCTATCTATCTATCTACTCCATCATCTATCTATCTATTTTGGGACAGGGAACATGCAATTGCACACACATGGTGGATCCTGAGGCTCAAACTTAGATCACTGGGCTTCACAGCAAGTATTTTGACCTGCTGAGCCATCTCACCAGCCCTGAGGTGGTTTTTGATAAAGCAGCATAAAACCATGGTAGAAGTGACCATACTGTGAGCACTGTGAGCGTTGCTGAAGCCTGGTTCATCCCAAGAGAGTGGCACTAACCCCACTGACTGCACACAGGCAGCTCATACCACTTCTGCGTATCAGTTTCAATTCTCTGACTTCCTGGTTCTGTCTCTCTGTCTCTGTCTCTGTCTCTGTTTCTCTCTGTGTGTCTGCCTGTCTATGTCTGTGTCTCTCTGTGTCTCTGTATGTCTCCCCACACACACACACACATACGCACACACACATGTGCAGCCTCTATTACAAAGTCTTGCTGATACACACTGTCTTGAGAGTTAACCAAATCACATTAGTGGAATCCACAGTGTGTCTGTGTGGTTTACTGAGTGTAACCAAAGCTTCAGTGAAATGTCATCACCGCTGGTGATGAGTACTTTCTAAACCATTGGCTCTTCAGCTCAGACCTCCATCAGACCTTCCGCAGAGGCTGAACTTAGTCACATGTGCCAAACTTTCTCCAGCTGGCTCTGGCTGTCTCTCTCATCAGTGATCGATAAGGGCAGATTGCTTGTCTTCGTGTGTCTGTTGCCTCCATTGGCTTTTGTGAGTTCTGATGCCAGGCTATACGAGTAGAAATTAAAACCACCTATTCATATGCAAAGGCTTACTCTTGAAGCAGAAAATTTGAACAAAAGCGAAAATATTCAAGAATATATTTTTATGAGCAGGGCAGTGGTGGCACACACCTTTAATCCCAGCACCTGGGAGGCACAGACAGGCGGATTTCTGAGTTCGAGGCCAGCCTGGTCTACAGAGTGAGTTCCAGGACAGCCAAGGCTATACAGAGAAACCCTGTCTCGAAAAACCAAAAATAGATAGATAGATAGATAGATAGATAGATAGATAGATAGATAGATAGATAGATAGATAAGAATATATTTTCATGTAGCTAGGAATCAATAAGGTAGAGAAATACAATTTATTTTCATAATAAAATCCTTACATGGACCAGGAGAGGGATAACAACTGGACTGTAAAAAAAATATTAAAGATTGTTTTTAAAAATCCTACAACTTAAATCTTCAACAACAGCAACACAATAGTGGCAGGCTTTTTTTTTTTTTTTTTTTTTTTTTTTTTTTTTTTTGTTTTTTTTAAGATTTATTTATTACACTGTAGCTGTCTTCAGACACTAAATGCTGTGAGTACAGGTGTGCACTCTTCCCCACCCCCTTTTTTTTTTTTTTTAGCCTTTTTTTTTTTTTTTTTTTTTTTTACCTTTTACTGCCAAGAATTCGTGTGTAAAGAACAGTGTACCACAGAATCACCACAGAAAGCTACATTCTCCATCCCAAGGACCCGCGTGAGAAAGTATTCTTGCTGCTATCATGTAAGTGACCCAGTTTATTTTTCAGCTGCACATGAACTGAAGTTCTACTATGGGAAATTTCCACAGGCGTTATGTCCAAGGAGACAGCTTCGACACACAGTCACAGAACATAAACATGATGAAAATATGGGCTGGAGAGGTGGCTCAGCTGTTAAGACCACTGACTGCTGACCTCTTCCAGAGATCCTGAGTTCAATTTCCAGCAATAACACGGTGGCTCACAGACATCTGTAATGGGATTCAGTGCCTTCTTCTGGTGTGTCTGAAGACAGTGACAGTGTGCTCAAATACATAAGATAAATAAATAAATCTTTTAAAAGGAAAAAAAGGAAGGAAGGAAGGAAGGAAGGAAGGAAGGAAGGAAGGAAGGAAGGAAGGAAGGAAGGAAGGAAGGAAATATTCTGAAGAGCTAGAGGGATGGGGTGGAAGAAGAGAAGGGTTGGACAAAAGTGATGATCACCTCAGGATGGAGTTTAATCTTCCAGTGCTGGGAAGGGGTTAACCATTGTTTACACACTTCACTAGATCAGTTTAGAGTGAATGAAGGAAAGTGACAGTGAACCATCTAGAAAGCTGATTTATCTACTTCCTGAATGTATGACACAGAAAGTAACAAATAGTTAAAACCAAGAAGTCTATTAAATAGTAAATCCCCAGAATGCCCAGTCTACACTATAATTTATATAATTATTTAGTACTATGCTGTTTATTTACAAAATACCTATCTCTATGAGGAGACATACCACAGCGGTTAAGAGCTCAAGTTCCAGAACAAGACCATGATGTTCATATCTGGTTTGATAATTTTATAACTTTGTGGCCTTCTGTGAGTCACCTGATACCTTAAAATCTCTGTGTTTCAGTTTCTCTGTCTGTGTAAAATACAAGTAATATTGCTAAATATCATTTGGTGCTACCACAAGAATTAAATGAGGTAGCACATATAAAATATTTAAAATTGTTCTTGGTGTGTATTCAGCCCTCAATCTACATTGGTTCATGTTATTTCATAATTTTCATTACATTTTATTGATGGAGGCACATGTCCCTCCAACATGCATGTTGAGGTCAGAGGACAACTTACAGGATTAAGTTCTCTCCTTCAATCATGTGGACCCCAGGAACCAAATTCAGGTTGTCAGGCTTAGAAGCAACCATCCCTATCTACCAAGCCACCCCTTCATAGTATTAATTTTATGCAAAATTGTAATGTATCTGAGAAAGAAAGTTCTTGAATGAGTTTTCTATGAATCATGCTTATGTGAGGAAAATCACCAACTTCATTCAGTGAAGGAAAGGCAACACATTGTCCTTATTAAATGATTGAACAACAAAAATAGCAGTTCTCCCTGATTGCCTACTCTTCCTTTCTTCTAGTGTTTGCTTTCTGAGGAGCACCAAAGCACAAAAACTTGACTATGCGTCTCTACAAAGAAAGCTTAAAAAAAAAAAAAAACAACAACAACAACAACAAAAAAACAGCCCATCATTTCTCTCCCAACCCTCTGGATTCAGGGCAGACTTCATCAAAGGGCTGCTTCTTCCTAAAATCCTAAACCTACTGGGAATGGAAGTGTGGTGGGGAAAGTCAGAGACTGCTCATGGTTATTGTGCCCACCTTCAAGATACTGTGCCACCATCAAGATAGTTATTGCCCAGGGCCAGTGGCATTCAGTGTTGCTGGACCAGTGTTTCAGTGATGGCTGCTTGCTTTCTGAGGCTAGTTCTCCAGAACTTCTGGCAGTGGAGAGAATTATTCAATAGACTTCTTTTATTATCCACAGCTCCTTCCTCTCTTCTTCTCTTCTTCAATTCTTTCTTCCCCCTTGAAGAGAACAGTTGCCAAGCTGTTGCCCTCCCATATTTGAACAAATCAGGTCTAGGCCATGACTGTTCTTCCTGGCCTGTTCTGTTCGTAACTCCTGGCAAATTTCCTCCTATAGAAGAAGTTCTAAGTAAAACCCAATTCCTCCTTGATAGGATGTGAAACAGCTTTGATTTCCATAATAAATCTAAGACCCCATGACGCTGTTCTAGGCATTATGTTTGGGTCTAGTAACTGAAAATTTGAATTTGTGCCAGTTTGTAAATATGGATCCACCTAGACCACAGAAACTTGACCATCTTATTTCTTCTTTCTTATATCTGTGGGCCTTTGAGATGCCTCAAGAACACTTGCCCCTCTGATGAGCTGTTATTGTTGCTATATGAATCTAATATGAACTAAAAAATCATAGAAAGGAAATGAAAAGCATTGATTATTATTTCCATTTTTAAAGGTATGGTAGGTTCCGGAACATCGTGATATTCAGTTTGATCCAACTCCTAGGAAAGATTAGTAAATAAGTTATTTGTGAGTCTTTAGAAAAATGAGCTCTGATTAGCATAAATAGATTAGAGTCAGTAAAAAATGTCACATCAACCTAATTATATACTTCAAAGATTTTCATTATAAGGCACGAACATGGTTTCCAAAATGTCAAATAGCGCTCTAAAGCAAGAATCTATAATGAAAATCGGTCTGTTTGATTCATTTAGTTCCTTAGTTACACTTTTAGGTTGCTGTGATAAAATACCCTGACAAAAGTCTTTTGAGGAGAAACGTCTTTCTTTAGGAAGGTAATTTCAGGGTACAGTCCATCACAGAGGGGCATCATAGGGGTAGCAGCTTGAGGAAGCAGATGTCCACCACATCTATAGTCAAAAAGCAAAGAAAACAGCTAATGCTTGTGTATAGCCCGCTTTATGCTTTTTATACAGCCAAGGAGCTAAGGGTATGCTACCACCCACAGTGGACAGGTCTTCCCATCTTAATTAACCTAAGGCAGGTCGTCTCTCACAGGTAAGCCCAGAGACGCAGATGGCCCAGCTAGTTCTAGATCTCATCAAGTTGAAAATTGAGATTAATTACCACACTGCTTCTCAGCTCCAAAGAAAGTACTGCATTCAACTCTTCCAGCTATTTATTCTGTAACTCTAATTATCTCTCCTTTTCCTTCAGACTCTTATACTTATATTGTTGTTTAATGACTTTAAGATATCTATTGACTTGATTTAATATTTTTTCCATAATTTTTCCTCATGCATTTCATCTATCTAACAGAGAACTAAAGATTGATTTGAACACTGCTTATGTTATTATGAGTATAGGCATTGTTGATGGAAACAGTAAAGTAATGAATAACTATTATATTTTTTGTCTGGGTTTTATTTTCATTTTCATTTTGTTTTGTTATATTGCATTTTTGTTTTGGGTTACTTTTTTCATCTTGAGACAGCCTCTCACTATGAAACGCAAGCTGTCCTTGAACTTGCAACCATCCCTCCACAGCCTTCTAGATTCTCGGATGACAGATATGTACTCCTATGCTTGACAACTTGGAGTGATCTCCTCTTTTGTAGTTTAAGATATTTATTAAGCCTAAAATCCTAATTTTTTCATTAAGAATTTCACCAAGCATATAAAGTATCTTGATTAAATCCATCCCTATTTCCACACCCGCTCTGACTTCTCCACTAACCCCCTACCACTTTTCTCTCCAAACTTCAAGTGCTCTCTCTTAAAAAAAAAATCCACTGAGTCCACTTAGTACCTGTGTGCATAGGTATAGAATCAGTTCAGCTGGATTTCGTTACTGCTGCTGAGCCAAGACTTCTAGAGTCTGACACCAGATGATAGCTTTAGCAAGATTTAAGCACAGCACAATTTTGGAGAAAGGGAGTTTTGTGATAACAATGAACACAGTGAGTATAGCAGAGCTTAAGACATGTCTGTACTGAAATTTGCTGGCTTTTCCGCTGTTGATCTGTGTGCACAAAGGTGGGTACTGTTGACTCTGAGCTAGGGAGAGTGACTGAGGTAAACGTAATGTCTGTGGACATCGAGATTAGCCTGGTCCTAAGATAACACAGAAGTCATTTAGTCTAGTGTATAGGAAAAGTAACATCATCTATATAAAAATGAGTTCTATAGCATGGAAGCTATGCTCAATATTTATAGGGAAACGATCTAGTACAAGTAAAACATACATTCTGGAAACTATGGGTGGAGCCTAGTTAATCTGATCCCAGGTCATAAACTATACCCATTCCCCAAATTTCAAGAGGGCAACAGGTTAAATATCTCTTTGCTTTGTAGAATGCTTCAGAGGTTAGCTTTCCTGGCTCTTCCATTGCTTATCTCTGTGCACAAGGACTTTTTGCCCTCCACATACTGAATCACTCTTATTCTGAGAGCCCCCTTCCCAGGTTATTTTAAGACTTCCATTACTGCTGTCTAGAGTTAAACCTATTATTTCTTAGGGGCCACTTCTTCCTGTTTCTTAATTTATCTCTTTTGTTTTGTTGGAGCTTATCATCCAAAAGCCTTGTAAGAAACAGTTCATGAGGAGGAGGATGAAAAAGGATGTATGGTAGTTAATTCTGAGTTATTTTCATAGAGCATCTCTGGACTGGTGATGTAATAATTATATGGTAGGTAAAAGAACTCTGTGTGAAAATAGTAAAAAAATAAAAATGAAAATAAATAAAAATGAAGTGCTATTTGTCCCTTAAACAATCTATTCCCATGTATTATACATGGCCACCATTCTAAGATACCTACTTATCACATTTTTAGCATTTCTAAAATTGGAGTTGGTTTTATATTTACATTGAATGGAGGAGCATCCTTTTTCTCCTAAAATCTCCTATTAAATAGATTCCGCACCATTGGTTTTAATTCATAATGGAACAAAGGTGATGTTTTAATCAGCATCTGAACACTTTGACATGTAAAGGGGCTCTAAAATTCTCTTTTCTGATTCTCTCTTAATGTCAGTCTCATAAGTGGCTCACAGCAATGCAAACAGAAATCTGAGCAAGAAGGGAGGGAAAGAGTTTGGGTGAGGAAGGAAGGAAGGAGGAGAGAAAGTTAAAGAAGGAAGAAGGAAAAAAGAAAGAGGGAGAGGAAAAGGGAGGAGAGAGAGAGCGGAAAAGGGAGGAGAGAGAGCGGAAAAGGGAGGAGAGAGAGAGAGAGAGAGAGAGAGAGAGAGAGAGAGAGAGAGAGAGAGAGAATATACTTTGCTAAGGCAAAGAAATTGGGCTAAGAACTGATGGTGTTGTGATAGTAGACAACCTTGTAGAACTAGCCAGGCAGGATTATTATGAGTGGATAAAGTTAGCTCACAGACACCATGGGTATCCACACCAGTGTGTAAGGTTAGCTCACAGACACCCTGGGCATCTGCACTAGGCAGGGAAACAGCTGATAGCAGATTGAACCAAATCAGTGAGTCACGTGTTTTCTCTCTTCATCTTCCTTTCTCTTGCAGCAAAATAGCAGTAGCATCCTTTGGTCATCAAGAAGGACCACATAGTATATCAGTTTCCATTTTCACTGGTTGAAGATCCAGCCAGATTGGACTTGAATCTCGTGGGTCCACTCAGAAGGTCCTGGGAGATGGAGAGAGACCCTAATCAAATGTCCATGTCTGAACTAATCTGCTGCTGCCCTCGGAATGAGACCCCATCTCTGCTTCTCTCCTGTGTCACCAGCGGAATGACACTGACTCCTAACTGCTTCTCTCCAGATCTTGGTTACTATTAAGTCTGTTTACTGTTGCTATCCAGTACGTTCTGGTACCCTCCCTGCCCCCTGCAATTGTTGTCCTGCCTGTAGGCAAAAAATGGGAATGTAACTCAATAGCCACATTCATGCCCTTTAGAAACACTGCCCCTTATCCCATTCAACTGTTTTTTTTTAATTTTTATTTTTTATTGAATATTTTCTTCATTTACATTTCAAATGCTATCCCCTTTCCTAGTTTCCTCTCTGAAAGTCCCCCTATACCCTCCCCCCCCACACGCTCTGCTCCCCAACCCACCCACTCCCACTTCCTGGCCCTGGCATTCCCCTGTACTGGGGCATATAATCTTCGCAAGACCAAGGGCCTCTCTTCCTATTATTGGCCAACTAGGCCGTCCAGTGCTACATATACAACTAGAGACACAAGCTCTGGAGGTACTGGTTAGTTCATATTGTTGTTCCTCCTATAGGGTTGCAAACCCCTTTACTTCTGGGGTACTTTCTCTAGCTCCTTCATTAGGGGGCCCTGTGTTCCATCCAATAGATGACTGTGAGCATCCACTTCTGTATTTGCCAGGCACTGGCATAGCCTCACAAGAGATAGCTATATCAGGGTCCTGTCAGCAAAATCTTGCTGGCATACACAATAGTGTCTGGGTTTGGTGATTGTTTATGGGATAGAACCCCAGGTGGGGAAGTCCCTGGATGGTCTTTCCTTCTGTCTCAGCTCTGAACTTTGTCTCTGTAACTCCTTCCATGGGCATTTTATTCCCCATTCTAAGAAGGAACCCATTCAACTCTTAATTGGGACTTAACATATCTCCTTCCTACTGTGCAGTCTGTGAACAGTTAAGTATTTCAAAGTTTGTGGCTATCTACAGAAGGCATCTCTGTTGTTTCTCTCATTCCTTAACAATAAAATTGAGGAGGAGGAAGAGGAAGAGGAAGAGGAAGAGGAAGAGGAAGAGGAAGAGGGAGAGGGAGAGGGAGAGGGAGAGGGAAAAGAAG
>NC_034594.1:137637231-137650008 GCF_900095145.1 Mus pahari
AAGAAGAAGAAGAAGAAGAAGAAGAAGAAGAAGAAGAAGAAGAAGAAGAAGAAGAAGAAGAAGAAGAAGAAGAAGAAGAAGAAGAAGAAGAAGAAGTTGTTCCAACTCCCCTTACTACCTGGCAAGCAGCTAGGGTCTTTCCAGGGAGTCATCTCATCTGCTCCATTTCTCTCCCTTGGTGTTCTATTCAGGATTTCTGAGTAACCATTAGTGGCAGGTTCAGAAGCAGAAAACACAAATTGCTTTCTATACTCAAAGATGCCCCAGGCAACCCCTTCAAATCACTGATACCTCTGTCCCTCCATTACGTTCAGATGTATGAGAAGCAGTGTGTTGCTTTCAGAGACCCCCCACCCCCACCCTCATCCACTTCATTTCCTCCTCATGCTCACTAGCCAAAGAGTAAAGCAAAGCAAAGATGTTATAAAGAGCACTGGTTGCTCTTCCAGAGAACCTGGGTTCCCAGCACCACATGATGGTGTACAGTTGTCTGTAACCCCAGTCCCAGGGGTTCTACTAAGGCATTAAGAACACAATGCAGATAAAACACCCATAAGTGTTAAACCAATTAATTAATTAATAATTTTAAAAGGTCAAAGCAGTACTTTCTTTGGCCTTTCTAGGCTTCCACTTCCTCAGCTTAGTGGGCAGTCAGGAGGGTTGGTGACTCCCCTACTGTCACTCACAGTGTTTGTGGTAGACCACCTTGAAGCTGAGGCTGAGGACAGAGAGTAGGGTGGAAATAGTTTCTATTTTGAGTGGAGGAGGGCTAAAAGCAGAAGGGGGAAACTCTGACCTACTGCTTGGCCCCCAAGTTTCTCAGCCTTTGGTACTCGCTGAGTCTTACTCATTACACTTTCCATGGTAGACTGCAGGGCTCTCAAGACCCTCTGGGGAACGAGATGTTTCCCCTGGGTGTGGGACCACCAGCACAGTCACTTAATTCAAAGGCTGGGGATGGGACACCTGCGTGGGAGGCGCTGTTCAAGAGAAACCAGGGGTCCAAGTGGAAAAGTTGATCTTTGTTCCATACTCTTCCACCCAAGGGTCACATTGTGAATCTCTCTTCCCGAAGCTTCATCATCCAGTGGTGGGCTACAGCGTTCTGGTTCGATTTGTCTTCTAGGTAATGTATTCTCTGGAGAGTTCATAGCAAACAGAAACTCTCTCCTCTGATACTTACATAACTTCCTGAGAGCTACTTTTTAAAAATATTATTTTTTTATTTTTTGAAATTAATATAATTACATCATTTCTCCCTTTCCTTTTCTCTCTCCAACCACATAACACTTTGTTCTCTCTCTCTCCTCTCTCTTCTCTCCTCTCCTCTTCTCTTCTCTCTCTCTCTCTCTCTCTCTCTCTCTCTCTCTCTCTCTCTCTCTCATCTATGGCCTCTTATTTTAATTATACTCCTAAATATCCTAAATGTCTTCATAAATATATAGATATAATTGCTTGGTCTGTGTAATTTACCTGTATGCATGCAGTTTCATGGATGACCATTGCTTTTAGATAACCAGCTGCTGGGCGATTCTCCATGGGAAAGGTTGTTTCTCCCACTCTTAGAATTCCTTAGCTGTCTATAGTTACTTGTTTCAGATTGGGACTCTTTGGGATTTCCTCTTCTGTATTAGTGTGTCTATTGGTGTAATCCTGTCCAGGTGTTGCTTAGGCAGCCATGGGTTTGAGACTTCCATATCATTTCTAGGAGCCTTCTTACAGAAACTTCCAGTTCTTCTGACACTTGAAATACCATGCCAGTTCCCTTCTGTGATGTTCTTTGTGGCTTAGCTGCACAGGTGTGTGACAGATGTAGCAGCTGGGGTCTGACACCACACCATTACTTAGTTTCTGCATTTTGACCCTGTATGGTTTTCTGTCATAGTCTCTATCTGTCGCACTTACAAAGGGACGTTCCTTGATGAGGGGTGAGGGGTACGTTTGCCTATGGGTATAAGGGTAAAAAATGTAGAACTATGCTGGCTTAGTCAGGTGACAGTATAGATTCTCCTCCAAGATCTATGGTTTCCAGAACCAGGCATGATTTTTCTCTTGATGAGTAGACCTTAAGTGTAATTAGAGAGCCGTTGTTGCCAAGACTGCTGCTTTTATATGGCCCTGAAACTGTGGTTAAAGCACCTCACAGGTCACACTGAGAATACTCATGGCATCCGATGAGTTCAGACATCCCTTAAACCATTCAAACCACCCTGTCCATCCCCAAGTGTACAACGGACTTGTGGACCAATTGAAGAGTTTGAGCCTGTCTTTCTGGAGCTTCTGGATATTCACTGCATACAAGGTTCCATCTTTCATACCATAGACTGTATATGCAATTAAAAGTATTGTGCCAACCATGGTCTCCCATCCTACAATCCACTCAGTCCTCAGAATCAACTTAAAAATAGCCCTGTGATATCCCTCAGGACAATGGATGAATCAAAACAGAACTGTTCAATAACTGCACAAAAGCAAAGAGTTTGGAGGTAATAACAGAGAAGAGACTTCTCCCCTAGTAAGACTGGATGACAAAGAAAAGATCTTCGAAGGACTGATCACTCAGACTGGTCTCAATGGGTGAGGTAGGATTATCCAGAAAAAGAATGGAATGGAGTTAATTCCAAGGCTCCAGACAAAGACGCAATGACACAGGGGCGATGGGGAGGTGACAGGTGTGGATGTTGGGGGACAATCTAAGGGAACAGAGTTGGGAAGGGCTTGTGTTTCAAAATGTTTCATTGTTTAAAGCAAGGAGCAGGAAGCCAGCAATAGCAGTAACTTGACTGGACCTCCAGAACTCATTAAACTGAGGCAGGAGAATCTTGAGTTCAGAATCAGTCTGTGCTACATAGAAAGATCCTGACTCAAAAACAAAACAAAATAACAAAACAAAACAAAACAACAACAACAACAACAACAACAACAACAAAAAAAAACGGAAAGGAAGAGAGGAAGGGAGGGAGGGAGAAAAGGGGAGGTAGATAAAACCAACACATGTGTATTTTGACCTCAAAGGATTTAGAAGCCACAGAGGAAGTGTGTGAACAGCTACAGGGAAAGCAGAGTCCTAGGCAGGAGAACTTTGGCAATACTGCCAGTCACCCCACCAAAACCGGGGCTCATTTAGGTTCCCCTGAGCATCAAGCATACAGCAGAACCCTCGAGATGTCTTGCTGAGTTAACCGATTCCTATTTGAAGGTTCAGCTTCTTGGGGCACTCAGGACACTTGAGCATCTTGTCATCTCACTGTGTGTTAAGAGACTTGAAAACGATCTCAGACTTCTCTGTGCTCTGTACATCTCTGCTAGTCTCAGAGAACACCTTCACAATGGGGTAGGAGACAGTGGGTTAGAAGGCGAGGCAGCTTGAACTCAGCCAGCCACACCAGTGTTACAAAGAGTGGAGACAAGATTAAATGGCATGTAAGAAGCTCCCGGCTACAGAAAAGGATAGCTGCTGAGGGATCAGAAATAAAGTGCAGAAGCACTTCTACCTCACCGCATCGTCTTAGACAAATGACTGCAACCATGCCTCAGCCTCCCCACTAAACACTCAAAGAATAATGTCAATGCTGGCCACCAAGTGTGATTTCAAAAAAAAAATGCTGTCTGAGGAAATAGCTTTGTATGCCATAAGATATTATAAAAAGCAGATTATTACTGTGGCTGTTTGTGGCTCTGCATCTATAGAGAGTCCATTTAAACCGTTCACGCATGTTAAAGTCATATTCTGCAATCTGTAGCTTCCATTGGAAATGCTACACTCATCTTATTCCTCAAGCAGTGGTGAATGGACAGCAAATATTCAAAACTGGCAAATAATACAATAGCAAGCCTTCCTAGTGAAATTTATCATTGTCATAGAGTCAAAAGTTACACATGTCTTGAATGTTCATACAGGTTCCAACAACTCAGAGGTGTGTGTGAGCGATGCTCTCTCCTTTACCAGAAGAGACCAGAGTCCAGAGAGATTTCTGCGACTAGCAGAGTCACAAGGTTTGCTGAGTTAGAACAATTTATCACAAGGTTGATAGAAATAATTCAGTGAATATTTAAATAGGCACTTAGTAAATGGTTGAAATAGACAACTATGATTATTGCTGTTATTTATGACAATTGAAAGCTCTATAGGCTAAAGATCACAATGGTTCTATGGCTATTGAAGGGACTCTGGCAACTTGAATATAGTGAGCATGGCACTGGCAGGCCTTGTCCTTCTCCCCAATTTCCTCTGCCTTGCTAAACACCATTAGATTACATCCCTAAAGCTAGCAATCAAGGTCTATTCCCTTATTTGGCCACTTCCTCTTCCTGAGGCTGACTGCCAAGGTCCAGCTTTCAAAGTATTAAAGTCCAGCAATCAAAAATCCCCTTTGGTTCACCTAATTAACATGCCCAGTTAAAAATTAAGCACCACATTCTAATATGGGATTTCCCCCTTTACCTTTATAAACCGCCATTTTCCTATGGGCCACGTCTGTTGCTTCTCTATCCAGATGGAGTCCTTTGTCCCTCTAGGATAAATACTCCTGCTCTCTTAACCTTGTTCCCTTCCCCTTCTCCTTCATCCTCTATCTCCTGTCTTTGTCTCTTATTCACTGCCCTCTGTCACTCTGGGGCAAATCAGTCTTATTTGTGACAAGAATTTGGTCTTGGAATTCAAAAAACCCCATTAAAAAATGGGGTACAGAGCTAAATAAAGAATTCTCAACTGAGGAATATCGAGTGGCTGAGAAACACCTGAAAAAATGTTCAACATCCTTAGTCATCAGGGAAATGCAAATCAAAACAACCNTGAGATTCCATNTCACACCAGTCAGAATNGCTAAGANTAAAAATTCAGGTGACAGCAGATGCNNGCNANGNTGNGGAGAAANNGGAACACTCCTNCANTGCTGGTGGGATTGCAAGCTTGTACAACCACTCTGGAAATCAGTCTGGAGGTTCCTCAGAAAAATTGGACATAGTACTACCGGAGGACCCAACAATACCTCTTCTGGGCATATACCCAGAAGATCTTCCAACTGGTAATAAGGACACATACTCCACTATGTTCATAGCAGCTTTATTTATAATAGCCAGAAGCTGGAAAGAACACAGATGTCCCTCAATAGAGGAATGGATACAGAAACTGTGGTACATTTACACAATGGAGTACTACTCAGCTATTAAAAACAATGAATTTATGAAATTCTTGGGCAAATGGATGTATCTGGAGGATATCATCCTTAGTGAGGTAACCCAATCACAAAAGAAGTCACTAGATATGCACTCACTGATAAGCAGATATTAGCCCAGAAACTTAGAATACCCAAGATATATTATGCAAAACAGAAGAAAACCAAGAAGGATGACCAACGTGTGGATACTTCATTCCTCCTTAGAATAAGGAACAAAATACTCATGAAAGGACATAGGTACAGAGACAAAATTTAGAGCTAAGATGAAAGGATGGACTATCCAGAGACTACCCCATCCGCAAATCCATCCCATCATCAGCCACCAAACCTAGATACTAATGCTCATGCCAGCAAGATTCTGCTGAAGGGACCCTGATATTGCAGCCTCTTGTGAGGCTAAGCCAGTGCCTGGCAAACACCAAAGTGGATGCTCACAGCCAGCTATTGGATGGAACACAGGGTCCCCAATGGAGGAACTAGAGAAAGTACCCAAGGAACTGAAGGGGGCTGCAACCCTGTAGGTGGAACAACAATATGAACTAACCAGTACCCCCTGAGCTTGTGTCTCTAGCTGCATATGTAGCAGAAGATGGCCTAATTGGCCATCACTGGGAAGAGAGGCCCTTTGGTCTGGCAAACTTTATATGACCCAGCACAAGGGAATGCCAGGGCCAAGTAGTGGGAGTGGGTGGGTAGGGGAGCAGGGGCAGGGGGGTATAGGGAACTGTCAGTATAGCATTTGAAATGTAAATAAAGAAAATAATAATAATAAAAAAAATTTTTAAAAAAGAATTTGGTCTTGGGGTCCTGAGTCAATACTTTTCCCAAGAGCTATTAATGACAATATTTATTCCACTTAAAAAGATAGTAGAATGCTTGTAAATGCCTATCTTTGGAAATGACAGGGTAGAATGAAGCTCTGAGGCATGTTCCTGGTTACTTATAACTTAGTCCCACTGATTTTTATTATAAGTATTAATTGAGACCTACAGCAAGAACAAAATGGCTACATACCTAAATAAAATAAATAAATGCTTTCCTATGTGAGCAAGCATTGTGGTGGGAAGGAAAGAGAGCCGGCAAGCCTGTATATAAAATATACTGGATACCACAAAGTAGTTACATATTAAGGAGAAAATACGAAGAATATGAAAGAACACGATATTGGGGCAGGAGTAAGTGAGAATTTAGATTCTCTATCTTGGAAAGCAAACTTCAGCAGCAGAGATGGCTTGGCAGTGAAGAGCACTGACTTTTTTTTTTTTTTTTCAAAAACAATTCCCAGAACCCACATGGCAGCTCACAACTAATTCCACTTATGGGAGATCTGACTCCCTCTTCTGGCTTCTGTGGGTACTTCAGAAATGTGCACAGATGCGCACTCAGCCACACATAGATACACAGGCATGTATACAGAGAAGCCTCATGGAGAATCTGGCTTTTCAGGAACAAACGACTGAAGAGATAGCTGCACTGTCCATATAGACAGGCAGGGGGAGGGCAATCCAGGAAGATGAAGGAAAGAGCAAGCAATAGAAACCACTAGCAGGAGGCACCCTGCACAATGAAAGCCAAAGTGGCTTGTTTGAGAAGTCAGAGAGTGGTAGAAGATAAATTCAGAGAGGTGACATGGAGCAAAACTCTGGGCCTTAGAGACTGAGGTCAAGACCCTGGCATTTCTCTGAGAAAGAAATCAGATCATGGGAAGAATGAGGCATGATCTGACCTAGGTTTCAACAGGTCACTCTGGCTGCTATATAGCTCATGGATTGCAGGGAAACCAATCTAAACCCAGGAGACCACAGAGGAGGCATGGCAGTGATCCATGAGGGAGCTGACTGTGAACTGGACCAGAGTGGTACCAGGGATTGGTAAGAAAGGGTCAAGAGTTCTCTTTTAAACATGAAACTTAGACAATTTGTGGGGAAACTGGGGGCACGGTGGCATATATGAGGAGAACAAAGGACGTGCCCAAGCTGTGTTTGGAGCCCCCAGAACAGCATTGCTGCTAACTGAGGTAGACAGGGACATGTTGGAGTTTCTCTCTGCAGAGATGTTAGGAACTCAGTGTAGGACATGTCAAGTTTGGAGATGATTAGTAGACACTCAAATGGGAATTTCAAGTAGCTCTCTATAGATCAGGAGTCTGGGTTAGAAATGGTCGTTCCAGAGTCTTCAGAATGTGCACAGCATTGAAAGCCATGATGTTGGGTAAAACACACAGGCAATGAGAGTTGATAGAAAAGAGAAACCCAAAGAGAGAGAGCTCAGGATTCTCTGAGCCCTCAAGTAGGAAGATGAAGATGAGGCGGGAAGGAAAAGGAGTTGTAATCAGGAGTGAGGGGGAAACCAGCCTAGTGTGATGTCCTGGAGACGGAGATAGGAGAATGCAGGACTGGGGCGAGTAACTGTCAAATGATGGTGGGTGTCAGAAACAGGGACATGGAAGTGACAGCTGACTTAAGCAAGGTGGAGATCATAAATGACACAAGGGAGAGGTCACACCAGATTACGGGCAGCAGAAAACTTAGTGAAGGAGGTTCAGAGAGGCCTGGGAGACTTTGTGACAGCATAGACAACTCTTTAGAGGGAAAAATGCTAGACCACACTCATCTTGTGACATGGCAGAGACTTAAAGAGATAAAGAGCTGCAGCTGAAGGTGAAAGTGGGGTCGAGGGAGAACTGTGATTTGATTTTTTAGGTAGTAGAAACAGCATGGACTTGTGGGACTGGTCCAATAAGAAGCTTAACATCAACCACACCCACTGATTATCTTTCCAATGATTTGAACTCACGGATGCATGTCCCTCAAAAAACTGTTCTGTGTTCCTGGTTCTTAATGCTTCCAATCACATTATTTCTACCTAACTACTCATACAATCTGGTTCACAGTTGATTTTTTTCTTTGTGTAAACAATGGAAAGAAATAATAAATAATATCTAGGGAGCATTCATAATAGTTACTGCCTCTTTAGTTAAAGAATGACTCCATTTGGGGTGCCTCACAAAAAAAACACAGTAACAAGAATCTTCCACTCATATTTTAACAATTAGAGAAATCATTGTTGATTCGAAAACTGAAAGGAAATTTGCCTCTGGGCCCACACTGAGTCTTCTCTACCCATCATCTGCTGCTCCTCTTTGGTATCTGGGTTTGTCCTGAACATTCATGCCAAGTTCCAGTGTCAGTGTAACTGACTTCTCCTCAAAGTCACACACGCAGCATGTGACTAACGGGAGGGACTTTAATTTCTAGGCGACTCTATAGTCCTAGCTGCCCTCATCTGCCCTCCATTTCCCCAGCATTAGCACCGTTGCTTGCTCATGGTGCTGCCTTAACCAATTCCTCCAAGTCTACAAAGTTGTGGTTTCCTGCCCCTTTGCAGCACAGACATAATAAACCACTCTTCTTTTTTACTATTTCTTCTGCCTTTGTCCCAAGTCGAAAGTAGTCAAAACTCTGCCAAGTATCTCTTACTGAGTTTGTCTCCCAAGTCAGGAGCCCTGCCGTCCCCCCCAGGAAGTTAGGTCACAAAGCTTTTGAGATTCTCACTGCAGAGCTCTTTATTTCCTTCCCAGTGAGTACTGAGAAGTTCATTCTCTTGTTCATTCTCTTGTCTCATTGTGCCCTTCCACGGCCTTTTCAATTCCTTTTCTTGATGAATCTATCTACTCTCCTGTCTGTGATAAAAAAAAAAAAAAAAAAAAAAAAAAACTATTCATTTTGAACAGAGAGTAAAGTGAATAATTTGGAACTACAGTTGCCTCACAAGAGTAGGGTGCTGTCTGGTAAAAAAAAAAAAATATCCTCCCTGCCTTTCACTTACAGATACTAGTACATGTATACACATTTTCACGTGCTACACTATAGCAAACATAGCTTCAGATTGCTCGTAACATAACCTCATTCTCTAAGTGCTCGCCCTGTATCAGGCAGTCTGAGAGCAGCTCGTGTGTATTACCTCACTTTATTCCTCGACACATCACAATCAAGGATGTGACAAGCATAAGGCACCTGCCCAAGATTACACAGTTAATAAATGACTGACTGGGGTTTGAACCCAACTCATTTGACTTCAACGATTACAAAATTAACTATTCAGATAAAAGAGAGTCATCTCGGAGGGAAATATGTAAAAGCGATACTCCACAAACCTCAAGGGCAAGAAGAGTTCCTCCAAAGGTGAGATCTTGGCGCGAGTGACGAGAGTGAGTTACAGTATGTCAGTATGCAGTTCTTTGAAGCCTCACGATTTACCTTAAAATTCATGTCAATTTTGCACCCATTCCATAATATATCCAGATCGCTTTCTATAATAGGAATAGTTAATTCTCCCAAAGGATACAAAAGGCATTTATGAAATGGATGACAAACATTGTAAGGAATCTACTTTCCTCCAAATGAATATAAATTCTATTAAAAAAAAAATCTCCAAAGAATTTTGAAAGGAAATGTTCTGCCCCTTTCCTCCTACCAGGAATATCTGCTGAAGCAGTATGAAGGGGAGATGTGAACACTGGATTGTTTTAGCTCGTGCCATTAAAGAAAGCATGTACATTAAGGCAGCACAGAGAAGGTATTGATTTGTGGGACACCGTCAGACACATACATCTGTTCTCCATCCTAAGCATCCATCGCCTCTAAGACCCCACTCAGATGCTGAAGGACCAGAGAAGACTAAATCACAAAGCCCAATTCCCTTGTTCTCTCATGGAGAGGCTTGCTCTTGTACGTGTGGACACACTAAGGATTTTACTCTAGTTTCTCTCTCTCTCTCTCTCTCTCTCTCTCTCTATATATATATATATATATATATATATATATATATATATACACACACACAAAATGTGTGTATACACATGCATACATATATAGGTTCCTGGTGCCAGGAATCTCTAGGAGGGCATCCGAACCTTTGGTCAGTCTCACCACTCTGCTCTGCCCTCTGCCCTCTGCCCTCCCACCCAGTCCCCTAGCCACCTGTCTGGGAATGTGCTTACTGTAGAGCCCTTTGGTGCCACAACCTTCTATTCATGTGCTGCTCCCAAAACCTTGTAATGAAGAATACACTGGGCATGATTGTGTCCACTTTGTTTATGAAGAGACCTGGATGGAACCAGGATGAAGCGACTGGCCTGAATTAGTCACCCTGTGGCAAATGCAGGCCTCCAAGCAGGGCATCCTCACCACCTCACTGATCACCCCTCACAAAAAATCGTGGGTTCTATCAGGCTAGCGGGGTGCGTCCATCCATGCATGGCTCATTAGGTACGTGCGGAAGAGCGGCGTGCTGCAGAGTTCTCTGAAATCCTGAAAGACTGAGAACGCCAGGCCTCATGCAGTTGATGTAATTCCTGACACATTTTATACCACTTCAATTCTGTCAGTTGTCTGACTCTGGACACACTCCATCACTAGCCATCTGTGAGGCGATCAATACAGCAACACAGAAAGGTCAGCGTATTGGAAGTCTAACCACCTGGGAGGCTATGCCCACTACAAAGCTGACATCGCCTCGCCAGCCTCTGATGTCACCTCTCCAGATGCTGCCATCCTCACCTACAAGATAAGGAAGACCAACAACATAATCTCAAATTTTCCATGAAGTTCTAAAGTGGCAAGGTCGTGTTTTAAGCAGGGAAAATTAGACGGCTAAACATTGTGCTTTCTAAAATCCTCCCTTGTCCTAACATTTCAAAGTTTCATAAACATATTTTCTGAGTCATTTCTCTCTTAGGCTAAACATATGGTCCCTGGTTTTCCAAGAGGTCCTGTGCAGTAAACATAAGCCCTGTGGGTTGCACTGACTTGGGAGAGTGTTTTGGTCAGCAACACCATCTGCCAGCTTCTGTCACCATCGTGTAAAATGTAAAGCAGTGTCCCCTCTGGACAAACTGGAGGAGGATGCCCTCCCAAGGTCCTGTAAACAGAGAGAGGAGGTAATAACTCTCTGGCCAAATGCCAGCCTCGATTTCTCTCCTCACCTGCATGCAGGTGTCACGTCTAGGAGCTGACCTACGAAACACATCAGCCCCGGGAAATCAAAAACTAAGAGTTTGTTTCAAACCAATGACAAACTTTCTGAGGAAACTGCTTAAAAGCTGACTCCGGCCACATACCATCTCTAAGTGACCTGAGCTAGATAAAGACTATGCTAGGAAGTGAAGGATGCCATGCTTGCAGTACATACCTGCTGCTGACAACCTAGAGGATAATATAGCACCCCCACCCCAATCCCAAAACTGCAATCTCCGTGGTCCATGATGCAAACAATGATCTGGCTAGTTGACCCACAGAGGAAATATTCTCCAATACAGTAAGTTCACCTCTAAAAGACCATAAACTCCTCCAGAGAGATGTCTGGTTTCTTTTTTATGGCTGCAGAATGGACCACTGCTTGGGACAAATGAGGTATCAAATAGAAAATTATTGACTGGAGTTGATCTGATTCATACACCCCCCCCCAAGGCTACATATTATGAGCATAAATGACACGGTGAGGTTGGGGTAGCATTGAGGAGAGTCGCCCCACAGTCCTGGTTCTCAGCCTGCATTTTTGGTTTCTAGACACTGATGGTTTGTCAGATCTCACCCTACTCTGCGTCTCATCCCCATCACACGAGACACTTGAAAGGGCTGAACTGCTCTAAACATTGATTCTGAAGGTCTTCCTGCAACTTACACAAAGCATCCGAACCTGCTCAGCCTGGCGGGGGCACCTGTCAGAACTGTCCCACCACATCTGCCACTCCTCTGGTCGTGGACTTTGGTGACAATTTGTAAGAATAAGAGCCTGGGTAATGTACATTCTGGCCAGTGGTTATTTAGTACCATGTCTCTAGTTGGGGATGGGGAGTAGGAAAATGGGAGAACTATATATTTCTTCACATATCTTTTCTTTTTTTAAAAAAAAAAAAAGCAACATTTTCAACTTAAAGAAAAGCATGGAGAATAAAATATCCTAAGTGTGCTTTCTACTCAGAATTTAAAAATAATACTGCTGTGTTTGATCCATTCAGTATAAAAGGAATCTAGCAGTCAATTTTCCACCTCTGTAACAAAATGCATGGTAGAGGCTTCTTGCGAAGTAGAAAAGTTTACTTAGAAATTAGGAGAGGTTCCAGTCTAAGATCGTGGGACCTCATCACTTTGTACCTCAGGTCTAAGTCCCCACTAGCCATGGCAAGGAGATGCTGGAGCAAACTGCTCATTATCTTAGGCTGGGGAGCAGAGGAAACTGAGAGAGTAGGGTTCCACAATCCCCTTAAAGACACCTCCTGGGACCTAAAGACTTCTCCATAGACCCCTGCCTCTTAAAGGTCCATATCATCTCCAAATATCGCTACTCTTGGCATCATACCCTTAATATAGAAACCTTCAAGGGGCCCTATGTACATAAAGGTGATTTTTAAAAAAGGACCATAGGACCTGTATTGTGAAGTAAAGTTCTATGTTGTAGTGGTTTGAATATGCTTGATCCAGGGAGTGGCACTCTTAGGAGGTGTGACCTTGTTGTAAGAAGTGTGTCACTTGGGTACTTTCTCTAGTTCCTGCATTGGGGACCCTGTGTTCCATCCAGTAGCTGGCTGTGATCC
>NC_034594.1:137650378-137674394 GCF_900095145.1 Mus pahari
AAAAAAAAAAAAGAAAAAAAAAAAAAAAAGAAGTGTGTCACTGTAGGGGTGGGCTTTAAGATCCTTCTCCTAGCAGACCAGAAGGCAGTGTTCTCTCAGCTTCCTCCACCTCCTCCAGTGCCTGCCATGCCTGCCTGGACACTGCGGTGTTCCCTGACTTCATGATAATGGACTGAACTTCTGAACCTATAAGCCAGCCCCAATTAAATGCTATTCTTTGTAAGAGATGCCTTTCTCATGGTGTCTGTTCACAGCAGTAAAACCCCAAGGCTTATGTTATCGCAGAGAAAATGTCAAACTTCTCCCAGAAATTAAATCACTCTCCTGCTGTGGCCTCCAAGTCACTACAGTAGCCTCTTGGCCCTCTAGCACCCAATTTCACAGCTTTGTCATTTCAAAATTCTTTCTATAGAGCTAAGAGGCTTTTTCTTGTAGTGTCTCCTGCCTCTAGTCCATGCCTGTACTTACACAGCTTCTGAGTCAGCTCCATGCCAGTGCTCACAATACACTCAGCTCCGCAGACTTCAGGAAAAACTCTCCCATCAACATTCTAAGAGATCAGAGGCTGGCCTAGTGGAACACAACTATAATCCCAGCCATTACCCCTCAGGGTACTTGAAGAAGAGGATGACAAGTTCAAGGCCTGACTGTGCCACAGAATGAATTCAAAGCCACTCTGAATAGACATTGCCTCTACGTTGAAAAGTTAAAAGGGGGGAAAAAAGAAGAAAACAAAAAGAGGTCTGGGAATATAGTGGCAGAGTACTTGTCTAAGAAGCTGAAGGCCCTTGGTTCAATTCTCCTCACATCCCTTAAAATGACAAGATCAGTAACCTTGCACCCCTAATCCACAGTCTCCCATCAGTCTCCCATAAGCTTTTTTCTCCCATTTGATTCTTTATTATAGGGCCTAGAAGTAAGGGAGAACATTTTTTTCTTGGCTTGAATGTGTCCTGAAGTCATATCCTCCAATCCAGGCAATTCGTCAAAGCATTTCTTCCAAACAAATGCAGGAATCCCTCTTAAAGAAAATTTGGCCAATGAATTTTTTTTCCTTTGGCTCATTACATCCACGCTTATGATTAAGGTGGAGGTAGAGTCTGAATGTGCAATGGGAGAGGTCTTTGATAGGTGATGAACTCAGCCATTAACGATCAGCTGGGTGACATTTCCCACCGCCCTTCATATCATCATGAAAGGCGGGAGAAATGAGGGAGAATGCCCACATCGTTATATACAGAAAATCAAGAAGTAGAAAACTTAATAAAGACTGGGTTTCCTTTAAGCAAATATTCAACATGGTTTTCAGTCCTACTATACACCCCCAGTGTGGAGGGGGTTCATATCCTTCAACATTCATCCCACCCCATTAAATAAAAGCCCTGCCCATACGATGCCCTAAAAGGTCAATGGAAGGGAGTGAGGGGGAGGCAGGAGAGAACATGGTGACATTTAGAAGTCTGGGACGGTATAAAATTAGAAGAGGTTAGGCAGTCTGTGAGGGAAACCCACCACAGCGGGAGTGGTAAGTCACTGCTTTCCCCCATTCCACCGAGCTGACACATGAGTACCCATTCACTTGGTCACACCCACAGCCCTTGGAAACCACACATCCCTTCACTGCAGCACCTCCTGACTTCCGATGCAGGCCTCCAAGGTGACAATAGACTAGGGGGAGCTGTGACAGGCATCTGATGCAGGGCCAGCACAGTAGCATCAGAAGGGGAGAGTTCCGGAAGCAGTGAGAGACACAAGGGAAGGGTCACCATGCAAGATCATGTCTGTCTCCTGCCTTTCCCACAAGATTTTCATTTCTGTCATTCTTTGGACTTCTGGTATCGTCACCGGATCTGCTTTAACCAACAAACAGATAATGAGACTGCAGCCACAGGAAATTACACTTTGAAGGTGTGTTCCTGTTGCAGCCTGGAGGTTGGGAGCTGTTTTACAGATAAGCTCAGATATTAGGTGTGGTGAGATAACAAGCCTAACAAGTAACGGGTTGGATGATAGAGAAGGGATGGTCTCTTGTCCCAGAAATTACTGTTTTCTTTCCTCTAGTAGCCCTTGCAATCACTGTGCCTGGAGTGGTTTTTTTTTTTTTTTTCAAACTCTGTAAGACCAAGAATCATTGGGGAAAGGGCCACATTTATCTTTGGTTGCATGACCAGAAAAAGCTTTAAACACCTTTGTTTCTCTTTCTTTCTTTCTTTCTTTCTTTCTTTCTTTCTTTCTTTCTTTCTTTTTCTTTCTTTCTTTCTTTCTTTTTTTCTGTTTTTTTAATTAGATATTTTCTTTATTTACATTTCAAATGTTATCCCCTTTTCTAGTTTCCCCTCCGAAAACTCCCTATCCCTTCTCTCCCTCCCCCTGCTTACTAACCCACCCACTCTGCTTCCTGGCCCTGGCAGTCCTCTATACTAGGGCATAGTACCTTCACAGGACCAAGGGCCTCTCCTCACATTGATGACCGACTAGGCCATCCTCTGCTACATATGCAGCTAGAGCCATGAGTCTCACCATGTGTTTTCTTTGGTTGGTGGTTTAGTCCCAGGGAGCTGAAGCTAGTGAGTTAGAAGCCCAGAGAAGAGAAGGACAAACATAAATTAGCCCATGAAGGTAGCTCTTAGCTTCTGGGAACCTTAGATAATGTGACATGGGGGGAACAGGGCATCGGAAGTGCTGAGAAACACCAAGTGAACCTCCAACCAATGGCATTGCTGGGCAGTGGAGGAATACAGCATAGCCTGCCATTCAGGATCCCAGAGCTCTCTCCAATAGTGTCCACATCTAGAATATTATTTCTAGTAACTGAAAGAAGGAAGATTAGAGGGGGATCTTAAGTAACCACCATGGTTTTATAAGGCAAAGAAGCAATTTATTGGTGTTCATATGCCTCACAAAATTGGATTAAAAAAAGTTTTATCCCTGCCCCTCACCAGTTGGAAGAGCTGCAGCACCCTGGAGAGCAGCCTCTGCTCCTTGCCTGAGCAGCACAGCAGAGCTGTCCCTATGTGTGGGGCTTGCAGGAAAGCTGGCCCTGCCTCTTGTCTGCTGAGGGAGAGATGCCCTCCTCCCTCCCTCATCCTTTGCCAGCTATGTCAGGCAGGAGAGCTGGCCCTGGGGGTCATGAGAATGAGAATTAGCCCTGTGGCTCACTGGCTGCAACACTTGAGACAGGGCAGCAGGGTAGAGCTGGTTCTGGTTGCAGGGGTCTGGGTGGTACCAGTGACTGTGAGCCAGAGGACTTGGGAATGGGAGAGCATGGGGAGAGCCAGCAGGCTAATCAGGCCCAGATACTTCTCAGGCCAGATCCAGGGCGTCGAATTGGCCCACTCCAACCTTTACTCCATCAGTGAACTGCTGGAGTACATAAAGGAACTGGGTCCTACGGGATCCAAAACTACAGGATCTCCATGATAATGAGCAACAACAGGATATCCAAGAGGAGTCCCAATCAGATTCCAGTGTTTATAGAGTAACAGAACCCAGAGGCCTCATACCAAACCATTGAGTCACTGCAATGAAGATTTGCAAGCAAAGAAGTGGGGACAAAAGGGTATACTGTGGGACACACTGGGACACACTACAGCTCCCACAATGACATTCTTTTCTCTTTTCCTGGGGGTGGGGATTTCAAGGGTAGAGGGTGGGTACAAGGCATGATCTGAAATTTGCAAAGAACCAATAAAAAGGGGTTTTTTTATTTTTTTAAAAAAAGAATAGTCTTATATATAGCTCATAGCCCACTGTACCTAAAGTTCACTGTATCAAATACTACCTTAACTGTCCGCTTGTTATCATATAAAGACAAGCAAGGTGTTATACCACTCTCAACAGAGTTGGTTACAAGTCAGGATCATCTCCCCACAGGAACTTTGCAAGAGCACTGTTAGCCATGAATCATCAATCAGATGACTTGAAATCCTGCAGCTGACTCTCTCTTCATCATTTAGCTTTGTAATGTAAGCACTTTCCTATACTATTGAGTGCCCTTCAAAAATCACCTTTATGACTATAAATTCTCTATATTATGACTATAATAGTCTCCATAGCAAGGCAGGACAGAATGACAGGAAAAAATAAGAGGACATTCAAAAGGTATGGAATTCATAACTTCCCTGGAACTAGCTCAGGTCTCTCTCACTGTCTGAAAACCTCACAGACAAAACTCTCATAAATCATGTTCAGAGTCAAAGCATGTCTTGACCTTGTGGGACCTATGCATGGAAAGAATTCCTTTGTCCAATTTTTACCTGTGTTGTAATTTTATCAGGTTTCCTTTCCTATCTATACAATGACTGAAACTCAGATATAGATTACATCCTTTGAGCAATCTAACTTCAAAAGCTACAGAATCATATATATATATATATATATATATATATATATATATATATATATATACTTTTAATTCTTTTAGACATGCTCTCATTATGCAGCTTAGGCAGGCCTCAGATTTATGGCAATCCTCTTTACAGATGTGTGCCATATGAGTTTGTCTATCCTACCTTCTCAAACATTTCTGTAGTAGGTGACACTCCATATATATACATAGCTAAAGCAATATATATATATATATATATATATATATATATATATATATATATAATGCTTTAACTAGTCTACCTCTCTTGAGAAGAAGCTACATCTGCCCTTTGAGTGTGAACTAACTGTCCTTTATGTAATAAATCAAAATTTTGCTTCACACCGACTCACCTTGAAGTTATTTTCTGCAGCGTAAATCTGGGTCCAGGCTATTCCTGAGTACAGGTCCCTGGGAGGAACTCCTCAGTCTGTAAGCTGGCAATTTGTTTCTCCTGCTGTGGGTGACTCACATAGTGTGATATAAATAAATGTCCCTCCATGTGGGGACATATTGATAGTTTTTGTCATCTTTCTTTTTCATGGAAAGCCTTTATTGTTTTTCTTTCTTTTATCTCTTGTAGTTCATGATTGACATTCAACATTTTTCTTTTTAAAAAGATGTCATTGATATAATTGATGAGGCTAGCAATTAATTCACAATCCTTTCATTCAACAAATGACTAATATGTCCTATACTATGCCCTAACTATTTAGGCGTTGAAGATAAAACCTTAAAGAGGGTGAGACAGGAAGCACAGAGGTGGGTGGTGTTAAGGAACAAAGAAAAACAGAATCAGGGAACAGAGAGGCTTACAAGGGATAATAGTAGTAGTGGTCTTGTTGGACTTAAAGAAGGTTATCAGAGTATCTTAAAAGTGAAGTTTGAACAGAGATATTATATAGTGACACCATAAGAAAACACAAGAGAAAAAAAATCCCAGGGAGGGGGCGGGATATAGCATATACAGACATGAGAAAGAACAGAAACATATTCAGTGTGCATTAGGGGACAAGCAGGTGGGCACAGAATGGTGTGCTAGGTGATGACATCAGAGAAGAAACCAGACTGGGTCCTGGATGACCCCACAGGCCAGCACAGGAATAGCTGTGGCCTTTGCAAAATCAATGTGAGGGCAATGTAGGAAGAGGAAGACAAGTCAGTGAACAGCCAAAATGGAGTGCATGAAGTCTTACGGCATCACCTACCACAGAGATGTTAGAGAAGATAGGATAGACAAAGTCATGTGGCACACATCTGTAAAAGATTGCCAGTCCTGCCTAAGCTGCACAGTGAGAGCCTGTTTAGAAAAGAAAAAGAAAGTAAAAACAAGAAAGTTGATGGTATCTTTAAACCTGAAAATGAATACCAACGAACGCTGGAGATCAGCTTTCAAAGATGTGAAAGAAGAAGGAAGGACGGTGCCCCAGAGACTGGAAAAGGCAGGTTGAGAGGGAGGTTTGCTTGTTGAATGTGCCCGAGTAAGGAAAATAAAATTGAGAGTTGACCATAGGGTTTGGAACATGGCGTCTGACAGCATGATAGTATCACTACCCAAATCAACAGATACTTTTAGTGGCACCTAAAGGTCTTGATTAAAATATGACAAAGAGATGGGTATAAGCTTTGACTAATCTGATCAAAGAGAAAAAAAATCCTCGCCCTAGTAACTTCTGGCCTTGGCGAAAGCAAGTCTGCTTTCCATCTTGTTTTGTTTTCTGAGCTATGCAGGGAAAAGAAACAATAGCAGTGGATTCAGGAGTCATGGTGTTAAAAAGGAAGTGGAGATGGTTAGAGACACGCCCTTTGAAGAACATAGGCGCAAAGGAGAGTGGAGAAACAGACCAATAGTCCAGGGGACCTGGGAGTTCAAAGGAGGCTTCTTTAGCATAGAAAGCAGCAGTTCCTACTTGGATGCTGATTGGAAAATTCAAAAGTGGAAAAGATGCAGAGGAGGCAGAAACCAAGCTAGAATGGCATTCTTGGTGATGTTAGGGATGAGGAGTTGTTCTTCCTCCGTGTTCCTGCCAATCACAACCATGGTAACCTTAGTCCTGTGCTGTCAGAGAAGAATTCATCTCAGGCCTGGTACAATGAGCCAGTATTCAAGCGTCTTCAACGGCCAAGAAAGCAGAACACGAGTTCACTCTCAAGAGCGGAAGGCACACAGCTCTAAACAGCAAAATCCAAGGGCTGCCTCCACTTTCTCCTCTGGCCTGTGCCTACTTCTGGATGGTCAGTGGTACTCTCCTTTCTGGGACTGGCAAAGCCTTTCCTAGTTCTCCTTAGCCCCGTAATTAGGTCTATTACAATTTGATTAATTAGATTCAGAACTTTGAGTTTACCCGGTAAAAAGACAGCGGTGCTTTCGGTGTGCTGTGGGGTGTGGGGGAGGGTCTTCACGAGAGCCAATCAGAACCCGTGAGAACTCACTTCCTTATTTTTCAGAGCTCTGTCCTTCTTATCTAGTAGCCTACCTATCTCAGGCTCAGCAGCAAGCCCCAATGTCCTTGAGCTTGCCATTTTAACCCTAAGGTTCATTTTGTAACTACAATGGAGAGTGTGGGTCCTGGAAAAGCTTGCTTGGGTAACAGGAGGCTTTGCGCCATAGAGCGAGGTCTGGTGGAGAGAAGCATCAGTGGAACAGGGGGACATTCTCCTTTGATAGTTTTTTATTTTCTTGGTGAGTCCAGAAAGCCAAGTCAAGAATTCAGCCAAGTGGAAATCATCCTGACTCCTGCAATACAGACTCAGGCAACCCAGGTTAAATTGTTTTTTCCACTCCAACTGGTTCAACTCCTGTAAGGCAAGTACTCACACTACCTCAAAACAGCAACAGAGGTCGAACAACTGAAGGGTGAAGAGACCATCCTGAGTGGCTGATTTTGTCAACCAGACATAATTAAGATTGATGGGGATATCTCTCTTTCTCTCTCTCTCTCCCTGTGCGTGGGGGGGGGGGTATGTTTGTGTGTGTATGTCTGTGTGTGTCTGTGTCTGTGTATGTGTGCCTGTGTGTGTGTGTTTGTTTGTGTGTGTGTGTCTGTGTCTGTGTATGTGTGCCTGTGTGTGTGTGTTTGTTTGTGTGTGTGTGTCTGTGTCTGTGTATGTGTGCCTGTGTGTGTGTTTGTTTGTGTGTGTGTGTGTGTGTGTGTGTGTCTGTGTGTCTGTGTAATAGTTTCCAGTGATAGACCATGAGTCTTCTTACCTAATCAATGGATTAAGTTCCCTCATTCAATTCACAAGATGAAGGCACTATTCATTATTGAGACGTGGTAAATGGCAAGCAGTGAGAGGACATGTTTCACTGGGAACATGCTTTTATAGACTGTCTGCCTTGGCCTCTTTCTTCCTGTATTCCTTTCTCTGCGTTCTGGTCCATCGTGTTCTAAAATGCTCTGCTTTGCCATGCCCTTCCTTCCAAGATGGACTGACACCCTTTAAACTGTAAGCCAAATAGGTAATATCCCCTTTCTGTTACTTATGTGAGGGTCTATATCCCAGCCATAAAATAGTTACTAATACACAGCCCCTCTAGTCAGGCCATTATGACAACAGTAGAAGGCATTTGAATGGCCCATGTAGTGACTCCTGGAAGAACAAGCTCTGTGGACATAGGGGGACTTACCTGCCCCAAAAAGAAGAAACAGTGTAGAGTCACACCCTTGGTCTGACAAGAAGTAGTTAGGTTCAGCACTGCAAAGGAAGAGTTCTCTACTCAGTGGGCTTCCAAGCATCCTTCTCTGTCTGTATTACATCTGGAAAGCTCAAGAGAGAGACCCAGCTGCCCTGCTCTCCCCTGGCTTCCTGGGTGCCTCACATAAAGAGAGAAACAGACAGAAACTTCAGAGTCAATCATTTGGTAAGATGAGTATACAAACAAACAAGACTGAGTTAAATGTGAGATGAAAGAAGGACTTCAAAGTAAAGGAAAAAACCAGGCTGAGGTTGGGGTCCCTTGGCACTCAGCTCTGCACACAGAGCTCCCTTACATTAAGGAGTGAAGCTGACAATGCCTGCTCCTGTCTATGTATAAGACTTTGGCTAGTCTATCACACCCTGTTCTAATCTCTTACCATGTGATGGGCTATTACACATGGGGACCCTGCCAGCAAGGAGAACCATCACTGGGTGAACCACAATAACCCTTTCTTATTTATAAATTAGCCAGCCTGTGGCATTGTATTATCAGCAAGAGAGGACAGAGGAAACTGCTGCTGGCATTCAGAAGTCACAGGTATTATATGACACTGAAAATCCTTTAGCAGCTGGATAGTGATTGGTGATGCTTGGAGCCTGGGATGGTTTGAATATGTTTGGCTTAGGGAGTGGCACTATTGGGAGGTGTGGCCTTGTTGGAGTAGGTGTGTCACTGTGGGTGTGGGTTTTAAGACCCTCATCCTAGCTGCCTGGACATCAGTCTTCTAGCAGCCTTTAGATGAAGTTGAACTCTCAGCTCCTCCTACACCATGCCTGGACGCTGCTATGCTCCCACCTTGATGATAATGGACTGAACTTCTGAACCTGTAAGCCAGCCCCAATTAAATGTTGTCTTTGTGAGAGTTGACTTGGTCATGGTGTCTGTTTACAGCAGTAAAACCCTAACTAAGACAGAGCCTTTATCCCAGGACTTTAATCCTTCAGCAGCTAAAGAGTGATTGCTGTTGGGGGCCCTTCTCCCAGGGCTTGAACGGTGTTGTCACGATTGCCTTTGCTCCTTCCTTGACATTTAGCTTTCAGGACAATTTGCCTTTCTCTGTCTTTATCTTCTGGAACTTCAATGGACCACACCTCAGACAGAGGAAATGACTAGAAGGTGCAGGGCATGGCTGTGTTTGTATATACCCTAGTAGAATACAAATCTATCAAATAGCACCAGCAAGCTTCACGGGAGCCCTCCGACAGTTCACTGGAAACAGAAGCCCACAAGCCAATGACTCTGCTCATGTAAAATCAGACAGGAGGCAACTTTTAACCGAAGATGACAACTGGGAGACAGGCTGAGTCTAAGACTGAGCAGCAGGAAGTTTTGCAGGTGTCTAAGACAGTGACAGGATTTCCCATACTCGTCTAAGTTTCTAAACTAGAGCAAGAAAGATGCTGAGAAATAAAAATAAGGCCACAGTTTACCATCTCTGGGATAAAAGAAGAGAAGTAATTAAAATGTGCCAACTAAAATCTTTTCCACTTCTTAGTGGAGACTCTAAAGATCCATTAATATTTCCCATGACCCACCCTGAGCTCCACACTGATGGCTAGTTATGACTGCCCTCAATCACACATGGGATACATCACTCACTGGTTTTCTAACTGTTGGTGAGCATGCTCAGCTCTTTTTACTTCCAGTGCTCTACCTTTAAGGTGGAAATAACAGCAGCACATATTCTGTACAAGGGTGGAAAGAACACACACAGTGATATGTGCACAGGCTAGACCGGGCTGGATACAACACAGGGTGCGTGTTAGCTGATGCTCTTACTGCTCCTATGTTCAGAAGATCACAGTGTGCTCAAAACTCAAACTGAATTTATGATTAAAGCTGACCAAAAGAAAACAAGAAAACACAATTAAATGAGTTGTCTCCACTCAGAGTGATATTTAAGCATTACCTTGTCAAGTTTTTTAAATATTTTAATTAAAATAAATAAACAAAGTAACAATGCTTTGTTCGGGTCATCAGAATTCCTGATGTTAAGTTCATAGTGTGGCAGAAAATCATTTCCCTGCTTCATGATTCTGAATCGTGGAATGAAACCCTCCAGCTCCTTGACTGCTTCTGTACTGGGATGCTGACCCTGTGTTTCCTAGCAACAGCTTTCAAAAAAAAAAAAAAAAACTCTGTGAAAGACCTGGGATGGTCTTCACAGAAAGCACGAAGAGCTGGGGCTTTGAATCATCAAAATCCCAGGATTAAGTCCCAGCTCAGCTCATCAGACACAGTGTGAGTTTAGATAATTGTCCTACCCTTCAAAGGCAGTTTCCCTGCCTGACTGCTGATAATCACAGAAACCACTTCCTGGCGTGTTTTACCGTGGGACTATGGAGCATCCTCAGTGTTCTCAGAGACAATTAGCATGGTCGAAGTAATCCCTCTAACATTAACCAACTCCATGCCTGCCAACAGGGTAGCTATATCCCCAAGAATCCCAGTATCCGTCTTTATAAAGCAAAGAACTTGAATAGGATGTCCCACATCTTCCCTGGCCCTAGCCAACGGTGAGCCCAGTGTCAGGATGTTCAGCGGCTGATTTTATTCACATCATTCTCTCCTCCCTAAACGTTCTTTATTTCCTCCATCAATTTCTGGCTCTAGATATTTTCTCAGTCTGTAAGAAAAGGAAAGAATTCTCATTCTTCAAGATCTGTTCTAAAAGGATTTTTTAAAAAAAAAAAAAATCTGTATTCCAGAGGGAAGAAGATCTCAGACCATCATTCTACTATTGCTCTAGTTCATTTTGAAGGTACGGTCTGTGAGCACCTTACTACAACCCCTCAACTATCCCAGCTCGGTATCAGGGAATATTTACTTTTTCTCAAGGCAGGGTCTCTCTGTGTGGCCCTGGCTGTCCTGGATCTAGCTCAATAGACCAGTCTAGCCTCGAACTCAGAGATCTGCCTGCTTCTGCCTCCTGAGTGCTGAGATTAAAAGCATCTGCCACCATGCTAAACTTGGGAGATATTTACTTAATATGTACATTCATTCAACAAATACCTACTAAGCCATGTCAGGTCATGAGATGTGACAGAGTGGAACAGATACCATCCCTGTCTTTATAGAGCACAATAGTCAAGATGAGTGAGACCGGTTAGACAAATGTAGAACAGGCTAACTGTAGTAATAAGTATAAAAAGTAAGAAGGAAAATACACAGCTTGGAATAGTGTTCGAGATACTTTGTTTAATATGAAGGCATCTAAAATATAGAGGAAAATCATAGTACATTCAGTTTGTCACTTTGGATTGTGGCCCAGGTCCAAATCTACACGTGTGGCTGCTCTGTGACATTGTCCTCTCCCTCAGAACTTAACTATGATACATTCCTCTCCAGCCACACATCAATTCACACAGCCCAGCTTTTTCCTCTACCCATCACTCTTCAGCACACTGCACAGATGTTATGTCACCTCACTCCCAGAGATCATCTCACACCAATGCCACACACACACACCCCGTTTCCCCTGCCCATGTTTCCTTCCTTCTCTTTCTTCAGCCACCAGCTCTCATGCTTCATACCTCACACACCTCCTTGACAGTGAGGTTGGATCCCTGTCTCCCCTGCCACCTCACCCCGACTCCTATTTAGCACCACCACCATTGTCCTTAGTTTTATTCCCAACCCATGTAGCCTTCTGATAAGAGATGGGGCTTTGCAGTGGCTTCCCTGTGTGAGATACGTTAATCTACAGGTAGTTCCCCCCAAACCACTCCTATCTCATCACCAATTTTAGAAATGTCCTTCCTCCTCAGCAGACTCCAAGGCAGACTTGAGGTCAAGGACTCAGCAGGCTGTTGAAGTCAAGCAGACTTGGCACTGCTGTAGAGCCCTATTCTTTTATGGCTCTGCAGAGAACGCACAGGCCAGTGAGATTCTAGTGCTTTCTAAAAGGATTTGTGGCATTTACACCTTTTGTAACCATAATGACATCTGAGAAGTGGACTTTCCCTTGCACTGACGCAGAAGCCTTGTACACTATTTGGGGGAGGATGTGGGTTAGCTTAAAATTCCACTTTGTTCTGAACTGGACTCTCCAGAAGCTAAAAACTAAGAAATTTAACTAATATAATAACTGATAGTGTAAAGACTAATGATACACTATTAGTACACTATACATCTAGGGGATGGAAATCTAGAAATCCTGTACAGTTTCACATAGCAGAAATGAACATTTAACGTGTACTCTCTCAACCCATGTGGTCCTGATAGGACATAAAGGAGCATAAAATGTGTCATTAAAACTTTGCTATTAGAGAGGGATATAACTTACAGCAGCCAATACATGCTTACAGAGATGTTGTGGGTTCTCAACAACTCTCACTGGTGAGGCGAAGATATAAGAAATTCTTATGGAAAAAAATACACCACACACAGGCGTATTACTCTGAAAAAAAATAGACACAGGGAAATATTGGTTGATGATTGACTGGCCTGTCTGAGACGAGGGGCACACATATCTTACTCAAACCTCCCTGCTAGTAGAGACACCAAGAAAGGGGAGATGAGAGAATTACATATATCACCTAAGTAAAGGCAAGAAGGAAATAGCAAGCGGTGGGGGCCCCTGAGCTCCACCACTGGGAGTAGAAGTGGAGGAAAGCATTTCAGAAGTTACCTAACATATCAGGCAGACATTGACTGATAATGCAGTGGGAATCCAGACATCCTTCAGAAGTCACCCACTCCAGCTATGAGTGAACCGTGAAATAGAAACGTCACTGATGACGGTCTCACTGCCTTGTTCAATGCCATTCAGGTCCTGTAGTTGATGGGTCAGGGGTATGCATTATCTGAATATCTGTTAAAAATGCCTGACTTGAAGTAGAACCATCTTTAGGGAATTAAGAGCTAAGAAGATGAAACCTCAAATGCATGAACAGTGAGAACAAAAGAATCAAAAATTAAGTAAGCAGGAAGCAAAGGGAGTCAAGAAACAAGACAGACCGTCTGAAAGTCCTTAATGTAAAGACACATCATAGTGAGTTTCAAACTGTGTTTACTTCTTGAAGTAAATGCTACACTTATTTTTATCTCCACTGCCCTTTGGTCCTTCAGTAAAATCTGCTAGATCCACAGGGATTATGCCCGCACATATGTGTGAGTGTGTGTGCATGTGTGTGTGCATGTACATGACTGAAGAAAAGACTAAGTTTTTCCTAACCACACTGGTCAGTGGAAGGCAAATGAGTCTGAAGAATGATCTAGAAAATAAACTGTTTACAAATAGCACAAGCTCATTACTGGAGATTATTACAAAACACAAACCCTTTATAAAAGCACAGAAATCTTAAGAAAGGTTTCTACATAGAATTGTTTTTAAGTGACTCAACTCTAAACAGCAAGGTGACTCACGCTAATAATCCCAGCACTTGTGCCCCAAGACAGGAAAGAGGTTTGTCACAGTTTGAGACTGCTCTGGGCTATACAATATGTTCCAGGACAACCTAGGCTATTGTGTAAGACTTCTCTATGTGTTTAAAAAAATTATTAGGCAGTCATAGCAGACACTTGAGCCACATATGTACTATAAGCACACTAAAAAGGCACATCACATATCCAAAACTTTAGAATAGCTGTCTAAAACCATTGTGCCTCTGATAGTTTAAGGAAGAAGCAAGAACTGTGGTAGCCATCATGGAGACTGTCACCTTGGCTAGATTGACAAGAAACCCATACTTGCTCAAACTCTTTGACCCCAAAATCCTCAAAGCCAATGAAAGTCCCATCTGAGTCAGCTAGGGCTGTGAACATTTGTAATGATGCGTGCAATGGTTAATCTTCATTGTCAACTTGACTGGACTTCCAGTGGTTAAAAGGAAGAATCTCTAGCTGTGTCTATAAAGGCAATTTCACAGAGATTTGGCCGAAGAAAGAAGACCTACCATGAATGTAGGCAGCACCATCCCATTTGCTGGAATCTCAGTTGAAGAAATAAGAAGATGCAAGTGGGATACCCCCATCCATCCCTCTCAGTTTCCTGAATGAGGATTCAGTGTCACCAGTCACCTCCCTCTCCTGCTGCCATGCTTTCCCTGTCATGATGGACTCTGTCCCTCTCAACTGTGAGCCAAAATACACTCTTCATTTCTTAAGGTATTTTGGTCTAATCCTTTATCACAGCAAGAAGAAAGAAAACTAATTCAATCTGGAACCCCAAGAGGAATGAATGATCCCTAATCCTAATATACCTCACAATCAACTTTGTGGTTTCTGGGCTGCCAGTTTTAGCCTATTAGGCACAGCTCTTAGTGGGAACTTGGAATAGATCATTTGGCGTTGCCCGGGGGAAGGGTTTAGAAAGACACATATTAGTGCTGTGTGCAATGTCTTCCTCTGAAGTAACCTTACACTGTAAAACAAGATCAAACACCGCTGACCTCTGCACAAATCTAAATATGGTCGTGGCTTCTCTGGGGACTAGTTGACTAGAGTGGAGGAGTTTCTAATCATAAATGACTCACGGGCCTCACAGGCTATGTCCAGTTCACCCTACTCACATACTCAGTACATTATTTCTGTTTTATAGGAAATTATGATGTCTGGATTAATTTTCCCATAGACTAGTTTTATCTCCACAGACTAAACAACAGGGCCTTCAGAATGGAGATTAAGGTATCACAAATGCAATGTTCCATGTGATGAAGGTTTGCAGTCAGATTAAATGACTGGAATTGGCTTTCTAATGCTTAGAACTCACAGGGAGCTAGGAAACAAGAGAGGTAAGGTAACGGTAAGGACATGCACCCAGGCTCCCAGCTTCGGTACAGAATGTGTAACAACACACATCTGACTGCCTGGGAAGCCTTAGGCCACACACCCAGACCAAGCCGTACAAGCTTAAACCAATAGAACCTTTGACTTCACTCCCTCAATTTACTCCACCTCAATTTACTGAAACAAACATGATCAAAGTCGAGAAGAGCCCCAACCAGGGCTTCCAGCTCTGACCAAGGCACAAAACCTTCCCCAAACTTCCTCTGAACCCAAGTTGGCCTTTTTCTTGAGCTGAAAACACTGAGTGGAAAAAAACATTAAAAAAATAATAAAAATAAAAATAAAAAACCCTGCAGCTTTATGGCTGGAAAGAATCTAAGCTAATCTTACCAATCCTTTCGCTTTACAGATTAGGGAACTGGGGTAAAGACTTCTTATTAGATGAAGTGCCCAGAGTTTTAGTCTAGCAAAGACAGAATCGGAGCTGCTTACCAGGTCTCTGGATTCAAGACTAAAGACTTAAATTAGATCCACAACCTTACACCCCAGCAACACTGCCAAGCCAAGGACTCTCCACAATGCCAAACAACACATTTAACAAAAAACTGTGTTTCCTCAGGTTAGAAGAGAATCCCCTTGCCTTTCCCCATCAGTTCTGAAGCACTAGCCGGCTAACACCCATGAATATTTCTTCAGCACTCTCTAGACCTCCATCATTTCATCTGGCCCTTCTCTTAATCTGATGAGGTGGGTACCATAGCTACCCACACTTTACTGAAAAGGAATGTCAGATGTCAAAATATAATTGGCCCTTGTTCTAACAGCAAGAGGTCTATGGTAATAAGACACAGATACAGGCCACCTACCTTCCTGACCTAGCACTTAGTCATTGTTATGCTGACAAAAGACTAACAAGAACACAATCCAGATTTAACCACAATGAGTAAGAGTGAGCTCTGGTCTCTTTATTCACAGTTTATTTTGTCCTCTGGTCTACTCAACATCTAAACTTCCAGTTCTCTAAACTGTATCTGTCACCATGGGAGAGGGTTCTACAGTCTCCTCCACAAGCTATCCTCTAAAGCCACCAAGCCAAGATTCTGCTGAAGCTGGGAAATCCTAACATCTTGAAACCTTGGTCACCACGTGCTTCTGTGTGGCTCCTGCTTGGGATCCAGGGCACAGCAAGTCTCTAGGATGAAATCAGCATCAGCGTCTGTTCTCTTCCCACGCTCTGTTCTGCTAAATTATGCAAATGAGGGCTTCAGGACATGTGAACAATCCTAAACGTTCTCTTAGGAGGGAGGAATACAAACCACAAACCAGGCCGGTTTGAACATACAAAGGGAATGATGTATGTCTATTCCTTGGTTTAAAGCATGTTGGTTTATTTTTGTCTGTTATGGGTAGGATTATAAAAATGCTGTGTGTGTCTAATGGTACTAGGAGCCCCTTTTGCATGCAGTAATATAACAGCACTTCTGAGGATCTCTGGTTCTGCCTTATGTCTCAGAAAAAGCAAGACCTCTGTGGCCAGGAAATGAGTCTACATTTTCCAATAATCTCCCATGTATATTAACATGTTTGTGTATTAACACATACCTGTGTGTTAAAATACATGTGTTAATATACATCAACTCTCTATGACCCGAGATCTCTTAGTCTATAATTAAAAGATGATGTTTCTACTGCTGAGATCAACTCCTTTCAAGTACAGGGGAAGGAAGGCTCTTGAAGGAGGGATACAAAAGGGGACACAGGGAGTGCTTTGGTAGTGATTCTGTGTTGTCCGTGATGTTCTATAGTATGGGCTAAAGAACTTGGGAAAAGCAGATGGCAGGGGTTGGTGGTAAAGCAAGAGGAAAAATGGATGTGCAGTCTAAGTAGCATGGTTCTTCCCATACACAGCCCCATAGAGCCTCATGCCAGCCCTGTGAGGAAGGTCCTTTAAGGGCTGCCTGGAATGATCTTGCAGGGTGTGCCAGCTGAGGGAGCCAACAAGAGAGTCAAATCAAACCCACACTCAGCTTGCCAAGCTATGGTCCCACAGGCCAAAAGTATTGAGTTTCCAGCTCATAGAAAAGCGTTATGTGAGCTGGATGAAGCTCTGACTATTATTGTCTCATTTACTGATAGAAAACTAAGACTGTAGATGGCGAGCCATCGGCCCAGGGTCACTGCAGTACATTTTCTGGTAACAAATGAAAATCTATCTGCTCCCCATTTTGTTCCTTCTGCTAGATCATCTTCATGTTGGATGAAATGGGAGGAAAAGACCATCAAGGAAACTCAAATCCAATGCACTGAACATCACCGTAAGTGCCTAGTGAAGTGTCTCTGAAATGAACAGAAAGTTCTGGAACAACACTAATTACAAGAAAGCACAATGGCAGGCAGACACACACACTCCCCTTTATAGTCATCTAGTAACATTCATCAGCCATGTAACAGTGAAAGCTCTTGTCTTCAGCAAAGACTGGAAGAAGAGCTTGTGACTGACAGCCCCAACAGTCAGGTAAAAAAAAAACTGAAAAAAAAAGCAGCACACAGTGGAGTCACAGAGTTGTTTATGTTAAAGAGGGATGGGGAAACTCCACAGAGATACGCTGGGACTTGAACTTGGCCTTTAGAGTTACAAAAAAAATGTCTCTCTGTGGCATTTCCTTAAGAAGTTGTAAAACCCAGAGAAGTAAAACTTCAGCATAGGCACTGGGAGCCATCACTGCGCTGAGCAGTACCCTGAGCTGGGGGGAGATGACTGTGCCTCACCTTGGTCTGTGCTAGGCTTTCCAGCTGAAAAGACCCAGGCCACTACACCCCCTCCCCGGCCTGCCACCACCCCCTGCCCAATCTCTGCTGCCGAAGGTGTCACATGACAAACAGAAAGGAAAATTGCTAGTAAAAATGCAGTAAGACTTAACAGATTGGGTTTTCCAGGCACTGGGACACTCTGTCTTCTTTTGTTGTTTGTGTGTTCTGTTGTTGGTTTGTTTGTGATCAGGGTTTTTCTGTGCAACCATGACTGTCCTGCAACTCATTCTGTAGACCAAGAAGGCCTCGGAGATCCGCCTGCCTCTGCCTCCAGAGTGCTGGGATTAACGGCGTGTTCACCATACTGGGCTTCAGCAGTGCACTGTCTTGAAATGGTCTGGGCACGAGTGGGTGAAAAATGCCAGCTCTTCCTCTGAAGTGACTTAGGCATAGTTGTGGTGCAGTGGGACAGAGCTGGGGCCAGTTCTCTGCTGGGTACATTTGAGAAGGCAATTTCTGGAGGAGTTACTGTCTGGATGATGATAACCAGATGACACACCCAAAGTCCCTGGGGCTCACAGGGACTGTAGCAAGCCTTAGGATGACCTCTCTTACCCTGCCCTGTGTGAAAGGGGGAATGAGAAGTGAGCATGCTACAATGCATACTCATTCTGTCCTTCTGGAACCATCTTCAGGAAGGATTTTCTCACTCTGCTTAAAAGATAGTAAATGGAGGCCCAGGCCACTTCTACTTCACTGAGATCACATGAGCCCTAAGGAACAAAGCCAGAAGTTTAACCCAACTTTTAAAGCTGATGTTCATTCTATTTAATAAGACAGCTTAGTGAGTTGATAAAGAACACAGAGACGGGGATCTGGCTTCTAGGATTTGAGGCCTGGTCTTCTTGGCTAAGAGACTCTGAGAAGCTCTTTAAACAAATCCTTAACCTTCAATTCTTTAAATGTCATGCACAATACATAAAATAGTAAGGATCATGTGTGTTGCTGGTGAGACCCACATAGTTGTGCCTGACATATAGAAAGTTTTATATAAAAAGAACAATGTTTTAATTTACTAAAAGAAGGTTTGGTGTTTTGGTTTTTTTTTTTTTTGAGACTGGGTTTCTCTGTGTACCCCTGGCTGTCCTGGAACTCACTCTGTAGACCAGGCTAGCCTCGAACTCAGAAATCCACCTGCCTCTGCCTCCCAAGTGCTGGGATTAAAGGCGTGCACCACCACTCCCAGCTAAAAGATTTTTTTTAAAAAAGATATGAGAAAAAAGGAGAATAGGAAGGTTTGGGGCTGGAGAGATGATCATTCAGTGATGTACTGGCCATGCAAGCATGAGGACCACAGTCTGAGTGAGTCTCATCCCCCAAAATGTCCTGGATGGTTTTTATTGTCAATTTGATGCAATTTAGAGTCATCTGGAAAGAAGGAACTTCTGTTGAATAATTGTCTCAATCAAAATTACCTGTAGGTGTGTCTGTGAGGTATTTTCTCAATTGCTAATAGTTATAGCACATATATATGCACAGCCCACCATGGGTGGCATCAAACCCTAGGCAGGTGATGCTAGGCTATATAGGAAAGGTACCTGAGCATAAGACTGAGCAATGTTTTCCATGGTTCCTGCTTCAGGTCTATGACCTGGAAGTCGAAGCCAAAATAAAAATGTTTCTTTCCTAAATTCCTTTTGGTCAGGTGTTTGTCACAGCAACAGAAAGGAAACTGGAATAATATATTTAAAAAATGAACCAACAAACAAACAAAACCAGGATGTGGTAGCATGCACCTTTAATCCCAACACTGGGAAGGCAGAGGCGGGAAGATCACCAGGGCTGATTAACCCATCAGTCTAGCCACATCAGTGAGTTCCAGACTCGTCAAGAGATTATGTCTTAAAATAGAGAGATATTGAGGAAAACACTCAACATCACCTCTGGCCTCCACACATTCAAGTACACACATGCACATACACACTGAACATGTACACACATATACACACAAATAAAGACAAAGGTAAAAGGAACCTCACTAGAAAAGTCATTCACATCTTTAAGCCATGTCTAGAGTCCTGAACTTTACTTATATGAATGTCACTATAGGAAGCAAGCCAGTTTCCTTGAAATGCCTGGAAGCTTCTCTGTGGATGATAGGCAAGTAGCCAGAAACACAGACGGGCAGACAAGATGGTGAAATAGTATCCAGGTAAAAAGACTTCTAAAAATGTTCTTATCATGAGTAGAGATTCCCCTACCAACAAAAAGGCCACTGAAGTTGGACATTTATGCCTTCTTTGCTCTGTTCTTCCCCAGAGTTCAACTAATGAGGCATCATCACCTTGAAGCTCACATTCAACGTCCACAAAGCTTGAGTATCTATCATAGAACAGGCATCCCAATCACTGGGCTGCCAATTCCATGCTCAGCAGCAGTGGGCTCCTCCCCCAGGAGGAGCTCTTGATAGCCAGGGAGAACAGTAATCATGGTCACAGAGGCACATGCAGCTACTGAGAGACAGTTGACAGTTACAATGACAGTGATGACAGGAAGTTACCCTTACCATTGGGGATTTATCCTGGAGCATTGGAAAGAAATAGAAATGAGAGGTCAGACGTCAGGGCTGGGGCTCTGTGGCATCCCTATACATCCATGTGACTTACACAAGTCAATTAGCCACCTTTAGTATCACCTACAAAATGAGGATAATATTTTATTTCCCACTGTTGTTTAAAATTTACCTGATCTTCACCCACTGGTTGCTGGGAAAGAGCCTTATAAACTCTTAGACTTGCCTGAAGGTCAAGTTTTCCCAGTAGGCCCCTGAACCACACCCAAGCCCTTGCTGAAAAGATGACTCAGGAAGGGAGTGTTAGCACCAGGGAGGCCAGCCATGTGATTAAATTTGAACTACTGTTATCATTTTGAACTTAGGACCTCTAGAATCAAATTCAGCGATGCAACCAATGAGTCAATGAGCAGTGCCGATCTAGTGAAACCTTAGTAAAAATCTGTACTGGCTGGTTTTGTGAGTCAACTTGACACAAGCTGGAGTTATCACAGAGGAAGGAGCCTCCCTTGGGGAAATGCCTCCATGAGATCCAGTTGTAAGGCATTTTCTCAACGAGTGATCAAGAATGGAGGACCAAGCCCATTGTGGGTGGTGCCATCCCTAGGCTGGTGGTTTTGGGTTCTATAAGAAAGCAAGCTGAGCAAGCCAGGCTAAGCAAGCCAATAACCATCATTCCTCCATGGCCTCTGCATCAGCTCCTGCCTCCAGGATCCTGCCCTGACTTCCATTGGTGATTAACAGCAATGTGGAAGTGTAAACTGAATAAACTCTTTGTTCCCCAACTTGCTTCTTGGTCATGCTATTTTGTGCAGAAATACAAACTATCACTTTCTAGATGATTTCATCTCTAAGTCCTATAGATGGATTAATTCTCCAGAATGATAATTCTATTAGTACCCAGGCAGTGTACATGAAATGAAAGGGTTCATAACACCCTGCAGGCAAAATCAGACTGGCGAGCAATTTAGAGTGATCCAATGTATAATCTAATGTATGCATTCTGTGTTAGTCTTCTAGGTCTCATTGAAAAGATTGCAATCACTGCTCTGCTCCCTCATTTTAGGGAGGCAAAGACCTAGAGTGATATGCCTAAGCTCGAGAAAACAGTGTGGGTCAGTGTGAGGGGCAGCACACTACAAAGTTCTAACTTTAACTCAGCCCTTCCCACAGATGCTTTCTCTCACTTCAAGCAACAATTTTGAATTCAAGTGAATAAGGAGTTAATGGCCTGCCTTTCGGGCTGAACAGAATGTGCCTACTTCTCTGATTCTTTACTCCTGAAACAACAATATATAGGACAACAGCACAAGATGATAAAGGACAGGGTGGGGCTGGAGTGCATAGTTCTTGGAGTGAGAACCCGGCTCTCCAGAACTCAGCCCACCATACTGGCCCCACTGACGCCAGCCAGCGGCAGAGTTGAATGAAGTCTGCAAAGAGATCCAGTGTCTGCTCAGTGTCAGCTAAAAATAGCAACAGGGCTGTTTCACGCACACAAAATGAACCACGGCCTCCTGAAACAGCTGGATTGTGTGACAGGTGAAGTCAAACACTGCATTCCTCTGTGGCCAAGGAGAAGCTGAGCATGTATAGTTTGCTAAATATCCATGTAACTCCCTCTCTCTCTCCCCCCTCCCTCTCCTCCCTCTCCTCCCTCTCCCTCTCCCTCTCCCTCTCCCTCTCCTCTCCTCTCTGTTTGTCCCTGTCTCTTTATCTGCTTCTGTGCCTCTCTCTCTCTCTCTCTCTCTCTCTCTCTCTCTCTCTCTCTCTCTCTCTCTCTCTCTCTCTCTCTCTCACACTCTCTCTCTTTCTGCTTGTGTGTCCATGTGTATGTTTCCCCCTCTCTCCCTCCTTCCCTCACTCCCTCTTTTCCTCACTTCTTCCTTTCCCTTCCTCCTTTTCTCCCTCCTCCTCTCCTGCTCTATCTCTGCTGTGCTGAACCTCAAACCCAAGCCAGGCAAGCTCTTTGCTATGAGCTAAAACCCCAGCCCTTCCTTCCACTACCTCTAGGCTGCACCTCTACTGCACTTTCCCTTACATTTTCTTGGTCTTTCAACAACACCTAAATTCACTAACCCAATAGCATTGGAAACTCCGGAAGACCCTTTGGCTTGAAGAGAACGCCTAGGGAGCCAGGAGCCAGGAGCCAGGAGCCAGGAGTTTACCTTCCTACCTCCTTTACCAACACAGGAGACTCCCCAGGCAAAAAAGGAAACCCACTTTGGTCACAGTGAGTTATTGACCTGGTGATGGCTGGGTTTTATTATCCATTAGCATCACATGACTCTTAAAGTCCCTAAATAACAGGTCAGTGCATAATTTCATGAATATAAGGGAAAGGATCCAGTCTCACAACCATGTTCAGAGTATGCAGTGCAGCCTCAGGACAGAGTCCATCCATTTACATGACCCAGCATGTTTTGGGAGAACTGGTTTACTGGCCTGTGGTGAATGCTACAAGCCAGTAGGGGCTGGGAAGCCATCTTCTAAAGGATTTCAGACTCACATTTGCACTGGGTTTAAAGGAGCCTCCCACATTCCCCTCTAAACCACAGCCTATTGTGTACCTTATTTTTCTTACATTTCTCTAAACCTATATGGACAGACCATCCAATCTACAGGGATGCTTCAGTTAATAACAGGGATAAAAGATATAACATGGGATACTATGTTAGGATAAATTAGCTTGTAAGTAAATAGAAGAAACAATAAAATTAATAATAAAAGTAAATGCATAATCCAAAAATCAGGTAACTCATACTGCACAATAATTGCCTGAACTATAGCCATATGACTTCCAGAGCAGCATCAGTACAGATGCTTAAGGTATGAGTTTCAAGGCACCACTTGGTGACAAGACTTTCTAAGTTCATTACAGTCTTACAGACCATTCTATATGTCACATGATTGGCCAAATGTCATTGTGTGACATGTTGCCAGGGTTACAGCCAGCCATTGCAGATTAAGAATGTCCCTTTAAGAGTTCTTTGTCTCCTAGTGAGATGGGAGAAAACTACATTTTCATATGTAAATGGTTGTCCTTGGAGGCAGCTTCTGGGTTAGAGATGGGCACATGCATCTACTTTTTCTTTCAGTTCTAGAACCTCATCTGCTATAGACCCGTGCAGGCTCTGTACGTGTTCCCTCAGCCTCTGCTGCCCTGTATTGTCTAGAAGACCTTGTTTCTTTGGTGTCCTGAATCCCCTCTGGCTCTTACACTCTTATTATCTCTTCTTCCACAGAGTTCCCTGAGTCCTAAGGGGGGAGGGGGTATGTGATGCAGACATCCCATTTAGGGCTGAGTATTCCAATGCCTCTCACTCTGAATATTGTGTGGCTGTGGGTCACTGAATCTGTTCCCATATTATATGAGAGGAAGCAAGGCACTGATCTATGAGTACAGCAGAATGTCATTAGGAGTCATTGTATTGCTACATTCCTTTAGTAGAACAGTGATATTTTGTTTTCCCATAAGTCCCCGGGGTATCTAATCTCAGGTTCTTAGTCACCAAAGCAGTGTCCAGTCCGGGTTCCACTTCATGGAGTGGGCGTTAAGTCAAATCAGTTATTGGTTGGTTACTCCCATGAGGTTTGTACTGCCATTGCATTGGCATACCTTGCAGGCAGGACACCACCGGAGATCAAAGGGTTCACAGATGGGCTAGTGTTTACCTTTCTCCTTTGATGGTATATGAGTACCTTCTGGTACTGACACTAGTAAACAGTAATCATGGTTAACTAGCCAGGTGAAGGCTCTGCTCTTGATGTAGCCACAGGCTCGGCAGTAGATGCCCAACAGAAAATTAACTCAAAGACATCTTTGGAGGTTCCTCATAATAATCAGGGCTTTTCTCTCTCTCTCTCTCTCTCTCTCTCTCTCTCTCTCTCTCTCTCT
>NC_034594.1:137674429-137680177 GCF_900095145.1 Mus pahari
TCTCTCTCTCTCTCTCTCTCTCCCTACAGTTCCTTGCATATATGCGATGGCGTCTAGTTTACTGTTTGCATGGGATTCCTGAGGGTGTAAATGAGTGGGTCTCTGTCCACATCTACTTATTGCCTCTCTTGGGCTCTTTTCCTTCTGTTTCTTTCTTTGTCCTATTGCAATGTGTTTGCTTTTACTTTATCTTATTTTATTTTATTTTCTTATTATCCTTTAGAAACCTATTTGCTTTCTAATGAGAGACAGAAGGGGGGTAGAACGGATGGGAGGAGATGTGGGAGGAACTTTGAGAAGTAGAAGAAGAGGAAATTATTATCAGGATATACTATATTAAAAAGAAACATACAAAAGAATACCAAAAGAATGTCTTTTTAGTCCTGGTTGTAGAGAATTTCCCATTGTTTCTTTTGTGTTTTGTTTTGTTTTGTTTTGTTTTTTCAAGACATGGTTTCTCTGTGTAGCCCTGGCTGTCCTGGAACTCACTCTGTAGACCAGGTTGGCCTCGAACTCAGAAATCCACCTGCCTCTGCCTCGCAAGTGATGGGATTAAAGGCGTATGCAACCACACCCATCCCATTGGTTCTTAAAAGATAAACAAGAAGTTATAATGAGTCTTTTTTCAAGGTTCTCCTATCAGAATTATTTCTATTTATTTTATTTTAACTAATAAAAAGAAGGTAGTCCCCGGGCTTGCAAAACATACTACATCCATTTATGTGCTCAAGAAACATTTATTGTGTCCTCTACTGTTTCAGTCACCAGGGATCAAACAGTGAAATCAAGCCTTTCCTGTCCTCAAGCCTGAACATAGAAGAGAAATCAGTAAAGAGCTCTAGGGAGCACAGGCAGACAGACATCCATTGTCAAGTAGCAGTGAGTTCTGGGGAGAAAGCAAATGAACAGAGACAGTGAGGAATGTGTGCTGGTATTGTCTGGCTTGGGTCCATTGCAGCCTCTCCTATGGTATGAACTGAGTTATAATCAAATAAAGCAAGAGCACAGGCCCTCGACAGCTAGGGCGCTTCCTGTCTACATCGCCTCATCTTCAAATAGACAACAGACATTCTGAAAGGAGGTACAAGGTTTTCACTGCACCATGATGAACCTACACCGCAGCCTACAAGGATCTAATGGATACTTATCTGCGAGGAAATACTGTGTCAAACACCTACTATGTAACACTCCGTTATTGTCCTTCGCCAATAGCTCTAATCTCTTCAGCAGCATGTTCCTCCAGGGAAACAAACACAGTGAAGATAAAAATGCCAAGATGTTCTTTCTATAGTATCTCTCTGCGAACCTCCACAAAGTTAACTGGAAATATATGGTGCAGACAGCCTACCTAACCAGGGAGGAGAGACCCATGTCAGAAAACACTGGGGATTATTATTTTTTTATATACATCTAGCTGGAGAAACCACTATATTGTGCCACCTATTAGAAATCCAAAACTATTCACATTGAGATATAGACACAGGGTCTGGAAAGAGAGGGCAGCAGGTAAGAGCACTTGTTGCCAAACTGACAACCTGAGTCAGATCTCCAGAATCAACATGGCGGAAAGAAAGAACTCCTCAGAGTCGTCTTTTGACCTCAACATGTATGATAAGGCACATGTTATACACACACACACACACACACACGCACACACACACATGTGCATGCACATGTAAATAAATAAATGAATAAATGTTTCTTAAGCTTAAAGAAATTTATAAATAGATAAAAAAGCAACTTGCTCAAGTTTCTTAGCTGTTGTGGGTACGCAGAAATGGTAGCTTGGGGGTGTTGTACCTACATGAACAGCCTTCTATTGCTCTAACAGAAAGTAGTATTTCTCAAAGAAAATGCTTCTTTTTTATCAAAGTAACCAAAAGGAGTCTGTTCTAGATTTAGTTCTGAGCACATCATAAGCTCAGGGAATGCAGACAGGAATCTGCTGCTGTGGAAACTGCTGTCTGGCCAGCACAGTCTTTCTCTCCAGTGTCTTGCACAGAGGCATGCAAAGCTGCTCACATTTTCCAGAGCAGAAGTTGAATTCCTCTGTGGGCAGCCCTACCACTCTCAAGTTTGGGGGGCTGAGGCAATTTTCTCAATTGAATGTAAAGCTGTGCACTCTGTAAGCCTGGGTTCTTCTATGACAGGCTTGTAGCAGGAAGAGAAGGATTTATAGCCAATATATGACCAGTAAAGTTATGACGGGAACTGGATCTACTGGAAATGCTTTACAAGCCCTTTTTGGATCGTGCTCTCTCTGAGCCTCTGAAAACGGCCTTTTTCAGAAATATGAAAAAAACTGCAAGTCACACTTCAGCAATGTTGCCTAAGCCAAGGCACAAAACCTAAACTGTTTTGGGTTTTTTGTTTTGTTTTGTTTTGTTTTTTGTTTTGTTTTGTTTTGTTTTTGAGTTTTTTGAGACAGGGTTTCTCTGTGTATCCCTGGCTGTCCTGGAACTCACTCTGTAGACCAGCCTAGCCTCGAACTCAGAAATCCACCTGCCTCTGCCTCCCAAGTGCTGGGATCAAAGGCATGCGCCACCACTGCCTGGCCTGAACTGTCTTTTACAGAAGACATAGCAGGTATAATACATGTAGACTTCTAATGGCAATTTCCATGCTGGTTTCCTTCATTTTTCAAGTAAATTATAAAAATATGAAGATTTGTAAGGACATGGTGAGCAAAGAATCTTGTCACCGGGTGTATGAATCACTTGTCTTAACACACTGTGACAAAGTCAATGATAGAGTCACCTTAGTGGGAGGAGCCAGGGATTTCCTCACAGATTCAGCGATTTCAGTCCACACACCTTAACTATGGATTCTGCCTGGGCCCACAGTGAGGCACAACATCATAGAGGAAGAGGAGAAGGGCTTCAGCACCTGAGGAACAGGAAGTAGAGGACAATGCAGGGATGTGCAAGGACAAGACACAACCCCAAAGGCCCAAAGGACACTTCCAAGAGGTTCCTACCTAAGCCGGGTTCCTAACATCTCCACCTCGTCCTTCGAACAGCACCTCCTGCTGGGGACCGAGAGGATTCAACACAACACCCCTGTGCAGAGCATCGCATAGTCAACCCTAACACCATGTGATCCAACCCTAACACCACACGCTTGGTACAGGACACAAACCAGAGCAGACACAAAAGTGGATAAACTGGTTTTCCTTCCCTGAGCTGTGGGAATTAAAAAGCCGGTTGAGAAAAGCAGTGAGGTTCACTGTTTTTCTGTGACTGTTTAATTTCTCTTGGAAACCAAGGAAGCCAAGCTGATTTAGTGTCTGACTTTTACAGACAGCGCTGTTTTCCAGAATCTAAGCTCCCAAAGGCACTAAGTCAAGAGAAGACCCACCTGGTTTTAAAAAGCCTGAATGACAAATGCTCTCTGAAAGACACACTAGAGTTATTTGCTCACACATGTAAGAGTATGGGGCTGAGTGTCCTAAACGTCCCCAGGGAAATCGCCTTAATGATTAGAGGTCATTTTTAAGTTGTAATTATTATTACGCCACATACTTGAAAGTATGACGTCACCGTTACTCCACTCTCCCTTCCCCACTAATATCTGAAAGTATACAACAGATTGAAGGGCTATATAATTCCTGATCCAAGGAGTATTAGCACCAACATTTTGAATCTCTTTGTGAATCATCAAAGATACACAAAGATAAAATCGTGGAAGGGAGAGGAGTTTGCACAGAGGAGAGTGGAGGGAGAAATGATGGATTGTGATTTTTTTAAAATGAAAAACAAAAGTCAGAACTATGCCACCTAATTGACCTCATTTGATGAGTGATCAAATTGGAAAACTTGCTCACCCACTAAATCAGATTAAAGAAAGAGCCTGATTAACATATAAATAACTTAAATTACTCTCTGGTACTATAACAAAACAGTCATAATATCATTTTCCCTCCAGGTTTTTTGTTTGTTTGTTTGTTTGTTTGTTTGTTTTTATTCCAGAAAGTTCTTGACCTCACTTGAACAATTTAGCACTACAGGAACTTCAACATTCATGACCCCTAAACTAAATTTCCACTATCAGTGGCCAAGGGATCTCTGTGATTCTCTTTTTCAGCACTAAATATAGAAATTAGATTTATGTTACCATTTGGATTATTTTTCAATATTTCATTTGTTCTAAACCTTAAAACCACTTTAAATGACTCTTAATATTTTATAAGCAGCACTGAGTGCCTGAAAGTGCTGTCGTAGGTGTTCATGGGACTGATCTGACCTATATTTTAGAACTGTTCTAGCATAACTTTCCAAGAGTGTTTTTGCAAATGGCCACCTTGAGTGTTGTTTTAGACTTCTTTGCTTCCTTTGGTTCCATAATGATAGATCAGCTTCAGGATAATTCGTTACCAAGGGAATGGATAAATATTAAAGGAAAGGAAATATCATCCTTGCAAAGTCCTTCGTGTTTACTTAAAAAAAACTTTATATGGTTAAATCAAGTGAGACTTAGAAAAGTGATTTAGGGTGATAATAAAGTATGTGGTTCGAGGACAAGACTGGCATTCTGTATGCAGCTCCTCTTTGGTAGTACATTTCATCTGCTTTAAATCTGGAAATAGTGTTTGTTGTTGTTGTTTTTCCCTGATTTTATATAAAAAAAATAATAATACTGATAAAGAAGAGAAAACCAACTATGGGAACTGAAGAAAGCAAGCAGAATGCATTGGTGTCAAGCGGCATGCACTGGTGTCAGGCTGTCTTCATTGGTGTCAATCTGCATGCACTGGTGTCAGGCTGCATTCATCAGTGTGCTGTAGTGCATACAGCAGCCATTCTCTGTCCACAAGTGATAGAAAAGTTGGCATAGCCTTCGCTGGGATGCATGGAGGGGCACTGTGTGTGCTGGTGACAAATAACCCCCAAGACAGGAAATGGGTTATCAAGGCTGCCTACCACCTTAGGAACCTTGAAGCTCAGGTGCTTCTGTAAACTCACAAGTGCTATAGATTAGAAATAGGACCACAGCCTAGAACCCATGAAATGTCCTGTGGTCTATGCAGTGTGCTCCAAGTTCCCAGTTTTGGGAGCTGTCACCTAAACTGGGGTGGAATTTGGTGAAGTAGCTGAGTCATTTCTGCTCCTGTAAGTAACCCCTCACCCATATTCCTGTAATCTCAATAAAACTCATTGGTTTGTCACATTGGACTTTGCTGCTGTCTATAATTTGGTCTATCATGGGTTTCTATCTGGGGTGAGCAGACATATGGTTTGTGTCTCTGCAGGAAAAGTTTTATCACACAACACTTCTCACCTGACTTCATCTAAAGAGAGACACAGATTCCTTCAGTATGACATGGTAATTATTGTCATAAGGATGAAAATTAAGACTAGTAAAACTTATACAGAAAATTTTACTGTAAATGATGTTGGAAAGACAGAGACTATAATTAAGATATAGGACAATGGAAAAGCATAGAATTAGAGGGTTATAGGAACACTCACCTAGGAGAGAAGCCAGGTATAATGGTATTTGCTTGTAATCCCAGTGTGGAGGCAGGAGAATTATGAGTTCAAGATCATACTTGGTATGTAGCAAACTTAAGGACAAAAGAAATAGAGATAGGTAGATAGGTAGGTAGGTAGATATAGATAGATAGATAGATAGATAGATAGATAGATAGATAGATAGATAGATAGATAGATAGATAAGATAGATAGATAGATAGATAGATAGATAGATAGATAGATAGATAGATAGATAGATAGATAGGATACATAGATA
>NC_034594.1:137680425-137690693 GCF_900095145.1 Mus pahari
GATAGATAAGATACATAGATAGATAGATAGATAGATAGATAGATAGATAGATAGATAGATAGATAGATAGATAGATAGATAGATAGATAGATAGATAAGATAGGTAGGTAGATAGATAGATAGATAGATAGATAGATAGATAGATAGATAGATAGATAGATAGATAGATAGATAGATAGATAAGATAAATAGATAAAATTTGAACATGCAATAGGGCTTGTTACAAGAGTACTTTGTTGAGTTACCCATTATTAGTTATTATATTGTGTTAGCTATCTAAAAATATTGTCTACAACCATTTACTAACAAACACACTAGAGTAATGCATGAAGACCCCTACCGATGAGATTATCTAGTCTTCTGATTGATGGTTATCCAACAACACTTCATTTAACTTGGCCCCAAATGTGATTTCCAGACTGGACTTAAATCATTTCTGTAAGGCAGAAATGTTAGCAAAGTTGTATGGGAAAAGTATGTGCATTGTCTGTATATGTGTGTATCTGTTTGTGTGTGTGCCAGTATGTGTGTGTGTATATATGTATGTCTTTTTGTGTCTATATGTGTATGTGTGCCTGTGTCTGTGTGTCTGTATATATCTATATCTGTTTGTGTGTGTCAGTATGTGTGTGTATGTGTGTCTGTGTTTGTGTCTATATGTGTCTGTGTGCCTGTGTCTGTGTGTGCTTGTGTCTGTGTACATGTGTGTGTGTGTGTGTGTGTGTATTATGCTAAGCAAATGACAGGAAATAGAATAAATTCAGTAAACACATACAAAAGTGTCCTGCATTGCAATCATTCTGAGAGAAATGAGATTTCAGTAAAAATACCTGTCACCTGACTTGTCCAGGAGATGTTTGTAACCCTTATGCTGGCAGAACCGCACAGAGAAGGAAAACCTGCATCGCTCCCCATTCCACTTGCCTACAGGACAGAGTACCTTTATAATCAGAGGCTCATCCTGTATTTATAAGCATTTTGAAGACCTTCCCTAAACACATTTGCTATGAAACCTTACAGCTTCTGCATTACTTCTTATGGCAAGCATCGGATTCACTGAGGCAAGGCAGGAAGCAACTATCTGTTAAATTATATCTTGAATTACTTCATTTCTGGTTAATAATCAAATTTCCCCCAATTATATTCATTATGATTCAACTTTCTCCATATGTGATTGTTATGCATTTATTCCATTTGTTCCAATCAGTCTTGGGAGTTACAGTAAACCTCTATTAGCTGGATCTTTTGCGAATACGATATTTTAGCTAGTAGAGCCTTTTGATTTCCTAAGTGGTATCCTACAGAACATGACCATTCTATGAGAGTCACATTCAACAAATATTCTACTACAAGAGAAAAAAAAGGAAAAAATAAAATGAAGGGAAGAAGGTTGAGTTGATGGGCATTTTTCTCACTCCAATAAATTTGAAAAGCATTTTGACTTCAGAACTTTACTAATGGGCTTCTTCAACAAGAATACAGATTGTAAGTCTTTGAGAAAATAAATGGCCATTTAAAAAAAAAATTATATGGCCAAAGTACTTTCTCCCTGAAGCCACCTAACATTATAAAGGATTATACTCAGCGGACAGTTTTAAGAAATTGTATTGTGGGCTATGTTGTAGGCCAAGAGCAGTGTGCTTCTCTGTGTCCTATATTTGAGCAAATTTCTCTACGCTGTGAATTTTTGCTTTTAATTATTTTTGCATGTGTTTCTCATAACTCCTTCTCCTGGGTTAATTTGCTTGAGCAGCTCAAAGAACTTGGGGCAATGCTAACGTTCCCCAGTTGCTTATAAAGGACACTGCAAGGAACACAGATGGAGCACTACATAGTGCAGGTTGCTTGGGAAACATTTCAGCATCTCGATGTCCCCATGGGAGCACAATCTTCCAGGAACCTGTTCAGCTGTCTGGAATCTCCACAACCCTTGTCCTTTGGAGTTTTTAATAGACTTTTTATAAATATAGATGCAATAGAGACCTAGGGGTGTCTATTCAGACTCTTCCTGGTCTCTATGTGACACTGCCCCATCGGGTTTGTGGCAGGACCCATAAAGAATGCAGGGGGTCTTATGACCAACTGTCAGACCAGCTTAGTTCAAAGAAACCCTGTATGACCAAGTTCAAGGGAGAAAAGTAAGAGGAAATTAAAGGGTTTGTAACCAGCTTTAGAGAGGGTATTATGAGCCAGTCACTGATAATTTCACAGGATGACAAATGTCCTACTTGGTCCCAATGGTTCTTGCGATCTCATTTGTAAAATATAAATAACAGTATGAACATTTTGTATCCAGACAACACATCACCAACCTCTCATGATTTATAAGGTTTCCTATTACTGTTTTCAGCAGAACGTCTCCTCTAAATGGCTGAGCATCCTCGCTATTAATCATGTCTCCCTAGGAAAGAAATGGACTGAACACACCAGTGTCCTAATTTCACAAAGGTAAAGAAAAAAGTTGCAGGATCAAAGGGTTTTTTTTTTTCAAGGTTACCTAAGATCCTACTGTGTTCATGGTTCGGAAAGAAAGAGATGCCTGGCTTCCAGCCAGCCAGGAGAGTCTGCTCTTTCTGATTCAAAACTTCATCCAGTATATGAGACAGCAGGCAATTTAATACCTAGGGTTGCCAGTGCACCAAGCATGGGATAGAAGGTACAGCCACATTAATATGCAACTATATAAATATAAAAGGATGTTCTTTACTAAGCACAGTGCCTCTCACTTCTCAGAAGAATTGATGTCTATGTGAACAAAGAATAGAACTGAGAAAGATAGCAAGCTATTCAACTGATTTTCATTAGTATATGAGGTAGTACATGCAGCTATACCTCACTCCTGGGAATAACTCTCAAGAGTTTGGGGAGAAAGAAGAGATTCATAGCCCCTGTGGGTGCACTATGCAGGATGCTCTCTCCAAATATTAGCTCTCTAAAAGGATTTAAAGCTCCAAGAAAAAATCCAAATAAATGCCTGAAAGATTGGCCCTATAATACCTAAGCAATTAACCCTGCATCATGTTCTTGTCCTACCTGCTTACACTAAAAGCGCTGTTAGAACTAAGCACATGGGTCTCTTAGGAAGCCAGGAAGGAGAAACAGATCCTGTGAGGTACCATGCTTACTTGGAACCATGCACAGCTTTAGACCACTCTCCCTGTGTCCCCAATGCTCCCTGTAGACTACATTGTCCCCATTCTGCACAGCAAAAGAAAGCGACATCAGAAAACAATTCCTTGAGCTCTTAGGAAAAGACAAAGAGAGCAACAGAAGATCTGCCTTTATTCAACTGTTCGACTTGGTTAGTTTTAAATTATGAATAATCGCAAGAGTATTCATACAGAATAGAGAGAGTAGGGTCCTGTGCCCCCTGAATGTCACATAAAAAAAAAAAAGATTGCTAGGCAAAGACATCTGGTTTTTTTGTTTTGTTTTGTTTTGTTTTGTTTTGTTTTGTTTTGTTTTTAAGGGAAGCATTCTAACAAATGGCGTGCATTCAAACAATGGCAAGTTAATAGGAATTACTCTATAAAACAGCCAATCCTGATTATCAACTTCATGTTATTTGAAAATCACCATGGAAACACCCCTGTGAGTGTGTCTATCAGTATGCTTCCATAAAGGTTTAAGTGAAGAGGGAAGACCCAACCTGAATGCAGGCAGTACCATCCCATGAGTAACGATCATAAACTGAATTAGAAAGAGAAAGCAGGGTGTGGTGCGTGTGTGAGGCACCCATCTCTCTAGGCTCTCTGATGACCATCTGCCTTCTTCTCCTGCCACCATGCCTTCCCTGCCACGGTGGCTTGTAGACCCATGAACCATAAGTCAAAATAAACTTTCCTCTCTTATCTTGATTCTTGTTAGATACTTGATCTAAGAAAGAGTTAAAAAAGGTGTATTACATCTAATAAAACTCACTTTTCTCCAACATTTTCTCATCATTTATGAGTCAGTGTCCCAAGACAATGAAGAGACTATGATGTTCTCATTTTACACATGTGTTTTTTTTAATATAGTGTGAACAAACAGGCTCAAAGACACACACACAAAAAAAAATGTAAAGAATAGATTCAACATGCATGCAGGCACACAGGCACACTTCGGTTCCCTCGTAACTTGCTGGGGTCTCAATCCATTTTGGGTCTGCAGGATGGGAGAAGTTGATACTGTTTTGCCAACTCACATTTCCAGAAGTGCTTGTGAGTGACCATACCTTGTTCTTCTTTGCTTTTGTATGTTCTTCTTTCTTTCCTCTAGGAGACACACAAGATGTGTGTGTGTGTGTGTGTGTGTGTGTGTGTGTGTGTGTGTGTGTGTGTTCATCTGACTCCTTTAGGCTAAGTCAATAGATCTCCATGATGCTTTCGCTGTCAAGATTTAAAGTATGCCCATGTCCATCTGGATCATTTTCAGGAGTCATTGGCAAGTGTTGTCAAATGATGCCAAGATCTCAGAAGGAGAAATGGTGAACCATTTCTGGGCATGAGATGAAGCCTGAAAGCATCTGAGTTCACCCCACAGTGAGGACTAACAGAGGAGGGAAAGGGAGTAGCTGGATTTGAGAGAAGATTTTAATGCATTTAAACTAAAGAGGACATGGTTGTTTTAGAGAGTGAAGCGTGACTCAAGGCTGTCAGAAAGAGATCCTTGGAGGGAGGCCTTGGGACCTGTCACTCACCGGGCTCCAAGTAGTTCAGGATCCACTTTGTCATTGGTTATCAGCCTGGAGCTCCATGAGACCAGAACATAAAGGATAAACAATGGTCATAGAAAAAGGGCTAACATAGACCAAAGAGACATCCTACCTAGGTTGGGAAGGAAGACTTCATGATATAATGAAGGAGATGACTTCATGATGTAGTGGGCTGTGTTGTTTAAAGTAAGACCACACCTGAAGCCTGAACTCTATTCTGCAGTTACATAAGGTAAGCAGCCGTGACCCAACCATGCCAAGCATAAACGCAGACACCATGAGCATACTGAACACTCACCAAATGTGCCGGGCATCTTTCCAAGTGCTCTAACATATTAAATCATTTCCTCCCCTCTACAACCCAGTGATGGGGCGCTGTTACCTCTCCCCACATTGGTCATGGAAAATCAGAGGAAAGAAGAGTCAGGTAGCTTAAGTAGTCAGACTGGTTCCAAAGCCTGGCCTCTGAACCCTTACAGAGCCCCACTCTTCACAGTGAAATGCTGAAGTCAGGTTTAGAGAGAGCCTGGAGTGACTCCTGCTGACCCCAGTTGTCACTGTAGGTCAGGTTGCAGCTTGGAGTAATCTTCTTCCTCCCAAGCAAGAGAAATGTCTGAGGATTTCCTCTTGCTGGGTCTTGAGACAGATACACCTAGTATTCAGCAGGCCCCTACGTCTTCTTTGGAACCAATATGTACTGTGTGAGCTATTACTAGCTTCAGTAGGAAGTGCCATAGCCTAATGACAGGCTAGGGGAGAAAATGTGTTCAAAGACAGGGTCTGTCCCATTTACTGTCCCAGAGAGGGCATTCCAAAAGCTATCATTTGTGGAGATTTCTCTTTCTTCTTGACAGGAAGGCAAACATGTACAGAATTCTCTTCAATTCTGTGATCTAAACTTACAGCCCACTGCCATTCCATTGTAATAGATTAGTCATCACCAAGGTCAGATAGATCATCTGTTTCTCTGTAGTTACCATCAGTCCTCGTTGGCTTTTACCCAAAGCTCAAAACAATGCTGGAAGATGGGGAAGTCAAAGTACCACTGTTCTCTGTATCTTCTTACTCATTTACCCTCCATCACTTCCCAGCCACCCCATCTCCTTAGTGGACTAGAACAAACTTATACGTCGGGAAATTCCTAATATACAAGGCAAAAAATCTGAGTAGGACCCAGGACCAAATCCAGAAATAAGGTGACTCCCTACATATATTCTAGTAAAGCAGGGAATAGAACAACGGGTAACTCATAGCTGTACTTCACTCTCTGTTTCTTTGATTTATTCACAAAATATGCATCAAGCATCAGCTACCATATGACAGGTTCTATGTGAGATGCTAAGAATTTGGTGTTGAAGACTTAGTCCCTAAGCTAAGACTAAGTTTGTCACACCCTGTCTCCTTTTCCAGCAGTTTACCTTCCCATCTTCCCTGAAAGATACCATCTTTACCATCCAATCTGAAAGACTAACACAAATAAAATATTGATTACAAAGTCTCTGTCCAGTGAGAATCTTCAAACTGGAACTAAACAGGAAATTATTTGGCCAAGTACGTGGGCACAACTCTAGAACTGGCCTTTGATTAATGACTTAATTCAGAGTATCTGCAGTCTGTAGATCCGTCCTTTTTGCAAAGATGGCTACTGGTAAGTAAATAATATCTGGTCCCTCAACCTCATGTTTCCTTCCAGAAAATGCAGTTCTTTCGAACTCAGACAGGAGGAAAGACCATATTCTAGGTATTCCTCTCATGGTAGCATCCAGGTAAAGATGCTGTTAGATTTCCTCATCTTTTACTTAATAGAAGAGGGACTAAGTTATTTTATTTCACTAGACCATGTAGAGGACTGCAATCTGAATCTCTGACCTCTAAGTATGGCTGAGTTAGATGACCTTATTTGAGATGTCTGAGGTGAGGGTAGACCCCTCCTACCCTGGAAAAGGCGCCAGCAGGTATGTATTTCATCCAAACAATGCCAGCCCTAAGCGAATGCCTAAATCTATGAAAGATGACTACTAAACACCTACCACCCAATCTCTCCTTTGTAAAATTTCTACAGCTTTTGATAACTCCTTCTTTTCCCCGATTTCTTGTAACTAAAAATATTACATATCCATTAGAAATCATATTGACAGAAATACTAAGCAGAGTGAAAAGACACTCAGGGATTCCCCTTGAGCCCCTAATTCACAAAGTGTGAATATTATTTATTGATTCTGGTCACTGTTTCCTGAAGTTGCAAAGCCACAATATTTCCTGTACCAAGCCAAGCGCTATGTTCTTAGTTCTCCGAACTGGTTTGTAAGTATAGATGCAGACTATTTCCTGTTAGGCTAACTTAACAAGAAATGCCTGTTACTCTGATAAACAGTGCCATAGACGTTTACCTGTACTCAAAATGCAAACCTCTCACTGAAGTTTTGAAAGCATCCATTGGAAAGTGACTTACTAGTTAAGACTGTTGTTATGGAGCAAGATGTTAACTCTGAACCATCGCATCACAACTGGAGGGTGTAGGATATGTGGTTTAATCTCCATGGGGCTCAATCTCTGCATCCATAACCATGAGACTTCAAAGATGCTTACCTTTCGGCTTTAAATGAAAGACTCAGTGGAGTAGTATGGAAGAGCTGAGTGTAAGTCATGATAGCAGATTCCTAACAGGTTTCAGTTATTGTTCCAACTGTCCTGCCTCACTGTTGCCCTTCTGATGGTACTTAATAAGGGACACTGGAGAGAGGTGTGGGGAGGGTTTCATCTCTATCCCAGCTCAGGCAACACCAGGGTTCCCAGCATCCTAAAAAGATGTTAGCAACTGAAGACCAGTTCTTATGGTTCCGATTCATTTTTTTGTCCCTGTCTCTCCTGAGGAACAGACAGGAGAGATGTCACCACTTTCCTGAGAGGATAGGGAGGTGAGGCCGTGAGGGACCATTACCTGCTCTGAGCTCTGTGTTGTTGTTTTTGCTGCTGCTGCTGTTGTTGTTGTTTTAAGTATATGGAAAATCAAGAATTCTAATGATGAGGCATGGCCCAAAGAGTCAAGGAAACCAGCTGAGTCCTGAGGGCTGTGGCAACAGTGTAGTCATGGTAGTCAGGAGACGGGGTGGGCTGAGGGGAGCATGAGACATTGACTTTATAGTAAGTGGTAGGAGGCCTAAATATGATCCCAGCTGTACTCTGACTCTTCTCAATTGGAAAACCAAACTATCCTTGGACTTCACTTCTTTATCTTTGCAGAAAGAAAGAAAGAAAGAAAGAAAGAAAGAAAGAAAGAAAGAAAGAAAGAAAGAAAGAAAGAAAGAAAGAGGAAAGGAAAATAAAAGGAAAGGAAGGGGAAGGAAAGGAAAGGAAAGGAAAGGAAAGGAAAGGAAAGGAAAGGAAAGGAAAGGAAAGGAAAGGAAAGGAAAGGAAAGGAAAGGGAAAGGGAAAGGGAAAGGGAAAGGGAAAGGGAAAGGAAAAGGAAAAGAAAAAGGNGGAAAAGGAAAAGGAAAAGGAAAGGAAAGGAAAGGAAAGGAAAGGAAAGGAAAGGAAAGGAAAGGAAAGGGAAAGGGAAAGGGAAAGGGAAAGGGAAAGGGAAAGGGAAAGGAAAAGGAAAAGGAAAAGGAAAGGAAAGGAAAGGAAAGGAAAGGAAAGGAAAGGAAAGGAAAGGAAAGGAAAGGAAAGGAAATTCAAACGAACGAAACTATTTCAAGAACTCTCAAAATGAGGTTGTCTGCAACTGTGAGAAGGAACTGCAACAGGAGCTGTTCCCACAGCTACTCTGATGCAGATCTAAGAAGAATAAGGTACTCAAGGGCACAGGGGAGGTAACCCGAAGGTGCCAACCAAGAAACAGGAGGCAGGGCTGGGCAAGAAGCTTGTGCAGTAAATAACAGGATGCTAGCAGGAGGGGAGGACAGGTGAGAACCATCACAGGGTCTACAGCAAGTGCACCACTCTGAGGCAGCTGACACGTCCTGGGCTTTCTGCCAGCTGACCGTCCGCTGCTCAGAAACCACAGTGGAAAGCAATTTCCATCCCTCAGATTCCTGTCAACCTGGTCCTCTGCCCACTCAATTTTGCCTCCCTTTGTACTTTCCAAAAAAAAAAAAATTATGTCCCTGAACTCAATTGGAATAGGGATCATCTCTTCCCAACTGATTAGCCGGACACTTCAGAGATGTCCAGTTGACAATGCCCACCAGAGCCTGGGCATGCAGTGGTCACCTTCTACCAAACCCTGTGTCCTGTAGTCTGAAACTTGACCCTCACTGTGGACAGATAGAGAATCATTCACCTTCCTATTGTTTCCAACCCACTTTCCCTCAAAAATCCTGCATCCCTACTCTTGAGATCTGGCTTCTTTGGGTCACAAAGACAAAGACACAAATTCGTCAGGACTAGATTATGTATTTGTTCTGACAAGGAGCACAATTTCTCATAGCCATTCTGGGGAATGCTAGCTGTGGTCTACATCAGCCCTCCCATTGTGGTGATGTGGGGAAGTGGATGTCAAACCAGAAAGCTTTCCTGGGACAGAGGGTGGATGAGCACTGGGCTGCACATATCAGCAATTCTTCATTCACCTAAATCGCTGTCAATGGAACATCTAACACCATGACAGAGGATACAAGGTCTCCCTATCCAAGCCAACCAGTCTGCAGCCAAAAGGACATCATAGTACAGTGTGGTCAGTGCCACAGTGGGAGAGTCAAGGGAGAGTGTCTTTGTCCCAAAGATGAAACAAAGGAATAACTCGAGTCATGGGATTGAGGGACCTTTCTGGAAAGGAGGAAGGCCCACACTTGAGATATAGCCAGCCCTTGCCACACAGAAGCATCTTAAGTATATCTTTGCTTGCTTCAAACACATGAGAGGGGATAGAAGAGAAATACCAATCAATATGCAGCAGCACTGTGGTCCCTAAATCATTCTACACAGTAACTTCCTTGTGATCCAGCAAGGATAGGAAGCTGCTGGTAAGTATTATAGACTTCCCATAAGCAGAGAGCCAACTTGGGCTGGTGGACCAGAGATGGGACTTACAAAAAGAGCTGCTTCCTACATATTTCAAGGTCTCACCAATAAGAAGAGGAAAATAATGTCAAAAATAAGATGAATATCTATTAAATTAGTGGAGCACACACACACACACACACACACACACACACACACACGGCATAATTCCCTAGATCCCAGTGCTAGCTAGCATCCTCTTACAGTGTCACTGTGCATGAAGGTGTCAACAGGAGTTCATGGACATCCATAAACAACTGGCCTTGATCTTGATGCTATCTTTGAGCCCAGTGGTCTTCCCTATACTGTCCTCCTCCTCTGGAGCTGCCGTCCTTTTGCATGTCCTTAGTTGCCATGTCGGGACCTCATACAGGAGTTTCCCACTCTAGGTCTTCCCTGCTTAAGGATGCTTCAGATTGCAGAAGAGATAGCCATGCATGGTCGTGAGAGACTGTGTGTGTGTGTGTGTGTGTGTGTGTGTGTGTGTGTGTGCGCGCACACACACACACAGAAGGAAGGAAGGAAGGAAGGAAGGAAGGAAGGAAGGAAGGAAGGAAGGAAGGAAGGAAGG
>NC_034594.1:137690813-137698056 GCF_900095145.1 Mus pahari
GAAGGAAGGAAGGAAGGAAGGAAGGAAGGAAGGAAGGAAGGAAGGAAGGAAGGAAGGATGGAAGGAGAAAGGCAGAAGAGAGCAACCTAGAGCCAAAATATCATAGATAAAGCCTAATTGTGGCTGTAGGAAGGAAGCAGAGCAGATCAAGGGGACATCCTTCCACCGTGGGGTTGCAATATTTCACTTTCCAGCCAGAGAGAAGCTGTGGGTTTCGCTGATTGCAGTAGAGATAAGAGGAGAAGCAGTCTTTGTGTCTGGCTCATTTTTGTGTTTCCATTCCACTCTGTCTGCTATCAGTGTTCATGATCTATTTGGCATCGTCTCTTAGGTACAACCTAAGTCCGTCGCAGAAGACACTCCAGGTAAGCACAAATCTGTTTTCCAGTTACTGGGGAAAGAAGAGCACATGCTGGCAAGAAGACAGGGAAAACAAAGGAGTGCTCGTGGGGCACTTGGCCAACATCATGCCATCCCTGACACAAGGAAACGCTGCAGGTACCGGTGATGAAATGCTCCCGGGAACTCCACCATCTACACAAGACCCTAAGCATCTCCTTCCAGGGCCACGCTGCCAAGTTCTATTATCTGTCTGCACATGATCTCCAAGCCTTCCCTTCATAGGCTACTGTGCCAACCTCTGCCATTCACTCATGATCCCAAAGCTTCCCTCATGGACTATTTTACTACAGCATCTGAAACTCTCCTGTCATTCTATATCTTTAAATCATAATTCCATGCAATTGTATTTACCCCTTTTATGACATTTTGCAATGTCTGTCTTGACACTTCATCTTGACATGTGCTTCAAGGTAATATTTCTGGGGTAAGAAACCCTCAATTGTGACTTTAAATTTCTGTTCCTATAATAGTTACCTAATGAGCATGCCTTTCTTATTTTGAATACTATGTAGTTCAGACACTTCCAATAACCAAGAAAAAATTCTGTTACTTGTAGTTTATATCACTATCCCTAAACGTTTTTTTGATAACTCACTCCAGAAGTAAAAGTTCTGATCATGTGCCCAAAAATGTACTCATTTATAAATTTTATATTTAAATAGTTATCCATACATATAGTAAATGTTTTAGGGCTCAATTTATTGAATATTCATAGAACTAGAAGTTCCATTTTTTTTTCCATAAAGGATGCTTGTGCCTGATTTGGAGGCTATAATTTAAAAAATAAGGATGCTATATTTATCCTTTTTCTTATTAATGTGAATGAATTTCTAACAAGAAGCGACACAGAAAAAAAAAAAAAAAAAGAAGAAGATTTATGTTGGCTCGTGGTTTGAGTCCACCGTGGTAGGGAAGAATGGTAGAAGCTTGACCACATCTCAGTGGCGGAGAAGAGAAAAGACTAGGGCTGAACCAGGTCCTAAGCTTTAAAGCTCACCCCTAGGCTACTTACTTCCTCCAGCCAAGCCCTACCTCCTAGGGATCTCCCCTCTCCCAGGCAGCATAATCTGCAGAGAGCCAAGTGATCAAAAAGCATGAGCCTGTGAGTGCAGTTTTATATCCTAACCAGGGGAGATGCCTCATCACTCCTGCAGTGACAGTAGCAGCGTTTCTAGCCCACTCAACAGAACCTGGCGCTAACAGATGCTTGCACAAGGTCCTCTCAGCCCATAGAACAGAACTCTCCAGCTGACTTAATGAGTGCTATACATAAATAAGCTCAAGAGATGATCCTAGCCACTCATTCCAGCCTCGCCTTTTTTTATTGGATATTTTATTTATTTACATTTCAAATGTTATCCCCTTTTCTGGTTTCCCCTCTGTAAATACCCTATCCCATCCCCTCTCCCCCTGCTTCTATGAGGGTGCTCCCCTACCTACTCCCACCTTACCTGGCATTCCCCTACACTGGGGCATCAAGCCTTCACAGGGCTAAGGGTCTCTCCTCCCACTGATGTCAGATAAGGCCATCCTCTGCTACATATGCAGCTGGAGCCATGGGTCCCTCCATGTGTACTCTTTGGTTGGTGGTTTAGTCCCTGAGAGCTCTGGGCGGTCTGGTTGGTTGATCTTGTTCTTCCTGTGAGGTTGCAAACCCCTTCAGCTCCGTCAGTCCTTCCCCTAACTCCTCCATTGGGGTCCCTGTGCTCAGTCCGATGGTTGGCTGTGAGCATCCACATCTGAATTGGTCAGGCTCTGGGAAGCTCTGAATTGGGTCAGTGCTTGTCTGTAAGCACTTCTTGCCATCCGCAATAGTATCTGAGTTTGGTGTGTGCGGATGGGATGGATCCCCAGGTGGGGCAGTCTCTAGAAGGCCTTTCCTTGAGTCTCTACTCCACTTTTTGTCCCTGTATTTCCTTTAGACAGGAGCAATTCTGGGGTAAAATTTTGGAGATGAGTGGATGGCTGTGTCCCTCAACCGGGGGCCCAGTCTCTCCTTTTTCCAGCACGTGATTTTCACACTGCCCAGCTGCAGCAATGCTGATGTGGTTGCCCAACTGACATCCTTCTTCGACCAATCCTTTGTGGGAGCATCAGTGAAGAGTGAAAGGGATCCAGGTCATAGAGGAGGAATGCACGTGTTCCCAAACTAGGTAGCTCTTTTTAAACAGCCAGCAGTAGACAGGGGAGTCTTGCTCAGTTAGACAACCTAAGAACCAACTCTGTGGCCCCTGGGCATCATTGCACATACAGATCGGTCAGTTCATAAGTAGAAAAAAAAATAGATTAGAAGGCCTGTTTAGGACAGAGAAGGATGAGCGTCTATTTCCCTGTAACTCTATTAGAGGCTTTTTCTGCGAATTATAAACGAGAGAGAGAGAGAGAGAGAGAGAGAGAGAGAGAGAGAGAGAGAGAGAGAGAGAACATAGCCATTAACATTAAGCAGGTCCCTACAGGTTCTCAATAAACTTTGAATAGAAGATATTCTGTAGAGATCCACCCAGCTGTTCTGACTTCACACTTCTCAAGTGCTTCACATAAACATGGGTGAAACAAGGCAAGAGGCAGGCAGAAGGAACCCCCTATCAGGCAGAGGCTGCATACAGCAATGCAGCTGTCCAATCTGATTCTCCCTGCTAAAAACCACCTCCAAGGCCAGGCTCAGTCAAGTTCCCTACCCAGTGTTGACCAACCAGACTTCCTGGGCTTGGAGACTGGTGAAAGGGCCTTGGTTGTAGACCTGCAGGGATGGGTAGGGCTCGGCACTGCCAACAAGGTGTTCATAGACTCTAGGGCTTGTGGGGAAAGGGACTTCCTCCTCCCCCACCAGCCCTCCCCCACTCCACCCCCACCCCACCCCACCCCCGTTTTGGTTTTTTTGAGACATGATTTCTCTGTGTAGCCCTGGCTGTCCTGGAACTCACTCGGTAAGCCAGGCTGGCCTCAGACTCAGAGATCTGCCTCTTGGGTGGTAAGATTAAAGGTGGGAGCCATGACCCTAGAGGGGAGAGACATTTTAAAGGGTCCACTTGCTGTCTGAACTCTGAAGTAGCCTCAGAGGTAGGGTGAGAGGGTAGCAGCCATGTGATCTTACATAGCCACTTTTGGAGTCATTTTGACCTCCCTGTGCTTATTATTACTGGCTTTGAAAGAGATAATGCAAAATCCAGTCCATGCAGCCCTCATCTGAGTGAGGAGGGGAACAAATCTGGCTGCACAGTTACCATGGTAACTCTATCATAGTCCGACAAGTATTCTTTGATGAAAACCTGGAAGCCAAATGGCAAATATTGCCAAGCATTACTGTAAGCCCCGCCGTTTATCACGTGGACCGTGTCATTTAGCAGTTGCTGAAATAACTCCAGAGGATCTGACGTCACGAGAAGTTCAGAGTGGCATCCTTTGCCTTCTTGTTTATAGCAGCTGTGGGACATCATGCATGCTGGTTTTCATACAAGGACCCACCCCAGTCAAACCTTGCTCTTCCCAGTGAACAGGGTTTAAGCTTTGAACGAGTATTTATCAACAGTATTCGTCATTATCCTCGGTCTTGAGGATACAGAGGTGAGCAAAGCAGAGAAGTCCCAGGCTGCATGCAGCGAGTATTCTGGGGAGTGGTATTGTGCCAGTAGATAAAAAATGGAGAGTTATGCCTTCAGGGTGGTTTGCTGATCTCTAGAAAGATCCTTATAGGGATTGAGTCTAAGGCTGAGGGGTGACCCAGGGATCCTGGAACCCTGTGCTAACTCATATCAACTGGATCAAAGTCAGACGTAGTGGCTTTAGTATTAGAGTATATACCATTATCAAGTAATATATACTTAGTATTATTGAATTATACAATACTATAGTATTTAGTATTATCTAGAAGTATAGTATTATATATAATATCGTATATTATAGAAGCGGTGTATTTGGGGAAGAGGGAACAAGAGTCTCCGCAGAAGAGCACACACTTGCGGGCCTCTTTCCTCTTAGTCTGCTGATAACTGCCTCAGAATAGACATTTCACCCAGGAGACTTTAGGCCTTAGCTATGTAAGGAAGGTTTGTGATGCTTTGATTGGGAATCTGTGTGTGAATGCTGAAAGGTCCTGTTCTTCAATTGGTTCTCGATCGATCAATAAAGATACCAGCGACCAATGGCTGGGCAGAAGAGGCGGGACTTCCAGATTCTCCCAGGCTGGCTAGAAGATGCAAGATTGGAAAGGGAATTCACCTTGCTTCAGAGGAAGAGAGAGTCAGCCACTTGAGATCTCCGGTGGAGTAGCCATTGGCTGCTTCCCCAGGCGGGAGATTCGAAACACAACCAAGCTAAGGGCAGATTTAGAGTGTTGAGCATGGAGTGAAGGAAAAGGCACGCTAGCTGCAGGAGGGTTAGAAAAGCAGCCACCAAGCCATGCTAGGCTGTTCAAAATGAGCTCTGTGTGTTTCTTTCATCTGCACATCAACGGAACCAGGGCAGTGTCTGGTAGCGCAGTCGGCCTGGAGCTTAAAGCAGGATAGTAGAAACTACATGCTACAGGCTCTCACTCCGTTCCTGTAAAAAGATAACAAAAGGTGGGCAGAACCACCAGCATAACTTATGTGGAAACCATCTTTTCCCACAGCTTTTACTATTTGGGAAAAAAAATCCATCCTGAAGCATAGCTAGATTGTCGTAGTCTAAGGAAATGTTCAGCCTTTCTTTGTCCCTTTCTGACCCTAGCTTTGCTTGGACAGTAACTGAGCTGCCATGAGAGAACCTAGCAATCCGTGCTGAAAATTATCTAAACATATGAGGGTCCATCCTCATTGCTAACCTAACTAAATATAGAATCACCTAGGAGACCTCTCTCTGAGTGTGTCTGTGAAGGGCCTTCTAAAGAGGTTTAACTGGGAAGGGAAGATATGGGCTGCACCGACCCATGGGCCACCCAAATGCGGGGGGGGGGGGGGGACACCACCTTCCTCACTCTGCTTCTTGACTGTGAGTACAACATGAGCTGCTGCACACTTGCATCACAGTCACTTCTCATCATAATGGACCACACACCCTCTTAAACCATGAGCCAAAGCAAATCTTTCTTCTCTTAAGTTGCTTTCTCGGCTGTTCCGTCTTCTGTCATAGCAACAAGAAAAATACCTGATGCATTCCTCCTGCCTTCACTACGGACCCATCTCCCAATTCACAGAGAATTAATACCAAGACCCTCAGTTCTCTTATGAGCATCATGTCCAAGTACCCTATGTAAAATCACCAATATTTGCATATGAGCTAGTCTCATCCTTTTGTATGCTTTAAATACTATCTAAATTACTATCTAACCCAATGCAAATGTCATGTAAAAATTGTTACATTGCCTGCTTAGGAAACAATGACAAGGAAAGGGGTCTTAATGTGTTCTGTCCGGACATGATTTTAAAAATATTTCCCATCTACTTCATTCAAAACCTATGGACATGGAAGGACAGCTATGGTTACCCCTCCACCTCTTGATCCTCATGGTTGTAACAAATATGCTTCCCCAAGGAGCCCTACTCACTGTTGGTGGGTCTGTAAACTGGTACAGCCTCTGGAGATATCAGTAATGGAGTTTCTCAAAACCCTAAAGATATAATTACCATATGAAACAGCAAAGCCACCCCTGAACATACCCCTAAAGGACTATATAACCTGCCGCAGAAATATGTGTATAGCCCCGTGAAGTACTGTGCTGTTAATAACAGCCTAAGAATGGAACCGGCCCCAATGTCCATCAACTGATGAGCAGATAATGAAAATGTAAGACATTTACACATTGGGATTTCAGCCATAAAGAAAAGTAAAGTTATGAAATTTACAGCTAAGTGGGTGGAACTGGAAAAAGTATTTAGCCTTATGGTTAATACTGATCCCAGCAACTTGACAGGATCTACAGAGTCTTTGGAGACCAACCTCTGTGTCAAATACCTAATCAAACAGTTTATTATCATCATTGTCACTAATTTTGTTACTGTTGGTGGCAGTAGGGTTGGATGTCAGAAGACAACTTTATAGAGACAACTTTAAAGGCTCTCTCCTTTCATCTTGAAGTTGTCCCAAAGATTGAATCAAGGTTGCCAGGCTTGTGGGACAGGTGTCTACCCACTGAGCAATCTTGCTGAGCCCTAGGATGCTTATTTTGGTTCACAGTTGCAGAATGTTGGAGTCCATGATGACAGGGAGCCGGGCATCATGGAACCGCTCCATCCACAGTGACAGAAACGAGAAGCAGCCACGGATCCCACTGTGGTAGGCGAAGAAAGTGAGGCCGGGCTGTCTATACTCACCATCTTTAGTGCCACATTCTGCCTGTGGGCCCCACCTCCTAAAGACTCCAGTGCCCCACCCCTCAAAAAGCCACCAGCTCAGAACAAGTACCCAAGATAGGAGCCAGTGTGAGCCAGACAGTTAAGATTTAAGTTCTACCACTTTCTTCCACCCATCTTTTACTATCTTCCCCTTCTCCTGTGCCCAACTCTGTTTCAATACCCTGGGGGACTGGGGGAGGCAAACTCACTTGCAGAGAAACCATACTAAAAATAAACCCCAGAGTCCTTTGCAATGTCGTCCTACCTCACTGACTCACGCCGTACTTCCTCTCTCGCCCCCACTTGACTCCCTCGCCTGCTGCTCTGCTTAAAATCTCCCAATGCTCCCATGAGTTCGTCCCTGTCCGTTTCCACATTGATCTCAGCCTGCTTTCCTTAAGGAGCCTTATGGATTGGCAAACTCCTTAGAAGAAACTCCATCCTAGAAAAACTAAGAAACTAATCTTTCAACAAACCTAAAAGAAGACAGCCACAAGAATATGCCAACTTTAACAACAAAAATAATAGGA
>NC_034594.1:137698067-137703070 GCF_900095145.1 Mus pahari
GGGGGGAGGGGTATGGGAATCTTTCGGGATAGCATTTGAAATGTAAATAAAGAAAATAATAAAAAAAAAAAAAAAAAAAAAGAAGTCAGCTACTTTAACTATTGTGTTTAAATGCTAATTTATTGCTCCGATATTTTTTTTTTCCAGGAATTCAGCTTTGACCCTGCTGTTCTCCAAGCCCACAGGTCCAAGGCTGGCATACAACAAAAATGTCCTCAATCCTCTTTCCTGTCCAAAAACAATGTATAATCTGTTTTCATAGCCTGTCAAAGAACAATAACAAAAGAAAAGGGAAATTTATAGACTTTGGGGTAAAAATTAGGTTTGCAAACAACCAGTAAATCCCTGAAAACCTGCTGAGGAACCTTCTTCAGAGTTTTTATGTGTCCCTTATCCATTTTTAATTAAAAGTGTTGTTCCTCAAAGACTTCCATTCAAAATAAGCATGATTTAATTTAATTTCTTTCTGTCTTCTTTTGTTTAGTCTCTGGCCTGATACCCTTGTGATCATAAAATATTTCAAATGCACCTTATTGTAGTTATAGTTTGAGTTATCCTTCAGCCGAGTACCTAATTATTAGTAAAAAAAATCACCCTTTCTATGTGGAAATATTCCTGATGAGGTCCAAAAATCCAGCTTGAAAAAAAAATACAGTTTTAATATTAATCCTTCTGCAAATTGGGAACACTATTTAGATGGCTTTTAAAATCTTAAGAATCCCAATTTAATTTTGCTATTCCTTCTATTTTGAGGAACAAAAAATAAAATGCCCACACCAAACACAATAAGGAGAGTTAGTCATGGCCTAATTAAGCTGTCCATTCTGTGGACAACTGGTTTAAATACATTGCTAACTACTGTGTGTCTGGACAGGCATAATCATGGAAGTAAGCTATTCCTGTTCAGTGCCCAGACAGAAAGGCAAGATGCCTCGGATTTCTACAGTGAGGAACTATGAGGCCATGTCACACCTCATATGCAGCTTGCCCCATCAGGAGACTGCAGTTTGTCCAGCAGACATAATGAATAGCCAGGTGGAGGTCGGTCAATTCTGTTTGCCAGTTAGATGATGGCTCTCATCTAGGTGGCCAGTACTTTTCCTGTTAGTATGAACAGGTAACATCACTCACTAGACAGAGAGAACTACGGTCCCCATGTTGGCTTATTCCCACACCAGCTCTCATTAGCACAGTCCTCTGATTAGCCGGCAGGGTCCAGGACCTGTGATGACCGCTTGGTTTGGAAAGCAGATGATCTGCTGTACAGCCTACACTACAGAGTCCTCAGTCCACAGCATGACCACCACCGTTCACCTCCATCACCAGGAAAGGACCACATGTCAGGGTTCTCCGAAACACCAAAAGACCTAGGGAAGCCATACTAAAGGTCTTGTGTGGGTGATGCTCTAGCAAACTTCAGAAGTGAAGTACCCATGTAATTCTCTTGGCAGCTCTGGACATCAGATGGGGCAGGGAGGGGGGCATGGTGTCCTGAAAGACAAGTACAAGTTGAACAGTCAATCAAAGAAGGTAAGGGAAATACCTGCAAATGAAAAACATTCAAAGCCAGAGGGAAGAAGTACACTCAAATCATATAAGGTAACTCAGTGTAGACACAGGCTGGACATGTGGCCAGAGAGCAAACCTCAGAGCATCGATAGCTCTGTGACCTCATAAGAAAAAAAAAAAAAAAACAGTATCAGTGTGTGCTTAAGAAAGATCCCTCTGGCTCCAGTGCACAGAGTGTGGAGGGTAGTGATACAGTAACAGTAGTTAATCCTCTCCATTTTGAGCCATATATATATATCCCTCGTGATGGCCCTGTGAGGTGGACATGAGTGTCCTCCCATTATAGAAAGAGGCTGGGGCTGAGAGAGGCCTGGCAGCTCTCTCAATGCCCATCTGTGGTTTGAGGACTCTAGAACCCAGGCTGTTGCAGGAATCCTGGTAAGGACAATGGTGACATCAACAGTAGAGGCACGGAGGATGATAGACTAAGCTTCTAAATAAAACCCTTCAAGTCATTTCAAAATTGGGAGATTACCCTGGCCTATCAGGGTGGACCCATGACATCACTGGGGTCCCTAAAAATGGAAAAAGGAAGCAAAGTAAATGAGTTGCAGAAACGAATGTGACCGTATGACAGAGGCAGGGAGCCGCAACACAGCTGGCTTTGAAGATGGGAGCCAAGTCACCAGCTAAGGACTGTGAAACAGCCTTTGAACGTTGTAAAAGGCAGCAAAAGAAATTCTCTCTCAGAATCTCCAGAAAGAAAGACAACCTGGTGCCTGGTGATACTTTGAGCTGGCCCCAGTGGGATGCATGTGAGACTTCTCCCTGCAGATCTATGGACTAGCACATCTACTATATTATTTTTAATTTAATTTTATTTTTTACTTATTAACTTTATATCCCATTCTCTGTCCCCCTCTTGGTCACCCTCTCCCACAATCCTTCCCTCATCCTCCCCTCATTCCTTTCTCCTCTGAGGGGGTAGACATCCCCCCACACACCTTGGCACTTCAAGTTTCTGCAAGGCTAGGTACTTCTTCTCCCACTGAGGCCAGGCAAGGCAGCTCAGCTAGTAGAACATATCATATACACAGGCAACAGCTTTTGGGATAGTCCCTGTTCCAGTTTTCAGGACCTACATGAAGACCAAGCTGCCCATCTGGTACATATGAGCAGGGAGGCCTATGTCCAGCCTGTGTGTGTTCTTTGGTTGGTGGTTCAGACTCTGAGAGCCCCAAGGGTCCAGGTTAGTTGACTCTGTTGGCCTTCCTGTGGAGTTCTTGTCCCCTTCAGGGCCTGCAATCCTTCTTCCCATTCTTCCATAAAAGACCCCAAGTTCCATCCACTGTCTGACTGTGGGTGTCTGTATCTGTCTGAGTCAGCTGCTGGGTGGATCCTCTCAGAGGACAACATGCTCCTGTCTGCAAGCATCATTGATAACAGAGTATCATTAATAGTGTTAGAACCTGGTCCTTGCCCATGGAATGGGTCTCAAGTTGGGCCAGTGTTATTTGTTGGCCATACTGCTCCATTCTCCGTACCTGCATTTCTTGTAATTTGCCAGGTTGTTGGTTACAGCAGCAGCAGAAAAGTCCTTAGTAGTGGAGAAGAAACCACAGATCAAAACACACCACTGAAGGGAAGTTCCCAGAATTCAGAGATTCAGAAGATAACGAGTGTCTCACTTGTTAGAAGTAGTTCTAGGGTAGTATAGACGCAACAGAAAGAAATGGGAAAGGCAAACACTGGAGGTGACCTGAGAGCAGTCACTGGAACCTCTGGGCTCTCCTGGTGCAGAGCCTGCCCCTGGGTTCTCCTGGTGCAGAGCCTGCCCCTGGGTTCTCCTGGTGCAGAGCCTGTCCCTTTGACCCCCATACCTTTGTGTCATCTGACTTCTTGCCTCCAGCTTTTCTATTTGCATCAACCACATCACCAGAGACACTGTGCTCTTGTTTAATACATAAAAAAGTGTTTATCACACACTCCCTATACTTAAAGCCTACTTAGGACCACCACTTGACTTGCTTCCTACAGTTATCATTTTTCATTATCATAGAGAAATAACAAGTTTCCTTGTGGCATTTTCATATACACTTAGTTTTGGTTGAATCTCCACCTCCTCCCCACTATGTCCCTCTCCCCATCCCCATTACACCCTCCCTCCCCCAGTATGTCCCTTCTGCTTTCATATGGCGTGTGCTCCTTTGCCCACCACACATTCTCTCTCAAAGCCCTGAGAACCTCCCAGTCTTGTTCGCCTTTCTTTTTTCCCATCCCAGATTACCTAAGACAGAGCTTCTGTAGACAGAAAAGGTAGCCCATGATTCTTGCCTGCTTCTACCCGCCTCCTGGGACACCTTGAGTCTTCTTCTCTGTGCGTTCCTAGATGGGCTATTACCTGCTCAAGTAAGGACATTGCTCAAGGGACTTGCATTCCTGGAGAATCACAGAGAAGCGAATCCTAACAGTGAGTGTGACATCCTAGAGCTTCTTCCCTTATCTACATAGGAAGGGGGTGGGGGAGAGAAGATACTTCCGTGTTTATGAACTTAGAAAGCAATTCCCTGCCACATCTTTGTACTGACTGGTTTTGAGTGTCAACTTGACACAAGCTGGGGTTATCACAGAGAAATGAACCTCCCTCGAGGAAATGCCTCCATGAGATCTAGCTGTAAGGCATTTTCTCAACTAGTGATCAAGTGGGGAGAGCCTAGCCCATTGTGGATGATGCCATTCCTGGACTGGTAGTTTTGGGTTCTATAAGAAAGCAAGCTGAACATAGTGGAGCATGTGTCCTTGTTACCAGTTGGAACATCTTCTGGGTATATGCCCAGGAGAAGTATCGCTGGATCTTCCGGTAGTACTATGTCCAATTTTCTGAGGAACCACCAGACTGATTTCCAGAGTGGTTATACAAGCCTGCAATCCCACCAGCAATGGAGGAGTGTTCCTCTTTCTCCACATCCTCACCAGCCTCCGCTGTCACCTGAATTTTTGATCTTAGCCTTTCTGACTGGTGTGAGGTTGAATCTCAAGGTTGTTTTGATTTGCATTTCCCTGATGATTAAGGATGTTGAACATTTTTTCAAGTGCTTCTCAGCCCTTCAGTACTCCTCAGCTGAAAATTCTTTGTTTAGCTCTGTACCACATTTTTTAATGGGGTCATTAGAATTTCTGGAGTCCAGCATCTTGAGCTCTTTGTATATANTGGATATTAGTCCCTATCAGATTTAGGATTGGTAAAAATCCTTTCCCAATCTGTTGGTGGCCTTTTTGTCTTATTGACAGTATCATTTGCCTTGCAGAAGCTAGAAGCCTTATTTATAATAACCAGAAACTGGAAAGAACCCAGATGTCCGTCAACAGAGGAATGGATGCAGAAAATGTGGTATATTTACACAATGGAGTACTACTCAGCTATTAAAAACAATGAATTTATGAAATTCTTGGGCAAATGGATGTATCTGGAGGATATCATCCTTAGTGAGGTA
>NC_034594.1:137703615-137705129 GCF_900095145.1 Mus pahari
GAGTGGGTGGGTAGGGGAGCAGGGTGAGGGGAGGGTATAGGGGACTTTGGGGATAGCATTTGAAATGTAAATGAAGAAAATATCTAATAAAAAAGAAAGAAAGAAAGAAAGAAAGAAAGAAAGAAAGAAAGAAAGAAAGAAAGAAAGAAAGAAAGAAAGAAAGAAAGAAAGAAAGCTGAGCAAGGCAAGGGATGCAAGCCAGTAAGCAGCATCCCTCCATGGCCTCTACATCAGCTCCTGCCTCCAAGTTCCTACCCTGGGTGAGTTCCAGTCCTGACTTCCTTTGGTGATGAACAGCAATGTGGAAGTGTAAGCTGAATAAACCCTTTCCTCCCTGTCTTGTTTCTTGGTCATGATATTTTGTGCATGAATACAAACCCTGACTAAGACAATGTCTCTCAGCTTCTCTACCTTTTGAGTTTGCAAGCAGCGAAACATCCAACTGAGCAACTCTGAGCTGGTCTCAGATGAACTGAGTGGGAAAAGTACAGCATCCCGGAAGCCCCTGAGAGGGACCCTTCACTTACCCTGTCAAAGGAGAAGACACGGAGGAGCTATTAGGTTTCTCATGTTTAAATCTGATTTATAACAAAAAATAAAATTTCTCAGTTAATGGGAATAGATGGTGGATTTAAAGTCATGAATATATTATGAGGGGGTTGCTGTCTATTCCTTTTGTTTTGGCTTTGTTTTCTATGCACAGAATGACCTTACTGAGCTGTGAGCTGTGACAATGGCAAGAGCCCTGACCACTTAGGACTCACCACCTACTTGGGAACATAGAACACACAGCCTAGGGCACAGGATAGCAGCCACAGTCTTGTTTGTTGAACAGTTCTGGTCTTGGTTTTCACCTGGAGTTAAATTCCTAAGGCCACTGGAGCAAATAAGCTGGCAAAAATCCAGAGGTGGGAAGTTGAAGGAGCCCAGAGCCAGCCATGGAAGGATGGGAGAGGGGAGTTGGCTTAGGTTAGGAGAGAGTCAGTTCAGCCAGGATATGAGGATGGATTTGAAAATCAAAGAGTATCTTAAACAGAAGCAAAACCAGAGACACAGTGTTCCTGCTGACTGACATGGAGGGGACCGTCAATAGACCTGTTTAGCAGAGGTAAATATTAACAGAGGAGGTACCCACACTGCTTAAGAGCAGCCCCACTGGGGGCATCAGAAATCACACAGAACCACTGCTCACCGCTCTCAAGTCAAGCATCAATTTTCCCTGAAGCTTTGAGAAGTTAAATCTTTTAACTGGTTTTGCGTAGTATTTTTAGAAAAATGCATGCATCAGTTAGTACATTCTCCAGCAAAAGATAAACATCTGCCTGCACTTTTAAGATGACACTTGAAAAGATGTTGTCCCTAGCTGCAAGTCCTGAGTGCTTCTCCCTAAACTCCCCTTCCCATAGCCCCCAGCCAGTTTATAAACTCAGCCAAGTGGAAATACTACCATTTCCAGACTGATTCCTCTCTCTGCTCCCTGCCTCTGCTTCTGTCCCTGCCCCCTGCCCCCTGCC
>NC_034594.1:137706413-137719301 GCF_900095145.1 Mus pahari
ACACACACACACACACACACACACACACACACTATATATATAATTTCATTCTAGCCAGGGCTTCTGAATAAGACTTTCTCAAAGGCCAAGTACAATTAAATAATTGATTGGTTTTTAAATTTTTAATAAAAACTAATTCAAAAACAACAGAGCTCAGGTGCCTTTTCCTTTTTTCTTTCTTTCTTTTTGTTTTTCTTTAGCTCTTATGCTTTCCCAGAGTACAGGTTACCTAACAAGACTCAGTAAGAACACTTGACTGACTTGCTACTGCGCTAGGCATTCTTTTAGTGGAGGAGACACAAGCTGTCACTCTGTCCACAATTATGCCATGAAATAAACCTGATGGAGCCCAAACGAGAACCCTTTCCTGCGCAGAAGTAAGTCTCCGTGGGAATAAGGCACGAGGTAGCTCCTCTCTGAAACTGCAGGACCATGGGCTCTCAGCCTTCTCCTAGTCTGCAGCAACCAGGCACACAAATTCTGCAGAACACATATATGGCATTCAGAGTCGACATTTTCTTTTCTGCACAGACTGTGGAATATAATGCATATCATATGGAATAGAATATGTAACATATATGTGAGTTATAGATATAAAGCTTAACCATTGTAATTCAGTAGTTCCCTTAGCCTGGGCCCAGTGAACTCTGCTGTGAGTTACCTCTAGAAAGATCATCTCTGCTCAGTTTTGTTTGTTTCTTTGTTTTCTCTGCTCAGTTTTTACTTGATGTATTCTTCCTCACCTGCTTCATTGATCCCTTTAATGTATTCCCATGGGCCTGTACCAGAGCTAGTTCTTGAAGGTGTGGGCTAGTTAGTGTCTTTCTGGTTGGCTTTACTTGATGCTGACTGCTCCATAGATACCTGAACCCTTACTGAGTTGCATCTCAGGTTCTGTCCAGAAGTCTTTCTGTACCTGTTAATTACTTTCCAGTCATTCTACCAAAGCAATTTTACCTAAGAGCATATCCTCACCAAATCCTATTCATCTCCTTGGTCTACCTTCTGGGTTTAAAGCTTATAGCACCCCCACCTCTTATGTCTTGGCCACCTGGATGAAGAAAATAGGGTCCCTGATACAGATTCAAACACTAACTGTGCAAAACGGAAGTAGAACTAGAGAGCACCGGCCCAAACAGAGAAAACACTGGAGGGAAGGGACAGAGTGAACTCTACATCCACAGGTCCTCATAATTGCCCAAAAAGTGGATGAGTGTATGAAACCTTGGGAGTTGGGTCAGAAATTCTGAACATATGTATCCATGGAATCATCAAAACTACCAGCCCAGATGCAAAGAAACTTCTCGGGCTTCGTGGGAGAAGTTGTTCACTCAGCTGCCCAAGATCATCCACCACCCCTGAATCCAGAGGGTCCCTGGTAGTTCTGATCAGCTCCACTATAGATTCCTTGACTCAAATGTCAACTCACTACGACTAAGAAGGGTCCACCCTCATTTCTCCTTGTACTTCCTGTCTTCTTTCCCACTTACTTTTCTAATAGCTCCCAGGCCAATTAACTGGCCGAGTAACTACAAGCAGACTAACTCCAAAATGACAAAATCGTGTTTAATGACCTGTTTCCTCAGCAGCCAGAGCCTTTCTAGCATGCTGTGGCCTGAGACCCACAGACAGGTCACGGGAAACTGCTACTCCATCACTCAGAGCTCCACTGGTCAGCCTTACAAGGACTTGGGTGGACCCTTAGCCTTCTCAGCCAGCCCTTCCCCGGTCCCCATATCTAAAGTATGTCAACACATTTCAGCTAATGGGGACTGTGGGTGGATGGAGATTGGCTCTTTATATAGTTGTAGCAACGTGATTCAGCCCCTAGGTATCTATGCACCATCCCTAGTTACTTTCCAGTTGTTGTGGACACCTCTGTCCATTTTCCTTCCTGAACACCAGAACAGTATGTGGTCAAAAGTTCTGACACTGAACAGACACGGGTTCAATTCCTAGCTCCTCAACTTACATCAGAATGAGATTGCAATAACTTGGCCTATTTTACAGTGCTTCTGTAAGATGACATCCATTAATATATGCAGAATGCATGAGAGTGGGGCTCTGTAACACTCCCCATGCAGACAATGGCCACCTTGCATGTCTCGTTTTCATTTACTATCTAAGTACATACAGTTGCCAGGGGATTACTGATGCCTGACTCCTCCAAGTGGTTGAACCCTCATGCACACAGATGTGTTTTGTTTTTGATGCCCGCCCCGAAACGTTGATGCACAGCCTACTTACAGCTGCTACTTAGGATCACAGTTGAGAGCATCACCTCTTTCCCCTCCTTGGACCGCCTATTCTTTTTAAATAACCAAGAACCCCACCCCTTGCTGTTCCAGTTGCTACAGGCAACATGGCCACAGAGATGAATCAGCAGCTCACCTGCAGCCTGCCTGCGCCCACAATGCTTGGCGTGTCTTAAAGTGCCCATGGCTGTGCCCAGGGACCCTCGGCAGCATCCACCCGAGGTGCTACAGCTCCTGCTTCGTTGCAGCTCGGGGCATTTGCAGCCTGATTCCTGCTGAGTGTGTTTTGCTTAGCTGTCTGTTTGCTCTTGGCCATGTCTGATCCCCAAAGCCTTCAGTCCAGGAATCAGGGGATATTCCTGACAAATAAACTCCTCCTCAACAAAAGACCCCAGACGCTGTGTGAGTACCAGGGCAAAGCAAATGCAGTGTTCTTTTCCTCAGTCTGAAAAATCATCCCTTTCACATGGCTGACTGTGTCCAGGCAAACCTTAAGATGTGGGGTGGGAGCCAGCAAGACAGCTCAGCAGGTAAAGGTTCTTCCCTGGGATCCTCGTGGGTCGGAGGAAAGAACTGACTCCCACATGCTGTCTTCTCTCTCTACTAGAAAAATAACAGAAGTGCAGTGGAGTACAGCCCCTGGGAGCCATATTTGCATATTTGAGCTGAAAGGAAAACAGACTCTGACAGTTGTTCTTAGTAGACAATGAACTTGATAGCTGACTTGATGTTGACTTCCATGTCCTCCTCAACATCTGGCCCTATACAGCAGGTGCTCTTGACAGCTAATGATTGCTGATAACAGTAATGACCAGATCTTTTAGGTAGGGGTGCAAAGTTAAACACACACACACCATCATCATCACCATCACCACCACCACTACGACCATCACCACCATCACCACTACCACCATCACCACCATCATCACCACCATCACCATCACTACCACCACCACCATCATCACCACCACCACCACCATCACCACCATCACCACTACCACCACCACCACCATCATCACCACCATTGTCACCACCATCACCACCACCACCACCATCACCACCATCACCATCCCCACTACCACCAACACCACCACCACCACCATCACCATCACTACCACCAATTCCTTCATCACTATCACCCATGAGCGATGCCATCTTTTTATTCTACTCAACTTTCCCAGTGTTTCCAGGAGCAAAATACAAGCTCACTCTGTCTCTCCACTAAAACTTAGCTGACTGAACTTGCCCCCAAAGCTAGAAGATGTGAACTTCAGTGGGAGACATCCAGGACTGGCTCACCAGCTACATGGAGAGCAAACACACACACACACACACACACACACACACACACTCACACGCATGCGCACGCACATGCACATGCACACACGCACGCATGCACACACACATGCACGCACACACGCACACACACACACACACACACACACACACACATTGCTGCACAATGAGCATCAGCCTTGGCTCCCATGGTTTCCTCAGTGGGCTGGGTCACTGTGAGCATCAACACTAACCATGGGACTAGAAGTGCAGAACTCCCATGCTTCTCTTTGCCCTGCCTTATACATTTTCTCTTCCAAGCAACTCACTCTTGATAATCCCTCATATGTGCTCTCTCTCTCTCTCTCTCTCTCTCTCTCTCTCTCTCTCTCTCTCTCTCTCTCTCTCTCTCACATACACACACACACACACACACACACACACCAGTAATTAATCACGATCAACTGTGGATCACTGAAGCCAAGTGACCGTACCAGCTCCATCACTTCTAATTCAGTGGACACTTCCCTTCACTGTGGAATTGTTTGGTGTCATTCATGGGGCAGAGGGCATCTCTTAATTTGTCCTGAAAGTGAACCTAATATAAGGCATTTCCCATATCCAACATCTCTCAAATGAAGCCCCATTCTTCTGGGCAGGAAGGGTCTTCCAGGATCTTACCTTCCTTACACCCCCCACCAGGGGACATCATCTCACTCAACATGGCACATCAAACCCCAAGTCCCTCACCTTTCTATATGGCCCATGATAAGTATATTATGTTTTTGTTCTATATGTGTACATCTATGTGTGTGTGTGTGTTTTTATATATGTCTAGGTGTGTGTGTGTCTGTGTGTGTGTGTGTCTGTGTGTGTGTGTCTGTGTCTGTGTCTATGTCTGTGTCTTTGTGTGTTCAGGCCAGACATTGATGCTGAGTATCCTCCTTAATTACTCTCTACCTTATACACTGAGACAAGGTGTCTCACTTGAACCCAGAACCCAACAATTCAACTAGTTTAGTTAGACTTCTTGCTCCAGGGATCCCCTTTCTCTGCCTCCCAAGCATCACTGAGGTAGGAAGGCCTCCACAAGTACCCAGTGTTTACATGAATGCTAAGGATCCAAATTCCTCCCATTCTCATTTTTATTCAGCAAGCATTTTACCTCTGAGCCGACTCCCAGCTCCCTGTGGCAGTAGACTTACCATACTGAGAGGCCAATGGCTCTCCTGCATCAGTCTGAAGCCCAGAAAGGTACAGAAGGTGTCTTTAGCTGAGGACTAATTACCCTTTAGAAATACAGTCACTATGCTAAGGTCATAGGAAGGGGACCATGCCTATCCAAGCTCATCAGTAGCCCAAGCCCAGGTAGAGCCTCTAGGTGTGTTCAGGTCCTAGGATGCATACATCTGGCCAACAGTTACAAGCAGCGAATTTTTGCTCTGTTCTCCTTGAGTACCTAAAGGCTGCCAAGCCCTTAGAGTGCTTGCATCCATCCCCTGCTCAGTCTGAAGGCAAGCTGCAGGCAGCCTTCTGTTCCAGGAGAAGGAGCGCCACCTGCTGTCTCTGAACCCTCTCTGCCAGAAGCAGATAGATTAGATTAGATAGATAGATAGATAGATAGATAGATAGATAGATAGATAGATAGATGATAGATAGATAGAATCAACGCTTACTAGTTGAAAGTTGTAGTCTCTCACTTGTTTGCTTTTTTCTTTCTTTCTACTTTATTTTGAGAAAAAGCCCAATAAATTGCTGGTTCACCTTCAAACTCACGATTCTGCCTCCATTTCCTGCTGTCTGGGCTAACAGGCATACCCTATGACGTCCCCCCCCCAAAAAATAAGGGCTTTATTTCCAATAACTTCTAATAAATAGATGAGATGTAGAGGAAATGGTTTTGCAGCCAACACAGGTCCCTGGTGTTTCTGAGTGGTCATTTCTTGAAACAAAAGAAAGCAGATTCAGTTGTGGTCTCTACTTGTCCTTCCTGTTATCCTGCCACTGATAAAGGACCTCGAGAGCAGAGGTACAACTGCATAGGTTTGGACAGGAACCACATACACACAATGCCCCTATTTCACAGTCCGCAGAGCCTCATGGGACCACAGTGACTCACATTCAACGTCTGTAAGGTGGGAATAATAAAAAGGATTTACTTATAGAAAAATCCTCAGGTCATTGAGGATTAAATGAGATAATCATGTGCTCCAATTTCATATGTCATAAGGAAGCTATCTGTCGAACACAGCAGCCATTCTTTCTAGAAACCTCACCTCTACCACAGAACAGTGCTCCCTTCTCACTTGATCCTCAGTGTTGTAACAGAGCCTAGATCCACTGTGAATGGTGATTTAATTAGTTAGGAAAGTGATTTCATAAAGCAAGCTGTTGATGGCAACAAAAGAGAACAGAAAGGAAAAAAGCCCTCAAGGAAATCGACAGGTGCTCAGCTAAAACACAGGAGTAATGATTTGGAGAAGGAGCCAGGGACTGAGTGCCAGTGTGGGGAGGTTTCCTTTCAAAGCTTGGGAGGCAAGGGAAAATCTCATTATTCCGTTTCAGTAGGAAATGGTCATGAGGCAGAATATGGGCTCTGTGTTCTGCTCGTGGGTCTTATCCATGCAGCTCTGTCCATGGACATTGGGCCAATTCCTCTTTGAAGAAGGAAGGCAGAGCTACTGTCCTGGCAGGGTACCAGCTCCAACCCACCCTCTCAGGCTCTTTGTAAGCTCTGCATGCTAAAGGCCACTTGCCATGTGTACTTTCCCAACCTGCACAAAACCAGCAAGTGGCAGAGACTTCCTGTGCAGGTCCTAGGTTGGCTATGTGAAGGTGACAGCTCGCCCCAAGCCCTGGGGCAGAAAGAGGCCATGCGAGAAGGCACTTCTGCCATGGAATGTGTGCCTCCCTTCAGGGTTCATCTTATTATCTTCTGATGACGAGCACGCAAAGGCAACTAGTCTCTCCGTGGGTGTAGGTTGTCATGCACACTTGGCAGGAAGGGGGATTTAGGAGGACGTTCCATTATTCACTCTCATGTCCAGACTGCCCTGTACACTGGGGCACTGGAACTTTCTTGGCTAGACATCAAGGACATCTGTTATCTAGGCAGCTGGCAGTGAGCAGGAGGTCTAGCAGGTGAGCCATCTGGACACACTCAGAAGGGGTGAGTCTGTTTTCTCATCTACTATATGGCTTCAGTGCCCACTCACACCCTAAATAAGCAAAGACAGCCATTAAGCAGAATGCTGATGCCAGCTAGGATAACAACTTGTATGAAGTAATGAAGCTTGGAGGTGTTTTTACGTGGGACTCTCAGCTCTCACAGCCTCAGTCTATGATATTGCCCTCAGTTTTGCTAGAATCACACAACAGTGCAATGACTTCATGACAAGGCACAGGCAGACATTGATATTCTTCAGCATGAGACAGAGATGAAGATGTGAGACTACCTTGAAAATATACCTTATAAGGAACCACATCTTTATTTCTGCCTTTTGATTGTTTTAATTAAGCTGCAACCCCTCCCCCCTTGGGCTACTGTTTCAATGTGTTAGTGTTGCTTTCTGTGGCCGGCTTCCTTTTCTACATGACAACCTGAGCTGAAGGCTTGGCCCATCTGTAGCAGTCGGTGTCCGCAGTAACACTCGGATCACACTTGGACTTCATCATGTAGCAGTCACTTCTTGCCTGTTCAGCTTAATCCTGAGCCCAAATGTTCCTGGTTCTCAAAATATGGGTAGATGCCTCCATTGCGTAAGGCTTCGTGCAAATGAGAGAACCTTTAGCCATACTGAGTCTATTTCCATATAGAGGAGATTCGATCAGTTCCCAGCCATTCCTGAGCAACTCAGATCTGGTGCCTGCGTGTACTCCAGGGTAAACACTTGAGACAAGAGTCAAGCTAGGAAACACCTGTGCCAGTTCTGATTCTTTCTAAATGGGACAGCCAGTGGGAAAACCACACAACCTTCATATATATGACTTATAGATAGATGTGATATATACAGACATAGATATCAAGCACAGCACACCTGAAGGATTCGTGGGCTCTCTGTATACTCCACATGAAACTCTGCCCCTTCCCCAGCTAGTGCAAAGTTACAGCTAGAAGTGGCTCCAGATTACCTGATTAAAACTCCTTCCCCAATGTTTCCATTTTACACGTGGATAACCTGGGCTAACCTGGTCACTTATTCAGCTAGAACTCAGAGCTTCCAAGCTGAGTTCAGCACTCCCTTACATCATGCTGCCAACAGAACTCTCAGGTGGAGTAGTCCAGGGAGTGCATTGTATGACAGGTTGGCACACAGGAAGAGTTTGGAGGTCCTCTCAAGAATACTTAAGGGAACAACAGAAGCAAAACTGGGGGAAAGGGGGTGGTTAAAGCTCACAGGAAGTTCTGGGGCTGGGATGTCTTGCAGTGCAGTCCTGAATCCAGACCAATTGGCAGACAAATGATATTCCATACCACTCAGGCATTGGGTATGGGTGTGTCCCTTTGAGGAAAATTGGGATTCCTCAGAGGAGAGTAAATCAAGGAGACTCTCAGGTCATTGGGACTCAAATACTCTCGTCATCTAGGAGACAAATACTTTAGCCCTGCATGAGAAATCTGAGTAATATTCAAAATCGAGCAGCGTATCATCGCTGACGTCACACTGTAAGTTGCCCTTGACCTGTCATTCTGACTGCTTTGTCCACCTGGGGAAACTTTCAGATTAGTGGGAGTGGGACAGACCGCCACTACTACATCGGACATGGAGGTACCAGTTGACTCTTTTCTAGGTAGGAGGCTCCTCTACTAACCATTGTAGATACTTTCCACCCTTGCAAAACCCTTCTGATGGCCTCAGTACCAAGTGAGGCTGCACAAACCTTTATCCCTAAAGAGGCTGAGCCCCTAATCGCACTGCCCCTGGCCATGGATGCTATTCTTGGCCACTTGCTTTCAATTGGGCACTATCAAGAGAGGTCCTAGTGTTAACCATATGCCTTCCTGTCCCTTTATGTGATAATGACACTATCGCCTCCTCTTATAGGGCCCTTCATACCTGACAGAATGTTGGAGTCCTTCCCCTATTGATCTCTTAGTACAAAGAGCTGGGAGAAGGGTGGTAGCAGCTTAGAATATAATGAGTCCTTATCCACTGATGAAAACTCTCATCTGGGAACCTGTTCTTCTGGACTCTGGAGTTTACATTGTCAGGGAATGAGGTCACATATTCCATTTGGGAAGAGCAGAGAACAAGACCACCCTGGTTTGTACTCCTCTCTTGGATCCCTGAATTCTACCTCTTGAGGCCACAACCCCTATACATATGTTTATTTACAACATATGACATGGATCATCTCAATCCCTACCACCACAGTCATGGCTACTGCAGTATCCATTGCCAGATACTGAGTAACAGAAAACAGAGACGAGGTGGTGTCATCCTGTTGGACTGCCCAGGGCTTCTTCCAAGGTGGTTTCCTTCAAGTGGCACTAGCATGCAACACAAAGCTTTTGAAACCCTTAGATTCTGTACTGGCTGGTTTTGTGTGTCAACTGTAGTTATCATAAAGAAAGGAGCCTCCCTTGAGGAAATGCCTCCATTAGATCCAGTTGTAATGCATTTTCTCAATTAGTGATCAAGGGGGTGGAGGGGCCTACCCATTGTGAGTGGTGCCATCCCTGGACTGGTAGTCCTGGGTTCTATAACAATGCAAGCTGAGCAAGCCAGGGGAAGCAAGTCAGAAACATCCCTCCATGGCCTCTGCATCAGCTCCTGCTTCCTGACCTGCTTGAGTTCCAGTCCTGACTTCCTTTGGTGATGAACAGCAATGTGGAAGTGTAAGCTGAATAAACCCTTTCCTCCCCAACTTGCTTCTTGGTCATGATGTTTTGTGCAGGAATAGAAACCCTGACTAAGATAGATTCTCTATCACTGGCTCATCTGCATGCCTCTCCCTACACTCCTTTCTCTTACCAGGCCAATTGCTCAAACTATATGCTCTTTCTCAGGAACTCATGTATATTCCTATTTCAACTCAACTCTACAATAATGACTATGTCTACTGCCCAGAGCACTGCCTATTTAGAGTATTTTGAAGACCCATTCATAGCAGTCCATTTGCAAGCTTGCACCTACATGCAAAGTCAGTTGCTATGGTTTCCTGAGGGTTGGGTATAGGGGTATTGAAGGGTGGAGCCTAATACAAGGTAATTAATTCATTAGAAGGCTACCCTCAAGGGGAATTAATAAAATTTCCTTGGACCTCAGTTAGTTCTAAGAGAAGGAACAGGGGGAAAGCAGCCCCTCCCTGCTCTCTGGCTTCCTGCCTTGCCATGATTTCTCCTGCTCACAAGACTCCTCCCGCATGATGTCATTCACCCTTAGTAATATAGCCAGGGAGCCCTTGCAATGCCATTTGACCTTACAGCCTCTAGAACTTTGAACCAAATAAACCTCTCCTCTATACAAAGTCTCCAGCCTAGTGTATTTTGTTACAGCAATGGAAAATGAACTAACACAACAACCCATCTGTAATGCAAACTTGACTTTTTCTTCTTCTATAAGATGTTCATAAGGCAGTGTCCACAAAAAAAACTTAGCATAAATGTCTGCTGGTGGAGAGAAAACATGGTGGTATGGGGGAACCCAGCCACTTTCTCATGTGGCTTCTTTGGAATCTTTGGCCACTGTGATGCATACCCGATGCAGCTCCTGAAAAATGAGTCAGTATACATTAAACTGTGGCAGCTGGGGAAACGAGTACCTTGACCTTAAGAGAAAAGTCTGCAGAGGGCCCTGCAGAACACACTGTAGCATAAAATGTTTGTCATAAGCTCAGAGGATTCTAGAGAAGGCGTAACGCCTCCATCTTGCAAATGATCTGAAGAAACTTGAGGTTGAGCAACTTCTCCAGTTCATGGATTGTCCTAATCCAGCTTTGAACAGTTTCAGAATCTGAACAACCCAACAGAAATATGGTGTGAGCCGCACATGGAATGTTAAATTATGCAGTAACACCACTGCCAACAGTAAGCAGAAATAGGTAGAATTGTTTTAAAGTCATATCTTACTTAACATATCCAAAATTTGGTCAACTCAATGTAATGATTATTTTACATGACATATATTCTTTCTTACCATGCTGTCTTTGAGATCTGGTATATGGGTCCCACATGTACAGCACATCTCAACAAGATATCTGCAAGTACTCAGAAGCCATGTGCACCTGGAAGCAAGTGTCTCAAAACCAACAGCTCTAAATTCTGCTCAGTTCTTTGCTCTCTTCCCTGATACACTCCTTCCATGGCAGATCCTAGAGTCTAGGAGAATGATGCTTGGGCAATAACCGTGCATCTGGTGGGAATCTGAGCCCTTGGCATTTTTCAAAGCCTTGGCAGCCCCCACCCCGTGCCCTTTGTGCCCTGCTGCCCCCACTCTGTCTCACATGCGCTGCTGCCACTTTCTGAGAAGCCTCAGTTTGAAAAGAAAAGGAAACCAAGCAGGGTAGACAAATGTTTAACTCCATCTCTGTGTGTACCCTGTAATTTAATGCTAAATCCAGCTCAATTCGGTTTCTGTGGCAACCGAAAGAACCAGCTTCTCCATGGCTCAGCTCATCACTCCTTGTCAGATTCCTAAACACGGGATGCCTACAAAACATTCAGCTTCCCAAACACCCCAGCTCTGATGTTCTAGAAACCCTAGGCCCTGAGCTCAAGCCACAAATACAAAGGATGAGAGTCCCTAATCACAGAGCGTGTAGGAAAGGCAAGAACGAGATTAGCAGAGCTACCTTCATAGCAGCCTTTAGAATCGAGACCGACTTCCTCTAGCCTGAGAAGAGTCTCTTCAGATCGGTTTATCCAAGTGTAGTAGCTCACACTTAGTCCTAGCACTCCAGAGGGTAAGACAGGAGGCCTGGGAGTTCCCTGTTAGCCTGGCTGCATAATAAGGAGGCAGACTTCCCAACCTTAGGCTTGACAAACCCACAAAGCCGCTGGGTTCAGCACCTTCTGCAGAGGGCCCTGAGGCAGCCATGTGCCCCCTCTAGCAGCCCTTTTCCTTTCATTTACAGAAGTAATATTTCAGCATATAGTGTGCTTGGGGCTTGAGAAGTGGGCTTATTTTGGCTTTAGCCTTGAACTAGGTGCTTCTGGGCCTTTAACGTGAGGCCTGGCTTGTGGAACCATCCTGGATAATCCTTGGCTAGGGGTCCTTCTGACAGCCCTGCCCTGTCTCTGCTAACTTCCTGTTTCCCCTTAAGTCTCTGCAACAGTGGCTATAAGGCATTTTCTTTTCTTTCTAACCATAATCCACAAACAAAATACAAATGACATCATAAGCCACCACCGGGCCTATCCATCTTTGCAGTAAGTTTCCCCCAATACATTCTGCATAGTGCTGCTCTATCCGAAGCACTCTCTTCAGATCACAATGTAGTCCAGCATAGTAACTCTCTCTTGCAACCCCAGCACTCAGGAAAACATCACAGGAGGGTTGTGAGTTCCTGGCTAGCAGTGGCTGTGCAATAAGACCCTGTCTAAAAAAAAAGCAATTCATTTAATCTAATTTTTAAAAATAAACAAAAAGAACAGAACGCCGCCATAAAACTCCCCTGGCTCCTCTAGTGAGCTCCCACTGTCCTCAGAATAAAAGCATTAACCTGGCAGAGAAGGTAGGACTTAGGTCTCTGACACCAGTCTTTGCAGCCTCACCTTACCCTCAGCCCTAAGGCTCACAGGCCTCTCCTACCTCAGGCTGGCTCTGTCTTCCATGTCTGCTGTCCTCTACCATCCTGGCATGCACAGTCCCCTCTCATCTTTCTGATCTTACATGCCCTTGTTTGCATCCCTGGTTTCATCAGCCAGGAAACCTGTACATCTCCCTTGACCTACCCTGTCACCATGATTTTACATCATTTGGCATACTGACGTAGGAGCTGGGCCTCTAGCTCTCCCACTGAACACTGAGCTTTGAAATGCAGAAAGGCTTTCTGATTTTGCTCAACTAGTTATCCCAGGGTCTACCACAGTACTTGACAACGAGTAAATGCCTAAAGATTATCTGCTGCACGAATGATTAAGGAATTTCAAGTGATAACTCCTGACTAATGAAAGTATTTTCAGGCCACTTTGTTGAAAAGACATCTAACTGTATGTAATCCTAGCTACTGGGAGGTTGAGGCAGAAGGACTACAAGGTCAAGGCCAGCTCCAGTCATTTAACAAGATGGTGTCTCAAAACTAACAGAGCTACAGTTGGGGCTCAATGGTACCGTACTTGCCTGGCTAGCTTCTGTAAAGTCCTGAGTTTTCTCTCTCTCTCTCTCTCTCTCTCTCTCTCTCTCTCTCTCTCTCT
>NC_034594.1:137719879-137744538 GCF_900095145.1 Mus pahari
ACCCTCCTCTTCCCCCCTCTCCCTCTCCCTCTCCCTCTCCCTCTTCCTCTTCCTCTCCCCCTCCCTCTTCCTCTCCCTCCTCTCCCCCTCTGTCATCTATTTTCAGTGAGACATGGGTGTGTGACCTCAGGACACAGGAGAAAAGAGGAGCTGGTTGGATGCTATAGTCTAAATCCAAAATGCCGTCTCCAGCAAGTTCATGTTACAAATATTTGGTCTTCTGCTAGTTATTTGGGGTGGTTCTGGAAGCTTTTGGGGGTGGGACCAGGTTGAAAGACATAAATTATTGGGGTGAGTCCTTGGCATATATGACCCCTGGCTGCTTCCTGTTGCTCCCCCTTGTTTCTTGTGAACTCTTATTCTCTGCTCCCTCATGCACTCTACACCATGGCAGACAAATCCCTCTGAGCTCACATTAACTCTTCCTTCTGTTAAGTTGTCATGACACAGCAGCAATGAATACGAAGTGTGTGTGTGTGGGGGGGGGGAGAGATGTAGTCTTTACCCACTGTTGTCCATGGGGAAAGGCTGCCTGACCATAGAAAATCAGCAGGCCCACCCAGAAGCTCCCCAGTCCAGGTTAACGCCCTCCTTCTGCCCCGTGATGCTGTGGTTTGTACACACTAATTATTGGTAGGGACTGGTTGGGTGGGGTCATCCTTACTCTTAGTTCTTAGGGGACATACTCTGTTTTAGGAGCATTCTGTGGCAGGGGCAGATAGTTAGCTAACATTAGCAGAATGAATTTTTTTTTTAAAGTGACATCTATAAACAATGGAATTTTTCAATCCCAAAGAAGGAAGCCAGGTCATTTACAAGAAGGTAGATATACTGGTCATCACCCTATTAAATGAATGAAGACAGTCTCAGAAAGACAAATATCCTACGCTTTCTCTCCTTGGTGATCCCTGTATCTTCTATGGACATAAAATTGTGTATATGTGACATGAAAGTAGAAGTAAAATTATCTAGAGGGCTGAAGGGGAGGACTAGGAGGGAGGAGCAAGAAAAGGGAGGCTGGAGAAATGGGTGGAGTTTGTTCAACCTGCAACATACACTTGTGTGAAGCTTTAAAAATAAATTAAGTTAAAATAAAGAAAAGCCCTTTCTATGTGACCTTGGGATGTCTTATAGAGGATGTGTCCTGTCAACTACAAATTGTAGCTCACAGCATCTACCATTATCAGATTATAGTAAATATTACCATGGTGTGACACCTGGCACAAAAATGATAAAGATATTAGGCCCTTATCAAGTCTCCTATTTAATTTGGTATGAGATGTGTCTGTCATTGTGACATGACAGCTTTGATACAGGTATAGAATTCCAACATTGGGACATGAAGGCCCCCGGGCTTCTGAAATACAGACCCTGTATGTATTTATTTCTGAGCTTTGGGATTTATAGTCTTAGCCTCTCGAGTGCTAAGATCCCTTCTGCATCTGGGTCAGTAGGAAGGCCTGCTAAATAGCTCTGCATCCTCGGTGCACAGCTCCTAGCATGGCACTAGGCATAGGGTGAATGTGCCATGAAAGGCAAGTGGCTTTTGGAGGTGGGTTTTCATAGAAGGACAACCTAACAGGCTCTGGCTGCCTCTGGCAAAGGCTGCAGGGCACCCTGGCTGGGCAATCTTCTGCCGTTCACCTGGCAGGGGCAATCAGGCAAGCTGCTCTTGGTACCTTAGGTGAGTCAGCCATTAATTGCAAAGTCACACAGATTCTGCAGGAACAAAAACAGCTTGAGTCACGGCTCCAGGTGAAAAGGACACCCCTGAGCATCTTCTATTCAGCCTGCACAGCTGTTGTAGGAGCTGCCCCAATTTTCTAGACAAGGAAATTAAAGCCTACATGGCTCATCCAAGGTCAATCTCTATCTAAAAGGCCAATCTTATGGGGGGAGGCAGGGGGGATCCTGAAGAAGGCAGAAGAAAAGGAGAGGGGAAGGAGTTGGTGAGGGGTGAGGGAGGGGGAAGGAGGGAGGAGAAAGGGGAGAAGAAGGGAGGGATGGAGAGAGAATGTGTATTCTCCAGCTAGCTTTCTGCAGTGTCCTGAGCACAGGGAAGATGCTAAGGCCCCTCTGAGGGGTGGCCATAAAGCCAGGCCTGCTCAGGGCAGGGATCTCAGTGAGTCACCCATCCTGCATTCCATCCTTTGTCCTCCCAACCCCCTCTGCACAGCACCTTGCTCCTGGCTGGCCTCTCTGCAGTGCCCTTGCTCCCTGTCTGCAGAGCAGCATTTGTCTTTGGCAAATCTGGGCTGCCAAGCTCCTCCTCTGCAGGCAGGCTGCCTTGGTGCATGGTGCCTGCGCTGGGACCTGTCAGAATGAAAGATCCCAGTGGCTCTGCCTGGTTTCTCTCTCCCATCTGCCTTCTCTTCAGTGTGTTCCCCCTTCCCCGCTTTTCATTTGGTCCAGGGCTTTTGTCTTTCCTTGTCACGGGCCTTCCTAGGCTCTCAGTGTTCCAATAGCAGGACATAACCCTTGGTTTCCTGGATAAAACGTGGCTGGAGATAGGTAGATCGCCCTTAAATTTTAAAGTGCAGAGAAGATAACAGAATAAGCATTTATTGGTGTGATTATTTCTTTTAAAAAGCAAATAAACAAGCTTCAGACATGTTTGATGAGAGACAGAGGCAGAGATGAGATAAATTGAGTTAAATGCCTCATAGGGATCTAAGCCAAACTCTGACCTCTTACAAATACTGTATTAGCATATTTATGTTATTCTTTTGCCATTGGTGGTGGTGGTGGTAGTTTGCATTTGTTTTATTATATAGGGTCTTCCTTTATAATCTAGGTTGGCCTTGAACTCATTATGTAGTCTAGGTTGACTTGGAACTCACAGTGATCTGCCTGCCCCAGCCTCCCAAGTGCTGATATTACAGCATGAGCCACTGCACTGGGCTTCAGTTTGGCTCCTCCCTTTCTGTTCTCTGTCCTTCCCTGCAGTTGCTCTATTGCCATCTCCTTTACAACCACCCCATTGCTCCTATTCTCCCTCTAGCTCATGAACCCTCTCACCTTGAGTACAAACACTGTCAGTGGCTCTCCTACCCACAAAATCAAGCCTAACTCTACAGAAGGACATTCCAGCCCAGCCTGGAGTACACTGCAATTCCCAAAGGTGAAGTTCTGGTTTTGCCTTTGCGTTGCACATTCCCATCCCTGCCTGGAAACCTCCTACCCATGCTTCCTGGTCCACTCTCACATTCATCTGCTGTGAACATCTACCAGTTCTAGCCTTTGCCCTTACACACACACACACACACACACACACACACACTACAAGCGGATACATAACAAATTGCAAACAGTCTTTCCAACAACCATTACAGAATTACAGAATTTCTCTCACCCTCTCATAGAATCCAAACCCGTGCTTGTGGAATTGGCTGTTCTTTGCCTTCTTCCTACAGAGCGACTGATTCTGGCCTGATAGCTTTCTGAGGTCTTGATTCTGCTTACACAGCTGGAATCAAGCTGTCTGATAAGGCAGCTGTCACTTCCCATTCTGCAGAACGTTCCCACAAAAACTGTCCCAAATGCTAAATCTTTCATTAGTGGAAGAGCTGATTCATGAGGTTTAAATTAGGAATTCTATGCAGCAGAATAATTCTGTTGCAGCAAATGGAAAGGAAAAAGAAAGAATTGCTCCAGTTGAGTCTTTCCATTGAAGTCAAGTGTGGGCACAGAGCGTCATGGACCCTGGATGACCGGCTGGAAGAAGGAAATGTTGGAGATGAGTTGCCCAGGTTCACATCCTTCTTGATGCTGAAAGTCTCTGTACAAATGCACAGCTCTTACAAGATCATTGAGTTATCTCCTCTCTAGGGCAAGAGGAAGTCCAAAGCAAATCATGCAGGCCTTCCGAAGACAAAGACCTCTCGGTACCCAGGCCTAACACTTATCTTCGACTACCAACTCAGCAAAATATTTTAGTGGCAATGTGGTAGAACTACTTTGGGATAGTATGTTGGAGCCCATCCTTGGCTGTCTTCCTAGGGCCTTGCCCTCATCTCTCTTGGGCAGCCTTTTCTGTCAACGAGCATCTTCCAGTTGACTTTTAAAGCAAATTCCTTTCATGAAAGAAGCAAGCTCCTTCAGCTCCCTTCTTGGTGGCTTCTCCTCCTCTCCTGTATGTTACATGCTAGGATTCCTCAGGGCTCACCCTTGCTCTCTGGCGGCCATGAGTCGACCTCTCTTCCATCTCTGGAAAACATTTACTTTCACTGCTTCCACTACCATCAGCTCCTACCTGACAAAGCACTCCATATCCAGCCCAGATTCCACCACCACCCCATTCTGTGCCCATTGACAGGATGGCATCCAAGTAACTCTGTTAGCTGTCTCAAAGCATGTCAAATTAACTAGAACCAAAGGCGAGTTGCCAATTCTCAGACAAAGAAACAAAACAATAACATAAGACTCCATTCTTTTAGGGTTCCTACCTTCTTGAATGATGCCAACCCAGTATGGGTCAACTGGGTGGAGGAGCATAAACTGTAAAACCATCTTCAAATTACATCATCTTCTCCCAGTCTTTTGATTTGTTATGGTAGCATCAAATCTTACCAATATGCCACCTAAATATCACATGGACCCCTCAGCTCTCCATAGGTGTTCCTTCCCACTATAGACCATTCCTATGCTGCTGTTCCACATTCTAGAAAGTTCTTCCTTCTACCTAGCTACTTAGATCAATGATCATTTACTCAAGAAATGAAAGGCTGACTTCCTATTGGGGTCAAAAATCCACCATACTGCCAAACTGTCATAGGTCTGTCAATCTTTCCAGTTCTCTGTCTGTGGTATGGTGATTTGATGGACTCGCATCTAATACTGAAAGCTTCCTGTAGACCTTCAGGGACTCTTGCATTGAAATTCTCTGCAGAAAATATGAACCACTTCTGATTTGTGCCGCTGTATCAGCAGCAGCAGCCATAGCTCTGTTTACCTAACCGTTTGCTATATAAACATTTGTTTAACAGGTGAATAAACAAATGAAGTGTTTGGACTGATGGTGACTGTCCCTGGGGAGGTTCTTCAGCATAGACATCTTGATCACCTGGGACCGGTTTCATCAACATCTCTTATGATTAGGAAATAAGTAACACAAAGTTTGAAGTAAATCAGTACCACTTTTTTATTTCTGTGTTAAAAATTAATAGTATTCCTAAAAGCTTTTTTTTCTGACATGTTAAGCTATGAGATATCAGGCCATGAGAAGTTTGATAATAAAGACACAGTTATAGACACACAGACACACAGACACAGAAACACAGAACACACACACACCTGCTCCAAGAAAGGGATGTGGAAGTCTAAGTGCCCAGGGCCATCATGGGAAATTCCTTTAGACATTGATTCCCAGTTTCTGATCGAATCACCATAAGCCAATCAATTCCCCAGAGCATCAATTCCACAGACTGACTCGGAGAGCAAATTGGTGGGCTTCTACACTGAAGTGCCACCCAGAATGCATCATAAAATCACTGTCCCAAACCTGGAAATCTGAGTTAAACACAGGTAGTTCTCATGTAAGCTGAAATCCCAAGGCAGGGTTGAGGCTCAGAGAGTCATCAGCTCAATTCACAGCCTTTTGGTGTCTTCTGGCAACTCCCTGAGCCTTGACAAGAGCCTGCCAACTGCTATAATGACAATATCTCTCCTGGAACACAAAGATATCTTGCCTTTTTCAATCCTGTGGTAATGAATTTGCTTTAGCAAAAGATCATTTGGATCCTAAGGCAGTTAGAGAAAATATTTCTCTCACTGAAGTTGAACTGAGGGTGCTGTTGCTTCTAAGACCCTCTGGCCAGTTCAGAAGATGGAAACCCTACTGGGTTCTTTCAGAAGTACATGTTAGGGAGAGGCTTTAGCCATGAAGACCAGCAGAACTTCCATGTGAACCACAAGGATTAGATGAGCATTAACCCACAGAGAGTTGCTTTGCTTGAAAATCCCTATCTTGCCATAAATCCCTATATCGCCTATGCTTATTTCACTGTAGGCAATGGTATTTTAAGCATAATTGTCTCTGAGAAGTCCTCATCAATAGATGAGGATGACGTGGAAACTGTGGGGGTAAGATATTCTGGTGGCAGTATGCTCTCTCCACAGTGTGACTACAATAGCCAGCTAATAGCTACAATATCTAAAACAACCATGAATGTTAGCCAAATTATTAGTTCTTCTCATAAGAGAAGGCCAAAACTTGGGATATTTAGAGTTGATGAGGTAGCTTAACAGGTAGAAGCATTTGCTGCACAAACAAGATGACCTGAATTCCATCCTCAGAAGCCACAGAAGAGTCAATTCCTGAAAGTTATCCTCTGTTCCACACACATGCATGACACATGTGTGCCCACCACATACATATACACACATGTACACAGAAGCACACACATAAACATGCACACATACACACCACATACATATACATCATACACACATACCACGTCACACACACACATCATATACACACATGCACACACACCACACACCAAACATATACCACACACATACATCATTTTGTACACATACACACCATTATACACACACACATACTAATGACAGCAATAAATTAAATATAAATAAAATGTGGGCTGTTTAGTGATTTTTCTCCAATGTCATGCTACCACAGAAGTGGAGCTGGGATCTGAACCCAGATCTGTTCCTTCCCCTCAAACCATGGTAGGTGCTAAGCCAGACATAAGCAAGGAAATGGTGATTGTCTCCCATCCTTCTCCAAAGCACTCCAAACCTAACTTCTCTCCCTGCTTCCACTTTCAGTCTCTCCCAATCTTGATTCTCTGCTTGAGATTCAGGCTGAATTCTATTCCTCTGCTTTTCTGGAGCATGAGGAGCTACAGCCCTGGTGAGATTTCTAATCTTTCTGATTCCTAATCTCTTCATTCAAGGGGAGTGCTCTCTTTTTTAACTCGCATACTTTGATCAGAAATTTTTCATACTCCATCTACTTCCTTCAGATTATATTCTGAAGGGAACATTAATTTTCACAATCAAGATGCCCATTCATAAGACCCACCTTTTGAAGGAACACTGAATAAGTTCTGTTTTGTTTTCTTTTGTTAATTATATAGTGGGCACTGACCACATTGTCTTAGTTATGGTTTCCATTGCTGTGAACAGACACCATGACCAAGGCTACTCTTATAAGGACAGCATTTAACTAGGGCTGGCTTAGGCTCAGTCCATTATCATCAAGGCTGGAGCATGGCAGATTCCAGGCAGGCATGGTCAGGAGGAGCTGAGCGTTCTACATCTTCATCCAAAAGCAGACAGAAGACTGTTCTAGAGTCCTAGGAGGATCGTCTCAAAGCCCACGCCCACAGTGACACACTTCCTTCAACAAGACCACACCTCCTAATAGTGCCACTCCCTGAGCCAAGCATATTCAAACCACCACATGTAAGGCACTGTTCAGGGTAGTTCTGCCTCAATGAGTGCACAATGGAATGAGGGTGTGGCTAAGGCATGCACATAAGCAATACAAATGCAATGGGTAGCAGGGCGGCAAGGGGCTTGTACACAAGGTGTTTGGGATATGGAATCCTTCCAACCACATTCCTAATAGCCTAGAATGTGTCGGTCGCACGTGCAAGTATATGCAAGCTTAAACCAGAGCCTGCTGATTCAGCTATTCCAGCTAACTAGCTTGTTCTGAGGATCCCCTGACTCTGCTCCCCAAATACTGGGATTACAGGCAGGCCACCAGGCCACTGAGCATTTACACAGGTACTGGGGTATCTAAGCTACAACTCTCACACTTAAACAGCAAACACTAAGTCATTTTCTCAGCCCATGATATATTATTATATGTGTGTGTGATATAATATGTAGATGTATGTGTATATATAGAAATATATGCTATTAAAAAATTGTGATAAGCTATTAGCAAACAAAAGATCCAGCCCATAAATCTTCATAGACAGCATTTGCATGAGTGTGGGAAGGGTAAGCAGACTTAAACATAATTTCTCATTGTTAAATATCATCACCTTGTTGTAGAATGGGACATCAGAATTATCCCTCTTTTTCAACCATAACACTTTACCTGCTGATCAGCGCCCCACCTTTCCCCACACCACCCAACCCCAGAATTTTTAATCTGACCTTTTTAGATCCCACATATTAAATGAAGTCATATGGCATTTGTCTCCTTGTGCCAGGCTTATTTTATGTAACATAATGCATTGTAATGGTAATTTCAAAACAGTTGAAAGGGAGAATTTTAAATGTTCACACATACACACACACACAAATACAGATATTTAGAGTGGTCCATGTGCTCATAAATGTCAATCTATTACTTTGAAACCCATCAGTAGATGCAATTATCTGCCAATTAAAAATAACACTAGAGTCTACCCCCTCCGCAAACTATAAGCATCCAATATAGTATTGTCAACTATGATCCTCACCTCATTCATTGGATCACCAACATTCATCTTTCATAATGAAGGCTTTGTACTTTTTGACTGACATCATCCAATTTTTCCTCTTTCCAGTTCCTGGCAACTCCCTTAATCATCTGCCTCTCTAGTCTGGACTATTCTAGATCCCACATATTAAGGAGGTGTTCGTGGCTGGGTCTGCTATCACTGTACATCTTTCTCTCCTTCAAAGGGCTAAAACAGTCTGCAGGTGTGCACCAAGAAACACTAACTCTCAATGTTCAGTTAGCCCTGCTATGTGATGTGTAGACAGTCGTGAATAACTGACCTGTTTATGCTTGCATGCCAGGTTGGCTGAAAGCATGATCTTGGGCTAACATAGTGGGGAACTTCAAATCTGCTGACTGGCAAATCTCAGGGAGAGGCTCGCTTCCCTAAGTCGTCAACAACAAGGAGACCAGAGCACCTGAATGATGGCTGGTATTTGTCCCTTTTTGAATAAATCAGCTTGGGAAGGTTGCTGGAAACCACTGGAAAATTTGCATACAGGCAAAGTGTTAGTGAATAGTGGAGAATTATTATTTACTTTTTTAGATTAGAATGGTAGTTTGAGCTGGGCGTGGCAGCACACAGCTGTGATCCCAGCACTCATGTGGGGCCTCACAACCATTGTAACTCCAGTTCCGGAAGATTCTATGTCTCTTCAGACACCAAGCACACAGGTGGTACACAAACACACAAACACGCAAAGAAACTCATTCACAAAATAAAATAAGGGTTTGTTTTTGGTTTTGTTGTTTTTTTAAAGAGTCATGCTTAGTAGAAGGAAAATAAAATGTCTTCAGTGGTGAGGGTGTGGCTGAGCTGGCAAAGTGTTTGCCAGGCATGTATCAAACCATGGATCTCGTCTTCAGTACCACATAGACCAGGCCTGGTGACCCATGCCCGTAAACACAGCACCATAGAAGTAGAGACAGGAAGATCAGAAGTTCAAGTTATCCTCAGCTACACAGAAATTTTGTGGCCACCCTGGACTATATAAGCTCCTACCACAACAAACAAACAAACAAACAAACACAACAATAGCAAAAAAATATGTCTTTATTTCAAAGTCTTCAGCAAAGTAGGGCCTAGTAACAATGACTAAGGCCTGTAACCCCAGTACTGGGAGTAGGGGAAGTGTAGAGGCAGAGGGATTACCACACTTTCTAGTCCAGCTAAGACTGCATTGTGAGACCCTGTTTAAAAAAAAAAAAATCCTTCAATCAAAAATAAAAGTAAAAAGAGGCTAAATATGCATTGCAAAATGTGATTATCGTATAGAGATTTTAATATATAGATGATAGTTAATTTCACCATTCTATCTACTTTTCAAGCATTCAAATTATTAATGGTAATAATATCCCTAAGAGCTGTGGCAGCAAGTAGAAGAAAAGTAGTGCAGTATTTCCATGCTTGGCCTTTTACGGACCCCTCCCTGACATTATCTGATTTTGCTGTGATGTTATATAATGTGATGAAGTATAATGCTGTCAAGCATGGTGGTGCAGGCCTTTACTCCTAGCACTGGAGAGGCAGAGGCAGGGGAATCTCTGTGAGTTCAAGGCCAGCCTTGTCTACAAAGTGAGTTCAGAACTACCAGGGCTACACAGAGACACCCTGTCTCATAAAACCGTTAAAAAAAAAAATGAAATGTTGACTTTTCTAGGATTTTAAATTTCCACTTCATAGGATAATAGGTAAAAGTTTAGACCTTGGGTTAGGTGAATTTCAGCCACTGCCTATAAAGTCATCTCTGCTTCCTGGAAGTGAGACTGAACCATTCCAAAGGTGTTCTGTCCACTGTCCCTTCTGAGTCACTGAGATTTTGGGTGTGTTTCTCAGAATGCAACGGGAAGGTTCAGAGTGATCTCTTGTGGCAATTGAAGTCTTTTATACATGATAGGAAAGCTCTGATGAATCCTTTCATATAGACTTTGAGGGACTTTCTAATGGAAGTAGAGCCCTTCTCAGCAACTGGACAGGAGGGAGACAAGAGCTCCTGTAATCCTAGCATTTCAGAGGCAGAGGCAGGAAGACAGTACTACAGGCACCAGCTCAGCCTGGCCTATCTATCAAACAGCAATTCTGAGCCAGCTAGTGCTGCGCCCACAGTGAGATCTGGTCTCAGGGTACAAGGAGGATGGAAACAGCTCAGTGGGAGAGCATGGAGCCCTGGGATTAACCTCAGCACCACTAAGTGTTAAATACTCAGGGTTTTTTAATTGCCAGAATTAGCAGTGCATGCGTATAAACCCATGAGGTTGAGGCAGAAGGATCAGGAACTCATGATCATTCTATGTTACATAGTGAGTTCAAGACCAACCAGAATAGGCGAGGGCTTGTGTCAAAGAAACAAAAAGGGGGTTATCAAACCAGAGTCTTCCTCACTCAAAACTGAAAGTTTGAGAATCACACACTCAGGCCTCCATCCTGGGCTCGCATATGCATGCTCCTCACACGAGTGTATGATGTCACAAGAACTTTTGGGGCTTTTTGATTCATGACTGACATCGGTTCTGTAGGTCGGGAAACAATATGAGCACCAGCTTCCTGATCCCCTCCATCAAGCAACCAACGCAAACAAACACTGGGCAGACTTTACAGTTCAGTACTCATGGGATGATAGACCAGCTTTCCTGAAACTATGGTAGTAGATTAAAAGAAATCAGTTTAGGAAAGCTGGAAATGCAGCCAGTACATGCTGACCTACTGTGAGGATTATGTTGCTGCTGTGGCTATGTCCTAGAGATGCTATGATTCCACACCAGTCCAGCCCACTGGAGGAAAAACCACAGGGAAGCAGGCATATTTTTTGTTTGCTTCCCAATGCAAATAAAGTTTACATTTATGCTATATGGCAGATAATATACACAGCCTTATGTAACAGTACCCAGTCTAAACAAGTACATATCTTACTTTAAGAATACTTGATTGCCAAACACTAGGAAGGATCATCTGATTGTTTGAAGAAAGAAAAACAATAAAAAAAAATGATGCTTACAAACTCATGTCAAATTGCCTCTCTACAAACCTTCAGTTCATAAAAACACAGTATCTGTGACTCACGATAGAGCAAATCACAATGAAACAATATGCATCTGTTTCTGCAACATACGGAAGTAAAAATAAGAACTGCAAAATACCTGTCTCGGGAGTTTCATGTTATTGCTATTGAAGTCCCTCTGCTTCTATTAGGACTGATGCTGTACAAAGTCATTTTATGGGTGGAGTAGCATCAGCCATTTTATGGATGGATGGAGTGACAATCACAGTTCTGAAAAGAGGCTTCAGAAAATATTCCCTTCGCACCTTGATTGGTCCCTGCATCCCTTTAAAACATGAGGATTGGGACTTCTGACAGAATGAAACAGAAAGCAGAAAGTCATTCTGGAGTGGCAGTCAGACACTACACCATACTACACCATACTATACCATACCATACCATACCATACCATACCATACCATACCATACCATACCATACCATACTATACCATACTATACTATACAATACTATACTATACAATACTATACTATACAATACTATACTATTCTATACAGAGAGGAAGAGTGAATGCAGCATCCTCCTTCTTTTATAAGGACAGTAATTCCATTCACGAAGGCTCCATCTTCATGAGCTAACTGCTTCCTACAGCCCTCTGCACATCACAGTGGAGGCCAGGGTTTCAATATACAAACCTAGGGGTTTAGCACGTAGCACTGTGATGCTGCTTCAAGAAACAAGGACTGAGCTGACTGCATGGAAACCATCCAAAAATGTGAAGATATCCAAGTGCATTACAGACAAGAGAGGAAATACCATGTGCTGGAGACATGAGAAGGCTCTGGGGGCAGCTGTATGGTGACAGAGAGCCAGTGACCACAGTAGAGAAAGGCATGGAAGGACCTACAGACTCACAGAGATGGTGGCAGCATGCACAGGGCCTGCACATGTTCAAGTCTCAGCACTGAGAGGGGAAGTGGACACAATCTTCCAGCCCTAACCAATAAGCTAACTTCCAATTGACAATTTTCTCCAATGGAGTCTCACTGGGTATATAAGCCATACTTAAGGGCAGGCTCCATGCCCAGCAGTTAGATGACCAACACAAAAAGCAAACTCAATGGTAATTTTGTTGTAGATTTGTTTTTGTTATTGCTTTGTTTGGGCATTTTTGTCTTACTGGTCTTTTGCCCATATTCTATACGGTTTCTGATTTTGTGTTTTTATGACTTTTGGTTTTTGAAGAGGGTGTATTTTGTTTGTTGTGATTTTTCTGTTTTTATCCGGGTTTGTTTGGTTTTTTAAATTAATTTTCTAAAGAGAAAAAGAAGGTATAGAGGTGAAAGTAGAGAGGATCTTGGAAGGAGTTGGGAGAGGAAAAATCATAATTAAATATGAAAGAAATTCTGGTTTTTTTAAGATTTATGTATTTTATTCATATGAGTAGCTGTCTTCAGACACACCAGAAGGGGGCATCAGATCCCATTACAGATGGTTGTGAGCCACCATGTGGTTGGAGGTAATTGAACTCAGAACCTCTAGAATAGTAGTCAGTGCTCTTATCCACTGAGCTATCTCTCCAGCCCCAAATTCTCAGTTTTAAAAGAAGTTTCATGCTGTAAGGTCAAGGGACAAAATGGTACCCAACATATGCTGTTCAACTATAGGAGAAAGTTAAAAAAAAAAAATCTTTAAATAGAAGCCAAGGGTAGGCGCTTGGTCCTCTCACCTAAGAAGTCACAACCCAACCATCCATGACAGAGTGAAATGGCACGAGCTGGTCTTGGTCCTCTGAGGCAGAGCATTTTACACAATTGCAGAGGTGTCTGCTAAGATCCAGGACAGCAAACTGCTCAGAGCAACAGCTCTGTGACTTTGTACAAGTGCCAGTCAAAAGTGCCTGAACCAGGAACCACGGATGTTGACAAACTGGAAATGCATAGGAGTGCATATAAAAAGAAAACATGAAAGCGGGATGAAACAAAGACTCTGGGCCCTCTACAACATAATAGAATCCTAATACTATTTTTTTAAAAAGCGTAAGAAGACCTCAGAATGTGAGCAGCAGGTCTCTCTAAATGGTGGGATTGTAATATTGCTTTCTTACTTTGTATTTCCATGTTTTTTAAATCTTCTATGATGAGCATGTCGTCTTCAAAATCAGGAATCAGAAAAATAATTCCAGTTGGAGCAGCTGGTACTCAGTAAAAATAAAATCCATCTTTCATCTCCTACAAGACCAAGGAGGAAGTTTGCGTATGAAGACAGAAGTGCCTGGTGGAAGGAAGGAGAGGAGGGTCTACGACGAAATTTGCCTCAGATAAGTGATGCAAGTCAAATCAAGAACTCAGGAACTAGGAGGCTGTGATGGCTCATCTTGGTCAATTTTCTGGAATCAACTAAAACCCAAGCAGTGGACACGCCTGAGAGTAACTTTATTGATTGGATCATTTGAGGTGGGAAGACCCGCCCAAAATCTAACATTCTGGTGTTAGCTCACGTAAGAGGACATGGGAGAAGGAAACGTTTGCTTTTGCCTGCTTGCCCTCACTCCCTTGGGATTCCAAGGTAGACCAATGATCAGCTAAGACACCCAGGCTGGTGGACTGAACAGCTACCAGGTCCTTGGCCTTTCTGCTGGGAGACAAGCCATTGTTAGACTAGCTGGAGTACAACCTGTCAACCACTCTAATAAGTCTCCTTTTAAAACATAACTATTGTGGCTGGAGAAGTGGCTCAGTGGTTAAGAGCTCTGCTTGCTCAGGTGATCTTCCAGAGGACCTGAGTTCAATTCCCAGCCACCCATGTGCTGGTTCACAACAATGTATACCTCTAGTTCCAGGGAATCCAAAGCCTTCTTCTGGCCTCTGCCTCTGTGGACATCAGACATTCATAGGGCTCACAGGCACACATGTAAGCAAAACGCTCCAACACACAAAGTAAAAATATATTTTAAAAAAATAAAATAAAATTAAGTATAATTTATATATATTATATATATAATATATACTTATTTACATATATAATATATATAATTATTTACATATACTTCATTCTATCAGTTTTGTTTCCTTTAAAGAACCCTGGCAAAATACAGAAACTTTTTGACAAGAAGAAAATTCCCTCCTTGGGTAAAACAGATACTATTTAATTTTGTTCATTTTAGAATTTTAGCACCTTTTAAATGAGAAGTATCTGGAGGAAGGATGCTGAAATTAATCTGCAGTTCAACTTTGTTCCAAATTTAATGAAAACCATTAGGAGTCCACAGCCGCTGCAGTGGCTGATTAACTTTAATAAGCAAAGTGGAGCAGACCTTTTGGTTTTCTGGTAATTATGCCCAGCCACCATCACAACAGCTGCCTATCATCAGCGATACACTTGCCCTGAAATTAAGTAATCAACAGTAGCTCGTCATTCATATCCAGCTAATGGGCTTAGCTCTCTCATCCATAAATAAATAAATAAATAAATAAATAAATAAATAAATAAATAAATAAATATGTGCCTTGGAAATCTGAGAGCAGCCTCGTCCACACAATAGGAACAGAGAGAGCATTTAACTTTAATTCTCGCCAGCCACACCCCAGAAGTTCAACGGTCTTACAGCAACACGGTCTCCTGCTTTTCTTGGTGGGAAATGGAAGCCCAAGCCCTGAGAAGTGAATTGACTTCCCCAAAGTCTCACAGTGGGTCAGTGGCACAGACTAGGAGAATCCAAGCCTATGGCTAGCAAGCGTCTCTCCCTAAGCACCCACTTTCTATACTCATGAGATGGGTATCAGAATAGCAGAATGAGCAGCAGAATGCACTTTCCCACTTTCTGTACTCATGAGACGGGTATCAGAATAGCAGAATGAGCAGCAGAATGCATTTTCCCACTTTCTGTACTCATGAGACGGGTATCAGAATAGCAGAATGAGCAGCAGAATGCATTTTCCCAGTACAATTATTGAAGAGGCCTGTGATGTATATCCTTGGTCCAGGAAGTGGCACTATTAGGAGGTGTGACCTTTTTGGAGTCGGTGTGTCACTGTGGCTTTAAGACTCACCCTAGCTGCCTGGAATCCAGTATTCTGCTAGCAGCTTTCAGTTGAAGACGTAGAACTCTCAGCTCCTCCTGCACCATGCCTGCCTGGATGCTGCCATGTTCCCGCCTTGGTGATTATGGACTGAGCCTCTGAACCCGTAAGACAGCCCCAATTAAATGTTGTCCTTGTAAGAGAACATGGTGTCTGTTCACAGTAGTAAAACCCTAAGACAGTGCCCTATCCCTAGGTCTGAGCAGAACATCACCCGAGGGAAACAACAGTAAAAAACCAGAGGCATTGGCCTTAGGAGCCTTGGTCCAGAGCAAAACCTCTTGAATAAACTTACCTAAAACCCATCTACATCTTACAGTTTTTATATTTTATATTTATATTTATGTTATCTAGGAAGTGCCAGGTACCACAGAGTCATCACCATTTTCACCAAGCAGCCCCCTGTCACAGCTTCCCACTGTCAGTGCCCTGGCAGCCTTGTCAACAGACAGTTCAGTGAAAGGTTCCCTCCCGGGCACTCACATGTGACAGGCACATCAAGCCTCACACACTGAGCTCACACTGGCTTCAGTAAAGAGGTCAACGTGAGGGCTCGGGAGGCAGAGTGTCTGCAGAGGGGCTGAGTGTTGAAGGAAGGCCGTGATCCTGACCCTGCAGAGAAGATGATCCTTTATCCTGAGGTAAAGGCTTGTCCTTCCTCAGCTCAACCTCTGTCTCCTTAGTTGTGAAATAGGAACTAGCACTTCTTTGCTTACGTGATTCGTCTTTCAAATTAAAGAGATGGTGCTTATGTGAAGCAGGTAGCCCAGAATTTAACAAATAGTCAACCTTTCATAAGGTAAGCACTAATATAATTCTAGAAAGTGATAGTAAATTATAGCAGTAAAGAAATAGGGAAATCTTTTGTTTTCTATAAAATAATTCTTTCAAGAGAAAAATTTAGATTACAAATTAATGATAATGATGACGATGGTGATGATAATGGTGATGATGGTGATGGTGATAATTGAGGAAGCGGAGGAGAAGGAGGAGGAGGGGGAGGAGGAGGAAGAGGAGGAGGAGGAAGAGGAGGAGGAGAACCAGAAAAACATTCTAGATTAGAGAGCTTTGTGTCATTGTTGGCCCATAAACTGCAACCTCGAGTATTACATAGTCTAAAGTCATTAGTAAAACTGAGAGCACCTTCCTTCACCCATCTCTTTTCTGGGAGGAGGGTGTCACAGAAGCAGTAACTGTAGGTAATACACACCTTGCCCCAAACCATAGAGACCCTCCAGACCTCAGAGGGCAGGTCCCATGTCTCCACAAGCAAAACTCTTTTCTTAATTCTGAAGAGATCCTGGAGAATGGTACTGACTTGCTCTTTAGGAGTCTGTATTACTCAGGGTTACTATTGCTATGGTGGGGCACCAGGACCAAAAGCAAATTAGGAAGGAAAGGGTTTATTTGGCTTACACTTCCTCATCGCTGTTCATCACTGAAAGACGTCAGGCAGGAACTCCAGTAGGGTAGGGACCTGGAGGCAGGAGCTGATGCAGAGGCCATGGAGGGGTGCTGCTTACTGGCCTGCTCCTCATGGCTTGCTCAGCCTGCTTTCTTATAACCCAGGACCATAAACCCAGAGCTTGCACCACCCACAATGGGCTGGGCCCTCCCCCCATCAATCACTGATTAAGAACGTGCCTTACAGGCTTGCCTACAGCAGGATGTTATACAGTCACTTTCTTACCTGAAAATCCCTTTTCTTCAATAACCCTAGTTTGTCTCAAACTGACATAAAACCAGACACCACAGAGTCCGTTGGCATAATCGGGTTGCAAACAAGAAAAGCAATAAAGCTCCTGACGCCTTTCCTGGACAATACAAAGGTAAGCTGGCAGTTTCAGCCATACTGCCCCTCCCCACCCATGCATTACAGACTAAAGTATGGATAACACCAAGGTTCAAGTTTTGAGTTTTATTGTGGTTTCTTACAGAAGGAGAAATGGCTCAAAAACAGCTGTATCACCAAAGGCCACCCCAGCATGAGTGACAGCTCACAAAAGCTAGGAACCTGGAGCACACTACACAGGGTTCAGACAGCTCAATGTCTGTTCAGACATACAGGCTGGATGTCTGAAGGGCCTCAACAGGTCTGAGTATGGCGAGCAAGGCCCCCATCCCCTCTGTCTTGCAAAAAAAAAAAAAAAAAAAGAGTTAGCTTACATTCCAATGCTAGCCACCAAGGTCTAGTCCCTTATTTGGCCACTTGCTCCTCCGGAGACTGACTACCAAGGTTCAGCTATCAGAGTATTGAAGTCCAGCAATCAAAAGCCCCCATTTGGCTCACCAAATTAACATATCCAATTAAACACCTCATCCTAACTAGATCCTAAGGACTAGATCTTGATGGCTAGCTTTAAGAATATAATCTAATGGGTCTTAGCAAGGCAGAAGGAACTGGGGAGAAGAGCGAGGCCTGCCAGAGCCATGTGTGCCATGTCCAGGCCTGCTAGAGCCTCCACATTCATGAAACAGATTAATGTTGTACCCAACTTGCTTTCTCCTTTTCATGCAGTCTGGGATCCTAGCCCATGGACTGTGCTCGAATTCACGGTGGTTCCTCCCTTCTTAGTCAACCTCTCTTTAAAGCCCTTCACACACCTCTGGGTGTGTCTCCTAGGTGATTCTCCAGTCCATCAAACTTATAATCAAGTTTAACCAGCATACCATCCTACCCAGCTCCCCAGGAAAATATATACAAGCAAGCCTTTGGAGGCAGGACATAGAAGAGTAACCCAGCATGAAGATAAAATGCTTGTGATTGCAGGACGGAAGATAGTCAAAGATGGCTGGCAGCACCAAGATCATTCACTGCTCACAGTCAGATGGGAGACTCGATCAGCTCTCCCAAACCCCCTTTCCTGTGTGCCTCTCCCTTTTTTCCTTTTGAGATGTCTCCATAGCTTGACATTTCCCCTACCTGAGTGCACTTGGTCTCTTCTTACAGCCCACAGATGATACCTTCTGGGATAAGCGTGCACACAGCATGGGGTTCTCAGAAGATCCTTCTTGAAGGTAATGGGGTAATTATGACTAATTATGAAAGGATTCTAGCGTGCCTGAGTGTGGCAAGCATGGCTCTGGCAGGCCTTGCCCTTCTCTATTCCCCTCTTGCTAAAAACCATTGAATTACATTCCTAAAGCTCAGCACTAAGGTCTATTACTTATTCGGCCACTTCCTCCGGAGGCTGACTGCCAAGGTCCAACTATCAAAGTATTCAAGTCCAGCAATCAAACAGCCCTTTTTGCAGCACTAATTAACAAGCCAAATCAAAATTAAATGCCTCGTCCTAACACAGGGTTCCCCTTTTTGCCTTATCAAACCTCCATTTCCTATGGGCCTCATCTGTCTCCTCTCTATCCAGAGGCAGTCCTTTGTCCCCCTTGCCACTGTGGGGGCACAAATACCGTGCTCCCTTCCCCTTCTCCATCATCCTCTAACTCCTGTCTTTGTCTCTTATTCCCTGCCTTTTGTCCTTCTGAGGCAAATACATCTTTGTGCTGGGAACGTGGTCTTGGGGAGTCCTGAGCCTATACCAGATGCCGGTCCCTTCAATGTACTATGGTAACCTCTGACTAAAAGCAGTGTGAAGATTAAGCGCACCGTGGCCTGTGGTCCAGGATCCATTGCCACGTTCATTTCAAGACCAGTCTACCCTGGTGGGACTTGAACAAAGGGACACTGGGATCCAGGAAGAGAGCTACTCAAAGCAATGTAAACTTAACCAATACAACACTGCTCTAATCATAAGTAGTATTTTCATCAATATACATTCTGTCTTGTAAATTGTAATTTTTATTCATCTCATCAGTAATTTAGATGTTTATTTTTTACTTTTCAATTATAAGCTAATTTTTATTTATTTGTAGCAAAATTACATTGCAATCATACACTATATAAATATAGTTCCTTGGAATGTCAGGTTTTCTTTCTCGCCGTGTATAGGATAAATGTTTATGAGTATTGTATATGCACTTGAGAATAATCAGTTCCACGCTTGTAAGAATTTGTTCTCTGGGAACCTTTAGGGCAAGTTTGAGTGGTGTGTTCTTCAGCTTTGAATTCTTGCTGATTTTTGTCTGATTGCTCCCTCCTCTGATAGGCATGCAGTAAAGGCATCCTTAATACTGGTAACTTTGTCTACTGAGCCCTGAGGTTTTCATAATCTCCATGATACACATTCTGATATGATATTTAGTGAAGAAGCTTAGAAACACCCTAGCTTCCTGCTGCGGTATTCTCTTGTCATAATCTATATATTATTTACACTGATGCTTTTCATCTTAAAGTATATTTTATCCAATATTAATATAGCTACCTTAGCTTTCACTTTCAGCTTTAGCTTTTAAAGTAATTTTTCCAAACATTTTCCTCATTTTCTTTCTAAATCCTTATATATGACTGCATCTCATAAAGAGAGTAAAGTTTCTTCTTAGCGTAGTCTGATCACTTCAACCACAATATCTACTTCAGTTACACTGACAGAATTTGACACATGCACATGTATGTCTGACAAGTGCTTTTTTATGCTTTTTATGCTTTTTTTCTCTCCATTTTCTCTCTACACTTAATTATACTTAATTGCTTTTATTTCAATTATTCATTTCCCTTCTATTATAAGCATTTGTGACTCATTCAATAATTACCCTTGAAATTACAATATTTGTGGACCTGTATCAAAATTTGATGTTAATAATCTTATCCTAGCTAATGCAATGTCCCTACATCGTTTAAACTCCACTCTCCTTCCCTGACTCTGTCTTTACTTTTATGCCTCTGACATCCTGCACTTCCTTCTGTGCACACTTCTCTCTTCTGGTTGACATGAGGGTGATGAAGATGAAGATCACACGTCAACATCCATGTCCACCAAGCCACAGCTCGTCATTGTTGTCTTTCTGTGTCTCCAGCTCTGGATTCGGCCTCACTCTCTTGCTGTCTGACCTTTACTCAGTATCCCCTCTGCTGCTGACTGGCAGAGTTCCAGCATCTGTACCATCTATGTGTCTGGACAGTCTTCAGCTTCTGCTGTCTCTCCGTATTTTATTTCCTCGTGTATTATATCATTTTTAATTGTGTACTATACATTTTATCCAAAAAAATATATTTACTAGAATAATTTGAGGCTTAAGATGGCAATATCTTCCCTGAGCGTTTTAGAGACATAACCAGTAGAAAACCGCATTAATCTTGATCAAAGGCTTTTAGGGTTCTAAAATATCACATGACACACAAAAAAGTCCAGTTTGAACAAGAAAATGAATTTCTGGTTCATCTGTATTCCTAACATGTAGCATTATCCAGAACATACCTTTGGGAGTTATCACAAATATAACTCCTCTGTTCTCCTTTGGTCTGACATAAATTCTTCCCACGGCAAAGGGCCCTGATGTTCCCCATTTGGCTTTCTGGGTCACAACTTGGCATGACTCACTGTCTAATCAGGTCTCTGATGATTTTGGAAAAAAAATGTGTTCCCCAGATTTTTAAATTTTACCTTTAGTAAAGCTGAATGGCCAAAATTCCTCAACGATTATTATCAAAACCTAGGCTCCCTTCACGTTGCTCAGATCTGTGGGGTCTGTTTTATGAAACCAAGAAATAGGCACGCAGTTTACAATTTCCTGTTCCCTGAAGTAAAATCTAACTCTAACCGCAGCATAGGTATCACACAGAGCACAGACAGCAGGCACTGTGTATACACTGTATAAAAATGTGGATATTGCTCATGGTCCTATTGTCTCTTCCCTTTTCATTTCCCTCCTTCCTTCCCCCTCTTCCTTCCTCCTTCTCTTGCCCCTAAGAGCAATCAGATGCTCCAGTAGCTTTCAAACTCACCTGAGAGAGAAAGCAACAAGGCGATTCCGTTCCTGCAGACAGTTCTCCTGGAGCAGCCTCCTGCTGCTGTGAGAGAAGGGAAGGGGAGATACAGAGGTCTTACTTTTAATCACAGATACTGCAGGATGCTGAAAGTCTGCTCTTCTCTCCTTGGCTCCCTTCTCTATGACCATGTAGTTAAACTCCCTTGAAAGCCTAACTCTCCCTAGATAACTTGTCCTGGTCCCAGAACCTAGAATATAGAAGTTTAGTTTCTTCTGGCATCAGCTTTTGACTTTGTAAGAATACTAAGAAACATACATTTAGCTAATACCATCCTGCTATGCTCTGTAGGGAGATACTTTCTCAGTAAATATTAAAAATATGCACAAAATATCGTGGTTACGGTGGTTATGGAGGATACTCACACCTTCACAGTATTTTCTTACTGTGAAGATCATCGTTATCCGCATTAGCCATTTAATTTTTAAGCTCCACCTTTTCATTTTAATCTTTCCTGCTGGACCAAAACAAAGTGATTGCTTCCACACACTTTGGGATCTCAGTACTTTCCCAGCATCTGATCTTTGCATAGCTACCCCTTCTCCTCTACTCCTAGCAAAGCACAAGGCTGTTGTCTGGATCCCCCAGATCCCTGTACCCTCCTCACACTCGTGAGCTCCTTCCCCTTCATCCTTGAGCAAAGGGCATCATCTGAGAGAAACCCTAGTTTGGTGAGAAGGGAGTAGAAGATATTTTTTTTAAGTGATACAGGGCTAAGAAGATGGCTCAGTCAGGAAAGCATTTGCTTTGCAAGCATGAGCACCTGTGTTTGATCCTGGTAACCATATGCAAGGTTGGGTGTAGTGAGAACTGTTTGTGATTCCAATGCTGGAGCAGTAAAAATAGGTAGGTCCCTGGGATGCACTGGACAGCCAAATAGCCTGATTGGTGGACCCCCAATTCCAGTAACAGACCCTGTTTCACTAAGCAAAGTTGAGGGTTCCTGACCAATAACAATCAACGCTAACTTCCAACCTCCATATTCATCCACTGCACATGCATCTACACATACATACAAACACACACACACACAGAGAGAGAGAGAGAGAGAGAGAGAGAGAGAGAGAGAGAGAGAGAATGTCAATTTGCTGGAGAGAATTGAGGAATTGGTGTTTGTATTACATTGTTGTTTCGCTTGGGAATTTGTTATGTGGAGTTTTGTTTTGTTTTGTTTTGATTCGGTTTGGTTTTTGAGACAGGGTCTCACTATGTATCCCTGGCTGGCCAAGAACTTGCTATGTAGGTCTGACTGGCCTCAAACTCGCTGATACCTACCTGCCTCCACCTCCCACGTGCTAGGATCAAAACTGTTTCGTGCAATTTTCAAAGTTCTATTTCAACAACAAATCATTAACCTTTGAAGAATGGCCCACTGATTTGTTAACTCTGTCGAGGAGTTGATGTTTCAGATTTGGACATTAACTTAGAGGCATATGATCAGAAGCCCTAGATACCTGTGGTTAGGAGGCAAAAGAGGCAGAAAGACAGGGTCAAGAGTAGAGAAGTTAAGGCTGAAGACATAAAATGCTGCCCTTCACCTTTTTGTTCCAGTCTATCTCCTACTTCCTCAGTGGCAACACCTGTACCACTCCCCTAAGGACCCTGTCCAAACAACTCTCTTGTTCACTCTCAACAAGGTCTTGCGTTCTATACAACAATGAGAATGGAGACCCTCAGATGCGGGTACCCTTTCTCTCTCAGGTGTCTCTCTCCTCTCTGTTGCAATGGTCTTTGGAGATGGGCCTTTGAAAGCCAGTTAGAAGAGTGGAACTTCATGAATGAGACTAATATGCTTATAAAAGAAGTCCAACCCATCCCCCGCTGTTTGGACATGAAGACATGGCTAGTATGTGTCATCTAGAACCCTCCCTAGACACCAAACCTGCCAGAGGCCTTGATCTGAACTTCCTTCCATGTAAGAACCCTCAGTAAGTTTTCTGCTGCTTGCAGTTTAGAGTGTTTTGTTAAAGTTAAGACACTTACATGTGAATGATGCCCTCCTGGACCCAGACCAAAGAGCCAGTCAGCCTCTACTAGTCACTGTCACTTGCCTTTCTCATGTGCACTGTAAACTCCAGATGTCCTGCTGGTCCCTTTTATCACTCTTCCAATCTTGACTACTGAGTCCATCATGGCCTTGGTAGGGACAGAATGACATGGTTCTTACCCCTTGGGACAGGGCCAGCAGCCCTGGGCCTCCACAGGTGTCTATGGCTATGTGCCATAAGGCTTATTTGTATAATAGTGTTCATATTTTCATGTTTCTCCCAGGAGTACCCTCCCTGTTAACATTAATGACTCCATGATAGTCAGAGATAGCAGGAGTCTGAGGGCAAAGATGTGACTAAAGTCTCTGCAAAGTGGAAAGCAGGGGGTGGGACCTTTTGGACAGCCCCGAAGGCTGTGGGAAAGAACTCTAAGAACATGAGTTTGAAAATATATAATTTCTCAGCACGCAAAAATATAAGGATGCCATATGAATTGATAAGGAGCGTCACAGGTCTAAAGAAACAGAGGCAGCTACACTACAAGCCAGATTGTTAGAAAGATACAAAGACAGGCAGCTACAAATGCAGGCAGATTCCTGAGTTCAGGGATAGCCTGGGAAACATCCAGTCCAGGCCCAGGCATGGTCAGAATGATAATTCCAGGATCGGATCCTACCCAGCTAATTTATTGTCTGTGTTTAACAGAGGCAGGCAGATCTCTGAATTCTTTTGCAATGTTTTTTGATGTTTGGTTTGGTTTGGTTTGGTTTGGTTTGGTTTTTAAATGTGCTTACTGTCTCCTAAGAATCAAGGAGCTGGGGTCACAGGATGCTGATTGATAGGATAAGCAAAAAGAAACCTGGAATAATAAGTGAATTGATATGTAAATTTTAAAAAACTGGGCTTTATTTTTTATTAGATATTTTCTTTATTTACATTTCAAATGCTATCCCGAAAGTTCCCTATACGTTCCCCCCCACCCATGCTCCCCTACCCACCCACTCCCACTTCTTGGCCCTGGCATTCCCTTGTGCTGGGTCATATAAAGTTTACAAGACCAAGGGGTCTCTCTTCCCAATGATGGCCAACTAGGCCATCTTCTGCTACATATGCAGCTAGAGACACGAGCTCAGGAGGTACTGGTTAGTTAATATTGTTGTTCCACCTACAGGGTTGCAGCCCCCTTCAGCTCCTTGGGTACTTTCTCTAGCTCCTCCATTGGGGGCCCTGTGTTCCATCCAATAGCT
>NC_034594.1:137745293-137773707 GCF_900095145.1 Mus pahari
TCTGTCAGATTTAGGATTGGTAAAAATCCTTTTAAAACTGTGCTTTTTGTCTGCATGAAATGAGTCAGCAGAAAGCAATAACAGTTCTTTAGAATTTTTGTCTCTAGTGAGAGCTGAGCTGGAGATTCTCTTCAAGAATTATTTTCTAATAGGATTTCTGATTTTAGTCAGAAAATCCATGACGAGCGAGCATAGCTCTTGGGAGAATAGGATTTCTCCTAAGAATTCCTAAGGGAGCTGACACAGCTCTTCTAAAAGCTTCTCTAGCAGCTAACCAGAGAAGGCTGTCTGAAGAGAAAACACAGCTCTTTAAGAATTTTTTTTCTTTCTTTCTGATTTTGATCAGAAAACCCAAGAATTACTTTTAGAATTTTTCTAAAGAATTTCTTACAGCAGCTTTTCTGACTTGGGACAGAAAACCCCTGAGCTCTCCAGAAAGCTTTTAGACTTTTGACTAGCAGAGAGAGCTCTCTCTGGGAGAAAGCTACCTGTCTCAAGCGCAGAGTTTTTACAACAGCCAGAAAAAGCTGTCCAGAGCAGACCAGAGCACAGAGAGCAAGCAACCTGGGAAGCCACCGCAGCAGAACACAGGCCTCCAGCTTGGAGCCACAATTTGACTTTGAGTTGTTTCCTCTCACTGCTCTCGGGAGCCCAGACCAAGCCGAGGCTGATCCTTGGCATTTGACCTCATAGTATTCTTCTGTTAAGTCTCTCAAAATGTCTTCAGCAATTCAAAGCAGAAACTGACGCACACTTTTTTCTTCAACACTAGACATGATCCGTTCCCATCCCCCAGTCTACTCCCCAGATATCTCTCAGACCTATCTTTTCTTCCACCATCCACTGACTGCTGACTGAATTGCCCACATAGACCTTACTCCATCTGATCTAGTCTCCGCAGCAGTGAGCATCGTCTTTCTGAAGATACATGTCTGAATCCCCCACACTGCTGCTAAAACATGCTTGAATGACTTCTCAGTGGTCTTTGGGGAAAACACCCAAAGACCTTCTAATCGTGTAGTGACAGGATTCTATTTTGGAACATATGCACACCCCACACACTTTTCTCTTTTGTTTTCCCTACACGTAAATATCTCTCTCACAATGGCCAGAAGCAACCATCTGCTCGGGGAATGATCCGGGTTGTGAGGGAAAAACACAAAGATGATGTGCATGTTCCAAGTTTATATTTTCAAAATGGTATTGGGCAGCAATCTATTAGCTAGATAAGACAAGATTTTCTGAATTTCTTTACCCCATTTTGTGACTTAATCCAGAATCAAGTCTGAATGTTCAGACCATGAAATCGTTCCCCAAAGTACAAAGAAGGCTCCCCTTCCGTGTTCTCCGGTAGAAAACAGAACACCCAGTCCACGCGGTGTGCTTCTGCATGGACTCAGGTACAGTGAGCAGTTCACTGTTGAGGTTTGGTTTGTTGCATTGTAATGCTAAGTGCAGGCCCCCAAGACCTGATTGCCCCAGAGACAAAAGAATCCACACATAGACCCAAGAGACACTATATGATCTTGCCCCCAACTTATTTCTACTTGTTAAATAAAGGTGCCTACTGCTTATAGCTGGGTAGACTTGAGATAGGTGGGGCTTGGTGAGGTCAGAGGAGACCACAAGGAGGGAGAGAAGAGGGTGAAGAGAAGCGAAAGTTGATATGGGTTAAGGGTTAAGAGCCAGAAAACATAGCCCTGAGGGCTGGCTAATTGGAGCAGCCCAGATAAAACAATAACTCAGGGTAAATTGATGTAGATTCCAACAGCATAGAGGGTAGATATCTGCCCAGCTCTAGTGCTCTTTAAGGCTTATTATAAATATGAAGGTTTTGTGTGTGTCTGTGTCTGTCTGTCTGTCTGTCTGTCTCTCTCTCTCTCTCTCTCTCTCTCTCTGTGTGTGTGTGTGTGTGTGTGTGTGTGTGTGTGTGTGTGTGTGTGTGTGCTTCATCCAGAAACCAAATGGTCAAATGTGGGGTAGAAGCCCTGGATTGGGATAAAATTCTTCTACAACGGTTCATGGGCTCCAACAGCCTACAGGATATAGGAGAACAGCAGCCAGAAGACAACGCTTCTCAAACTCCAGGCAAAGGTGAGCGGGAATACATGCAGAAATGCAACAAGAGCTAAGGCAGAGTTGGAACTAGGCTCTGACCAATTTGATAAGAGGTGAAGAGAATCAGCCAAAAAGTGCACATGCAGTAGGGTTATGGCCTCCCACAACAGCAGAGACATTGGTGCAGGAAGACAAGGGACACTGCTATAGAAATAAAAGGAGGTGGAGGACATTCCAAGTCCCTGCATGACTCCAAGGCCTTCTTGTCTCTGTTGTTACAAATGGCCAGTACAGCAAAATCCACAGTGACTCCCTTGGAAACCATCTGGAAGAGTTCTAGCAAGGGTATTTATTCTGAGCCTGTTTACCCAGAGGACACTGCAGAGACTTTGACCTCATACTCAGATTTTGAAAGGCCAAGACATTTGCCTAAACTCCCAGCTTAGAACCAAGGGAAGCCTGTGATGTTTGGTGTGATATGTATGTATGTATGTATGTATGTATGTATGTATGTATTCATATGTATATACATATCTATTTACATGCAACTCTAACTATCAAAGGGATTTTATTGGCTTGATTTGCATCATAGGAGACTGGAGGTTGGGTCATTCAACCATGGCAACCTGCAAGCTGGAAAGCCAGAGACTCTAACAGCTGCTTATCCTAAGTTGGAACCCTCGGAACACAGCCTGTAAACTCTCCAGGAGTCAGCATGGAAAGACTGAAGACAGGGGGTCTGGTAGGAAGAATGATCAAGGCACCAACCATCTGACCCATGAAGAACGGAGCGAGCACATTCCGATGGGCCTTCCTTTCATCTGTTTACTCCTTCTTGGCTCCCATCCTATTGTGTGATACTGCCTGCCTCAAGATGAGGCCATTTTCCAAAAGGATGAACTTGTACCTTAAAACACAAGCAATCACCTCCTAAAATCACCTTGTCCCCTCAAGCAATAAGGACTTCTTTCAGATCCCCTTGCTGGACCAAGGCTGAGACACTGATCAAGGCCACACCTACATCCAGACTGCTTAATTATATAGACATGTACCCTTTACATACATCTCCTTTGCAATATTCTATAGACTTAGACTCTCTGGGTCCTTTTATCTGTTCTTCACAACGTGGAGACATTGTGACATTATTTGTCTGTTTAGTTGGTGTACTGAGGGCACGTGGGCAAGCCCAGCGTACTGGATCTGTCTGAACCTAGGCTTTTACCCTGAAAACTCCAGGTATACCATCAGTTTAAGTTGAAAGGCACAGGGCAGCCCAGGGTCTTACCATCCAAGCAGAGCATGTGGGCATCCCAGTCTCACTGTGTTCAGCAGGTGGTCGATGCTTGCCACCTATCCAACAAGGAAAAGTCGGTGGACATACAAGAAATAAGGACTTTTTTCAGACCGAGGATTAATGTTTTTCCATTCACTGCTACTAGTGTGGCGTGGGTATGTGTCTGTGTGTGTGCATGTATGTATGAATGTATATGTGTATGTACATATGTTTTTACATGCAGATCTGGAATTCATATGTAGAGACAAGAGTGGGACACAAAAGTGAGGCACCAACTGATGTTCAATATAAAGTTTCTAAATCAACGTCAGAAGTAACCTAAGTATTACAAAACAGTGGAAAGTGTCCCCTCTCAATGTGCCTGCCACCCAAGTCCTTTCCTTAAACCTGTATCCAGAGGGCCATTTAGAATATTTTTCCTTGGGGTCTTTAAATAATTTGCCTCTGAAAATCTTTTATTAAAATTTAAATGCCTTAGGAAGGGAAGTACTTAAGCAAGTGTCTGTCACTATATTTGAAGAGGATTAGGATAGATAACTAAGAAGGGCCTGGAAAATCAGACTCTAGCTCAAGGGTAAGAAAAAGACAGGGCAGGAGGAGCAGAAACCCTGAAGGGAAGAAGTGCACACATGGAAGATGGGCTCTGAACACCATTTCCCTGTTTTTGTGTAGAGTCCCCAGGGACAGCTGCCTCTGGAGAAACACATTGCAGATCACTGAGACAAATTGAATTGGTTCAGGCTACAGTAGCTGAGAAGCCAAGGAACTGCCTGGCTGGAGGGCTTTCTGATTAAGAAAAAACAAACAGTGGCATGGCTGGAGAGATGGCTTAGTCTTATAAAGGCTAGGTTCATGACCAAAACACCAGCAACGAACTGTGTCTTCTTAGAAGCTCTGTGGTCTCAAACTGTTTGCAACCTGGCCACTGCTAGACGACATCACGGGTGCATTAAGCCGTAGATGGGTAGTGAGATGGGACCTGCAGTATCTGTAAGGGGACCAGGTCCAGGTGAGCAGCCTCCAGTGTGGAGGGAACTTGGTGGGGGGAGGTGCAGAGAAAGCAATGAAGGGCGGAGGAAGGAGGAGAGTGAGAGCAGAGGAGTGGGGAAGGAAGGTTAAGCATCTGGAAAATGACTGCAGTCTCAGGGCTTTAGCTGCCTCTAAGCCCAAAGAGTCATCAGCTGGTTGCCTAGGCAACAGCTATTTTCCTTCTGCTGCTGATCAATTTCATCTGCACAAATGTCCCATGAAGCCGTGAGCTGTGAAGATAATAAACCCGAGTCACAGAAATCCCTGCCAAACGAGGTCTGCATTTTAAATGCTCTGAGACAGACTTTATGCATATCCAGCTGTCTCCATCTCTGCGGTCTCCATCCTAACCACACAGAGGCAGCCAAAGAGGGGCAGGAACAGGCAGAGGAGGGGACTGTCACCTGTTATCCTAGTGACAAGCCCAGGGACTGCAGCTGTCTGACCTCACCACCTCCAGTTTGACAGGGTAGATAGATAGCCATCTTTGTTACATTTCTCTGAGCAGAAATGGATGTCTGGATGTGAAGCAGCCCCAGAGGTCGGGTCCAGTACCCTTCAGCCTGTGCTCTCAGATTCAGAGCAGAAGGTGATGCTCAATGGTCCACGCATCATCCCCGTGCCTGCTTTATCTCCTCCCCCACCCCACCCCTGGCATTTGTCACTGCATCCAATATGTAAATGTAATTATTTGTGTGTTTTCCCCATGAAAGCAAATGAGGACCGTCATTTTTCCTATGCATCAGGTATCCTTATCTTCTGGCCTATCTCATCAGCCTGCACATATTAAATAATCAGAAGTTTGTTGAGCAACAAGTGGACAGATAACTGCGGATTATTTTTAACCTCCCTCTGAATGAGGTAAATCCATTTCTAACGTCACTTCTACACTACAGATATGGCAGTACCTATATATCATGACAAAGTCAGAAATTGAAATTGCCATAACGTTTGTGGTTTCTATCATTCAGTTTTGTAACCCGCCCCCTCCCAAAAGAATAGATCTGAGTTTCATGTATACATGGTCAGCTGGTAGCACAAAAATGAAAGAAGCGCCACGTCCTTCATATGTCATTATCAGTCAGGACACGCACATTCCAGACATGTTCTCATCACATAAAAGATTTTATAATTCCCATTTTACAGATGAAGAAAATGACACTAAGAACAGTTACATAGCATACGGATGGTATCCTTAGCCTCCATCCTGGGCCAGAACTCCTCTCCACTTTCTGATATCTCATGTGTCACTGTATCCCTGCAGGTGGCATTTCTAAAAGCACACTGCTCCTCCTTCAAACAGCCTGGATGCCATGTCAGCCTGAAGGGCACCTCCCGCTAAAGCCTACGTATTGACGTACTCATGTGAGCCTCCCTACAGTCCTGTTTGCCAACTGGGCAGATACCATCTGCCATATATTTTAGATGTAGAAAACAGAAAACAAAAAAAGGCCAATGACTTGCTTGAAATCATTGAGCTGCATGCACCTGGGACTCACATGTTGGTGCTCAAATGCTGGGAGATCCACTAGCCCAAGAGCTCTCTGGATAAACAAAGTCCTTGAGGGTCACAGTGTGATGACCACATGCCACCTGCTCTTCAGAGCTGTCCCTAGGAAGCTTCAGAGGAGCAAAGCACAGGCGCATTTTGTCAGCCAACTGCAGGAACCCTCTCCTAGAAGCCGTCATTACAGTAAAACAATCTAAGATTGAAGAGAAAAACCTGAGTATCTGAAGAAGAATCCAAAGCTCAGAGCTTAGTTTGGGAAAAAAAAAAACTGGTACCAGATATTGCAGCTAATTTTAGCCTTCCCTTCCTCGTCCCGATTCCCTAAGCTCCAGCCCACTCCCACGCATCCTCGTTGCCTTCCAAAAAGAAATGAGATTGCATTGTACATACTGAACTAAAAAGGCTTCAGATCTTACCACTACAAACGTGATTCTGGGGAAGCAGATCTTAAAGGTCTCTCTACCTGTTGGCCTGCAGGCTAGATAAGAATGAGTAATGAGAAAACACAGAACAATACACTCTAATGAGAATTTTTATGAGCTGTCACGTCTATCCAGAAATTGAAGCATGCAAATGAACCTGTTCATGATGATCCAAAAATGGCAAATTTTGCCAGTTTGCTGTTAAATGGTTTCTTGAACCATCTTAAGAAAAAAATCTTAATTCAAAATTAAGTCCGATCTTAGTCCACTGTTAGCTTGGGCAATTCTCTTTTGTCATCATAGCTTCATTTATCTGTGGTCTATATGACTTGTCTCTATGTTTGAGCCCATATGGTTTGTATATGTATCTGCACACTGGCATGAGCAAGCACTGGCTTGAGGTAAAGACATGCCATGCTTGCTTTCCATATACAAATCCATTTATACCTGCAGCAGGTTCCTAACACAGGTGTAATAGAGACAGTAGTACTGTTCTCCATTTAGAGATGAAGAATTTGATGTTTAAACAGGCTAGAGAATTTACCTAGCAGCTTATGAGAGGTAATAAAAGTGATCTTACAAATAGACCTGAGATAATAACCACATGTCAGCACTGAAATCATAAATGCGTCCATCAACAGTATTTCCACCACTTTATCAGCGATAGTATGCAAACACTGAGCAAATAGGGAGAGAAGCATATGTTGAACCCATAATGCTGTTTCGTTGTTGTTGTTGTTGTTGTTGTTGTTGTTGTTGTTGTTGTTGTTTGAGACAGGGTTTCTCTGTATAGCTCTGGATGTCCTGGAACTCACTCTGTAGACCAGGCTGGCCTCGAACTCAGAAATCTGCCTGCCTCTGCCTCCCAAGTGCTGGGATTAAAGGTGTGTGCCACCACTGCCCAGCTCATAATGCTTAATTTTACTTTAGCCACAATTCATTCTCTGTATTTATACATGGTTTAAAACTATCAAAAATCACTATATTAGAAATCAAAATTATTTAAAAACCCAGAAATCTTCTGGGTTTCTCTAACCCACTCTGACTCAATTGTGATTGCAAGATGGTGGTTGGTCACTACTTTTCCAGGAATGAGTCGTTGCACTGAGTGTAATGATGATCTACAAAGCAATGTTTGGTATGAAAATTCATTTTTTTAATGATTGCACTGCTGCTCAACTGAGCTTAATAAAATACATTAATTTAAAATTCAAAATTAAGCATGATCCAAGTCTAACCTTGCATGGGATCATGTATCTGAAGAAAGAAAGGAAAAGTGGAAATTTAAGGGTTCTTTGGAAAGTCTTACATTGAATGGTGATTGGCTGGGGCAAACTGGTGACGGAGTGTTTTCTTGAAGTGGACACAAGTGAAAGGCTAAGACAGACTTGTAAAGGAATGTTTCACTGAAGCAGATACAGGAGAAAGGATGTTCTGCTAAAGCAAGCATGTGAAAAGACACGTGATGAAGGATTCTTTACTAACAACACACATGTATTGGTCCACCTTACATTGCATAGTTGAACTATATTTGCTGGGACTCTGTAGAGAGAAAAACACCCAACAAAAGCCTTCTGGTGGTACGTTGTGGTTTCTAGTCACTTCCTCAGACTCAGGCTGATTGGCAGAGTGATGTCAGCTGAGACAGACACATTTGCTAAGACAAGACACTTGGGGAGGCAAGACCAGTGGAGGATACGTGATATTTGGAGGGAGTATATATAGGCCCAGTGGACCATGACAGATGCTGAACTAGGCCTGCTCATAGAGCTAGCTTGCAATGCTTGTTGGTTTCCATGTCTTTGCTGATCTTTGCTTCACTGAGAGAGGCACAGCTGAGAATTTCTCCTGGCATTCCTGCTGGTCACTCCTGCTGACTTGTGCTGAGGCCTGGCTGTCTCTGCTAGGTCATCCCACCATTACTGATTCGTGTTTGCTATCCCGACTCTACCAAATCAGACTGATGGTATATCTGTGAAGTGTTTATGAATGGATGGAGGTGCTACTGTGGACCTGTGAACTGAACTGTCTATTTTCATACAACACAGATGGGAATTGCTACAAATAAGCTTTCTAAAAGGTCCACTTCCCCCATATATCCTTTCTTTTCCACTACCTCTGGTGGGTGGTGGGCTAAAAGGGAAGCTAAAGTGTCTAAGAAACAACATTAAAAGTAGACTTTGAAAAAAATTAAGTTACAGTAAGGTTATAAAACAAATACATTGGCCTGCTATCTAACCTCTTCGATTATTTATATCTAACCTATAATTTGACTAACACCCTCATTACACTCTTGGGCTAACAAATTGTATGTGTCATTGTTTAGTCTAAAAATATAGGACCAAAACTACCAGTGCTCTTACAAGAAGCAGAATAGTCTCACGTTATTATAGTTTTTCAATATTAAAATTTTTGGTAAACTTGTTTGCCTCCCTTAAAGCTATATACTTTGCTTTAGTCTATAATTATACTTATAAAGTTGAGTGTAAATCACATTATCATTTTTCCCACTTATGGCTGTGTATGTGTTCCCAGTTATTTATTCTATTGGTTTATGTATTTTCTTAAATTAACTTTTACTCAATATAGACCTAAACCCTTGGTTATAAAAATATTAGGTTTTTTAATATTAATCTTAAGAAGATCTGGGAGAACCCAAAGACAGGAGGGCATTGAGTTAGAACAAAAAGAGAAAAAAATAATTACAAAATGTGGGCATATGGCTGGGGAATATTATCAGAGCAATGGCTTTACATGACAAAAAGATAAACTTGAACATGTGAGCCAAAGCCAGATTCTGAACAGCTTCACCACGGAGCATGTACAGAAGAAGAGTTCACTGGAGGAAGATGATAAACTTAGACACTGAATCCAAGTGTTTCAGACGCCATGGAGTGTGTGATCTGGGAAAGAGAGGAACACGAGAGACCAAAAGAAAAGACCTTGGAAAGGGGCAACTGAGGGGCCTGTGGTGTGGCCTAAGGGGAAACGCGGCCCCTGGAGAGCGTGTCCAAGATTCAACACAGTGAATCAAACCAAGCATCCAGTTGAGACAGCTCCATGGATGACTGGTCCTCCTCGCTGGTGTTCAAAGTGGGTTTAAATGAGTCACTTGCTGTCAGGTTTCGCCAACCAGGAGAAACAGTGGCCTTTAAATGTGCAAAAGAATCTTCCAGAAGGAAATGAGGCTGAAAGGAACCTGAAGGTAGGATGACTCAGAAGTCAAAAACAAGTGAGGCCAGGGATAGTTGAGGCAAGGGAATTGGAATTGAGCTTTGCCGGGAGGGAGCTGTGGGGGAGGGATAAGACAGGCTGACGACAAGGACAGTGAGACAGTATTTCATAATTTTTTTTTAAAGGAAAGAAAATTTCAGAGAGAAAAGGCTGCACAGAGACAAAAATGGTCATTGCCAGAGCTTTGGAGACTCCTGTTAAATATGATCCCAAGGGTGGAGAGAAGTCAGAACATAAATTCAAAAACTGAAGGAAACACACACACACACACACACACACACAAATAGAACCAGATTATTTTTAGCCTCATCATTTCTTAGCAAATCAGTTCTGAGTGCTTTACTTGGAATTATAAAACAATATATTCATATTATGTAAAGTTTTGAAAATAAAGAAAACGGGAAACTCACCTAAAGTTTGGACATCACAACAAAACCATAGTGCTGTTTTGTTTTTTTTTTCCCCTTGACTTTAAATAGGGAAGACATGCTTGACTTCAGAGCATTAACCCTTAAAGTGCCTTAGTGGGGAGACCTTCAAAACATTCCAACACTCCTTAGAATTTACCTACAGTCTCCCTTAAATGTTTGACTTCATTCAAAACATCCTTTCTAGAATAATGTGAGAATAAATAACAAAGTAACCCTCCTTCTGTCCAGTTGAGAAGTTTCATTACAACCTGGTGTTGAAATTGGAAATTCACCCAGGGTTTCTCTCCTCCTTCCAGCACTGGCGCTTCCCACAAGCCCAGCACCCAGTGACAGCGTAGGGTAACTGTAGTCTAGTGTCTCCCATTTCACCTGCCCACGTGACAGCGTTCCACAGCAGCAAGGCAAAACTTAGAACCGAAGTGTGTCACCATGGGCATGGACTTTAAGACCCTCATCCTAGCTCTCTGGAAATCAGTCTTCTCCTGTTTCCCTTCAGAACAAGATGTAGAACTCTCAGCTCTTCCTACACCAAGCCTGTCTGGATGCTGTCACGCTCTTCCTGCCTTAATGATAATGGACTGAACCTCTGAACCTGTAAGTCAGTCCCAATTTAATGCTGAACCCTTTTAAGAGTGGCCTTGGTCATGATGTCTGTTGACAGCATTAAAACCCTAACTAAGACACTTGGGAAAACAGAATGGGTCGGAGAATTGGCCTGTTGGGAACCACCTCCTTCCCACTTCCGCAGCCCACCATAAGTATCCTCCAGCCTCAAGCTCTCAACCCTCAATGGCTGCCTGAGCCTGCTGAGAGAACAAGAAAGGTTCTAGTTTGTTGAAGCTGTTCTCACCTTCAGGAGGGCCTGGGTGACACTGGAAAGGCTGCATCGATCCAGTGACCATCCTCCTGCCTCTCTGATACCACGACACCTTCCGGGTTTGCCCTGGACTGATGAGAAGAGGGTTAAATGGATAAAGGTTACTGAGATCCTGAATCCAAGCTTTCGGATGGCATTTACCAGGGAAAAGGAATGCATAAATTGGTGGTAGAGATGAGTGAGGACTGAAAATGTCAAATGTCTACATTTCTAGTGATAAAGAGCATCCAGGGTGCTAACAACACTGGAAGGAGGACCACTTAAATATTTACATTTTGTCCAGGACACCTTAGGGCCACAAGCCCTAACCCAACCTAGCACACAATTTCTGCACCTAGACCAGTATAGTCTGACATACTTTGACTCTGTAGTAACCTGTCTGTAGTGACCTATCTGTAGGTCTAAAACCAGGTACTCCAGTTACTGGTTATTTCTTTTACATAGATTCACAAACATGCCTTTAGCTACAACATGCTATTCCAAACTGATAAAAATCCATGTGAAAACTACTAAGAGGATTCAGTTCCCAGTCTTACAGGTGAGGAGACCAAAGCCCAACAGGGAAAGACACTGGCTCAAGTCACATGGCTGATACAAACACAGACCTCTGATCTTCCCAGGAGCTACTTCAGAACTGGCTGGCTTGCCTTCTCAGTTTACAGGGACTGCTTTAGAAAACACATCCCTTGGGGACCATGAAACCATCCATCCTGATGCTGGGTCTGGATGATGTGTGTCACCATGACACTGAGAACAGAGCAGAAGCAATCTCCCATCTGTACCTTCTCTTCCCGCTTCCCTCATGGATACTTAGCATTTAGGATTCAAATTTTAAGTGGCCCAAAAGAGCTGGGTCAGCTCTCATTAATAAACAATGAAGTTCAATTGGGTTTAATTCTCTTCGGGTCCCTCCTGAACGCACAAGCAAAGTGCTTATAACTACATCGTCGCTGGAAACAGAAAGAGCAGAGGGGTTGTGAGCAAGCTCACGTTCCCTGGAGACTCCTCAACCACAGGTCCTTTGAGAACATTGTTGGACACCTTCTGGGTTCCAGGTCAGTGCCTTGCACAGAGTGCAAAAGCTCTTTGTCACCAATATTGGTCCTTTGAGCATCTGTTTTGTCCTCTCTGACCATACCTGAATAAACATGAATAAAATCAAGCTTAATTTGAACACTCTAACTCTGATGATTTCAACAATGCCAAACAGATAAAAGCTAAGAGAAGGGGAGGGGGGGCAAGGATAAGGTGCCATGGTAACAAGTATGTGAATTCAATGACTATAAAATAGGACAAATCTTGGCCAGAACTTGGTGTTTTCTCTATCCGTTCATGTTTCCTTTTCCTCTCCTTCCAGAGACGTCTCCTCAACATCCCATACCCAATATCTATACCTGTCTAACTATACTCTCTCACTTTGGTTCTCTCAAAGTTAGATGATAAATCAAGTTCCTATGCTTCTTCGAACCCTCATGTCCACATGTATAATGATAGTGACCTCATAACTGTTGGGAAATTGAATAAGATGATGAGTAAAAGGTACCTAGCGTGATGCCAGATATTAAACGGTTCTCCGTGGTTATTAAACAATGATTGTTTCTTCTACAGCTGTTATCCCTTAATAATGTGTTCTTTCCCTGGGGTATTTGTAGTCAATGAAAGACAACAGACTGCTAAATTGAAGTGAGCAGCTTCCTAATAATGGGCCTTCAGACCAAAAGAACAATCGGCAGCCAAGGGTCTTCCAGGGTCTCCTTAAATCCCACTTAGGGTTTACAGAAGCTTGCTCCCCGTCTGAGTCTTCTTCCCAAGGTGGATCCCATCTGCACCTCAGCCCCAGAGGCTCACATTGCTCTGCTGCCCACGAGCAGGCAGTTCGTCAGGTAGTTTAGTGAGGACACACAACAGGTCAAGGAGCAGTGAGGCAGGCAGGGTCTTGGGTGTAGCTTCCATTACCCAGAGCCTGGCTTCTCTAGCCCACAGTTAATTCCAGTTTTGCTGACTCTCCTTGAGAGTCCAGGATGGCCCAAGGGCAAGCAGCCCAGCGCCTCATCTGAAATTCATAAGGAAACCAGCAGAGCAGGCTCAGCCCAGCCACTGTCAGCATAAAACTGCTCCTCTCAGCTCCAGGGAAGCAATATGACTCAGCATCTATGTATGCCAGGGCTGTCTCTCCCATCCATTCCCATTCCCTCCTCTCCAGCCCCATAGCTGTCTCCTCAGCCAGGGTTTGCAAAATCACTCCCCTGTGCTTAGCGAATACTGAAAAGCTAATATTTACTAAGCGCTTATCATGTGCCATACGTTGCACATTTAGATTTGTTTCGTGTGATTCTTCCCCAAAACCTCATGAAAGAGACATTTTTTTCAGATTGAAGGATGCTCAAAGAAATGACCATGGACCTGCATTTTTGTCCTCCCGTCTTTCTGTCCTTCACCCACTGTCCTCCACTGTGTCTTTCGTCGTGGACTCCTAGCCAGTCTCTGTTTTGAGTCTCTTCCAAGCCAGTCAGAAACCACAGGAGTTCCTTCCTGCAGCATGAATCCTAGAAAATCCTTCAAAGACTCCCTGCTTGATCCAAATTAAGTCAAGGCAGCCTAACCTCGTACCCTAGACTCCTCCTAGCCTTGCTCTGACCGTGCTGCCAGTCCTGTCCTAGGCTTCCCACAACGTGTTCTGTGGCAGGAAGCTGTTCAGCATGGTTTTGCGCCTATGCCTCTGCCCTCACATCCACCATCCCTTTCTGTTGTCCCCTTTGGTATCTTGGTTAAAGTGTCTGTTGAAGAGACTCAACTCAAATGTCAATTCCTCTGAACCCCTCCTTTGGTGGTTAATCTTGTCAATTAGATCAAGTTGAAAAGTGCCTTGTCGCGCATGTACCAAATCACGATGCTAGGAAGATTGGGGGGGGGGGGGTTCCAGGGACCGTTAACCAATATGCTGGAGGCCAGCTGGAGCAAAAAAGGAAGAGGAGGGAATCCTGAACATCGGGACTGTGCATTCTCACACCTCTGGGAAGTGAGCCCCTTTGCCGTGCCACGCCTTTCCTGCATGAAGTTCTGCATCTCCACAGCCCAGAAACAGCGAAAACTCTAAAACTGGGAGCCACAAGAAACCGCTCTTCCTCTAATGTTATTTTGATCCTGTATCTTTTCTTCCTGCTGGGTCCAACAGCACGCCCACCATTGTCCCTGACCATTGTTACTCTATAAAATCATGCGCCATTATGTATTGGGGAACAGCCACCCCATTGTGCTGTTACCTGTTGGTGAACAGCCACGTCTAGGCTGGAACTCTCAGGGCGAAGGCTGTAGGCCCCACCCCACCCCCTCCATCTTTTGGTTCCCGTTTGTTGAAGGTGTTCTGCACACGTGGGTGGAGAAGGCATTTGTTTATCCACAGAATGGGTTAAGCATCTCCTATGTGCCAGGCCCTGTACTAGAGCCCTGGGAAGCCAACATAAGAGTGAGATTTCCCAGAAGAGGCCTTGCCTTGGCCTAACACTTACATAATCAAGGGCTTTCTTGCTTCTTTATTGACTTCCTTCCCAGAAAACAAACTGAACTGCAGAGCCTGCAAAAATACCACCCAGTTTCATCCTGTTTAACCTAGACACAAGTGTCCTCCATTTAATTGCCACACTGTTTGGAAAAGAAAGGGGGGGGGGGAACCTCCATTGTCAGGTCAAAATCACAGCTTGTGCAAGCATCCAGAGATCTTAAAGCCATCATGATGCTCCCTGATACATTCTGTAAATCAAATCAACTTTCCGATTAATCACAGATTCGTTAACCTAGCCATGCTACCTTACACAGAAAGCTTTGAGGCTCAGCGTTGGTTGTTTTTCTTTTCCCCTAAGAGTCAAGAAGGCTTAGCATTCTGCTGTGTCATTGTATTAAGTCCCTGTTGGGATCTTTGCTTTCTGCCTGCTCTGAATTGTCCCATCATTTTATACTGTGCAGCTTGGTCCTCTCTGCTAATGGGTTTTCTTTCAAATCTGGTAGTCAAGGACTCTCAGACCCTGACCAAAGGGGTCAGCACTCCTGAGCACCAAGGCAGCATCTAGGGATGGCAAGGGCTAGCAAGCCTGGGGGCCTTCCCCACTCCCACCCCTCCGAAGCTCTCCCTATACAGAGGACAACAAATGGTCAGGAAGGGCACCCGTCCAGCAGTCCTATTATAGTGGAGTATAATAAATTCTGCTAATGACAACAACAACACCCTGGCTACCCGTTACTTCTTCTTTTAGTTATTACATGTAAGTCTGCTAATTTGCAGGCACTGCTGAGGCCAGAGGCTGAGACATGACCTTTGTTGACAGCAGAGAGCCATATATTAGAACTCACAGCTAAAGCAGCTGTCCAAGGAGGGAGGGAAAGATGACAAAGACAAAAGATATGCAACAAGAATGCCAAATTCCTGTCTCTGGGAAGGTGATGATTCATTGGGAACAGCAAGAAGGCCAGGGTCAAGACACTGGATACAAGTGTTTTCATTAGGGCTTTACTGCTGTGAAGAGACACTGTGACCAACGCAACTCTTCTAAGGACAATATTTGATTGGGGCTGGCTTACACATTCAGAGATTCCGTTCAGTACCATCAAGGTGGGAGCATGGCAGCATCCAGGCAGGCATGGTGCACATGCTGCTGAGAGTTCTACATCTTTATCTTTTGGCCTCTAACTGGCCTCTAAGAGAAGACTGACTTCCAGGAAGCTAGGAAGTGAGTCTCAAAGCCCACACCCAAGTGATGCACCTATTCCAAGGCCACACCTCCAAATAATGCCACTCCCTGGTGCAAGCATATATAAACCATCACAACAAGGCAAGGATTCAGAAGCCTCGGGTTGCCATAGAGACAGAGTGGTGTTTGGGGTTCACCAGGAAGGTGCTCTGGGAAACACTGTGGGATCTAAATGAAATCACCAAATAGCAGGAGAGACAGGGCTTCGACTGGAATCTCTCTTCATCATATGAAGCTCCCAGTACTAGAAATGGGTTACATCCAACCAAGGTCATGGCCAAAGAGATCCCATGGGAATCCCCAAACAACCCAGGCTATTGCCATATCTACTAGCAGTTCTCCACAAACTGATGGCAAGGCCCCATTGCTGAAGACAATACCTGGACAGCTCATTAAACATGGAGAAGTCAGGTTGGTGTCTACCTAGAGGCTTCATCCCTGTGGTCTAGTGTCCATAGTAATAGATGGTATTCTACTGAAGGAGAAAGGTAAACGCTACCTAGCCGCAAAGCTTTTGATCTATAAGCGCAAGACATGCTGATACAACTGTTGCACAAATCTTATAGGAGTGACCAACCAAATAGCTAATTAAATTTAAGGCCCACTCCACAAAATGGAACCCATACCCAACGCTGTTTGGGTGGCTAAGAACCTGAGACTGGATAGCCCAGGGACCAAAGGGAAAACCCGCTAAAGGGATGTAGCAATAAAATGACCCCTAACAACATTCTGGCTATCCTCATAGATCCATGCCTTGCTCAGCGATCACCAGAGAAGTTTCTTCCTTCAGCAAATGGGAACAAAATCAAGATCCACAGCCAGATATTCTGCACGGCCCAAGAGACCTTGGAACACTCAGCCCTAAAAGGGGTGACTATCAAATCCCTTACCTCAGGGCTCAGGGAACTCTGCAGAAGTGGGAGCAGAAAGAGTTTAAGAGGTAGAGGGCATGGGAGACATCAAGGAATCAAGGCCTTGTAGATACACCAGGACTGGTGCACATATGATCTCACAGAGACTGAGGTAGCATGCAACGGGGTCTGCACAGGTCTGTACTAGATGCTGTCCTAGAGCTATAAAGAGAGGCAGATATGTGCCCCATCCTTAACCCAGAAACTAGCTCCAATTTATAGCCACTTGCAAATGAAAACTTAAGTTTTCTCCAAGAGAGCCCCACTGGGGCAACAAACAATTCTTAAGGATATGCCCCATGCCCAGCAGTAGATAGCCAGCACAAATTTAACCAGATGGCATCTTGGGAAGCTTTGTCTCTTCATGTCAAGTCAGGCACTCTTTTCCCACCTTACAGATCCTTTGAGTTTTTGTTATGACTTCTGGTTTGGGGTTTTGGGGTTCCAGTGTGTGCACTCCCTGGTGTCTCTGTGGAGCTGTTATGACTTCTGGTTTGGGGTTTTGGGGTTCCAGTGTGTGCACTCGCGGGTGTCTCTGTGTGCTCCACGTGCTTTTTCTTTGGCTCGATTTCTTGATTGATTGTTTGGTCAAAATCTAATCTGTTTGTTTTTATTTATCTTATTTGTTATATTTTATTGCATTATTATACCTTAGATACCTATTTTTTTTTCTAAAGAGAAGCAGAAAGGGTATGGATCCAAAGGGGAGGTGGTTTGGGGAGGAACTGGGAGGAGTATGGGGAGGGGAAATAGTAATAATAGTATATTGCATTAAAAAATTATTTTCAATAAAAAGAAAGAAATTTTGCCCCCAGAATCCCTTGCATTAGTCTCCTATTGTGTTACATCACCACTACTCTAATGGCTAAAACCACACTTCTTTACTGTCACACTGTCTGCAGGTTAGAAGTCTGACATGAGACTCACTGAGCTCAAACCAGAGAGACAGAGAAGACAGGCAGGGCTTCTGTCTTCTGGGGGCTCCTTGGGTGCCCTTTCAGAATCAGGTGCCGGCATTCCCTCTGTAGTACACTTCTTCTGTCTTCAAAGCCAGCAGTAGCAGGTTGAGGGACTCTTGTAGCACATCGTCTTGACCTCCTCTGCTGCCTCCTTCAGCCACTTGGAAGAGCCCTGTGACTAGACTAGAACAACCCAGAAAACCCACTGTCACTTTCCAATCTAGGATCAGCAGATTTGTAACTTTAACTCCATCTGTAGCTTCAGCTCCCCTTTGCCATGTAAACTAAGACATTCACAGTCTGGCCATCAGGGGTTGGAGATTTAGCTCAGTGGTAGAGGGTTTGCCTAACTAGTCCTTAGATCCTGGGATGTAGGGAGGGGACATCAAAACATGGCAGACATCTTTGGAAAGCCATTGTTTGAAGGAAGAAAAAAAAATGAAGGCCTGTCTCCAATTAGAAAAAAAAAAAGTAAGAGCTACACAACTTCCCACAACTCCTAAAAATAGCTCTGAATCATCTCGATCTCAACCAAGAGTAAGGTGATATGTCATCAGTGAACACCTGACAGAAACAAAGACAAACTCTCCAGAGATGATTTTTGTCTCATCGAGAGTTTGTATATAGAATACCCACCATTCAGTGATGGCTGGGCACATACAAGATCACATGACACTTGGTGTTTTTTCCACTACGCCCAATAGGACAAAAAAAAAAAAAAAAAAACCCTGAAAAGAATCATCTTTACTGTGGTTCATGAAATTAGTATTAAGGAAATTACTCTAATGTTCTTCTTGACGATAGAAAGCAGCCCCCGTGAGTCAACACTGAGCAGCTCCCATGGGCTTCAGAGTCGACAACCAAGTCTTACAAGTTCTCCATCACTCTCAATAAGCCCACACCTCAACAAGGACCTCATCACGAGAAGTAATCACATTAGTAACAACAAACGGACAAGAAAAGCAGTCTGGAATTGCCACCTGAAACTTGCAAATCATAGGTGTTGGCAGATGGTAGGCCTGTGACAGAAGACAGAGCCACAGTACTGAACTGTCACCTGGCTCCCATCGTCAAAGCTACGGGAATTTAAAACCCTCTGCCTCTTACTCTGTGTGTGTGTGTGTGTGTGTGTGTGTGTGTATACATGTGCATGAGTTCTTGTGTATATGCATATGGAGACTAGAAGTGGGGACATCGGGCTCTCTCTCAATCACTCTGCACTTGGGGTTTTGAGACAGTCTCTCACTGAACCTGAAACATGGCGATTTAGCTAGCCCGGCTAGCCAGAGTCCTGGGGATTCGCCTGTCTCTGCCTCCCTAACGCTGAGGACACAGGCACACTGCTGGCTCCAGGTTTTACATGGATGCTGGGATCAGAACTCAGGTCTTATCCTTGCATAGCAAGTGCTTTACCAACTAAGCCATCTCTTCGATCACTGCAAAGTGAGTTTTAAAGGGTATCAGTGAACCAAAAAAAAAAAAAAAAAAAAAAGGCACATACCTGGGGACAGTTTATTTGGGCTTTGGGTATGGTCTCTTCCAGTTTCCATTGCAAACTGATCTTCCTTTTTAGGGAAACTGTTGGGGTCAGGGGGTGCACACTAAGAGAACAGATGAAAGGCAACCCCTTCACCTCTCCTGGAACATGGGGTCAGGGAGACAGACTCTGTAACTGTTTTAGTTCAAGGCCCTGAGCATTTCAAAGCCCTGTACTCTGAGACAGTCTTTTTGGAGCCTTCTAAAGGGGTCAGATCCAGGCCTTCTGTAAGCCCATGAGAGAGACTCCTGAGAGCCCGCACAGGGTCACATTAGGATCAAGGAAAAACCCTCTGTCATTTTCTCTGCCAATGGAAACACTTTTTTCTTCTAATTTGTTCAAAGCCTTAGTGTATGCTAATATCTGCCCCAGACAAGGACCATTTTAAGAATTGTTCCAAATGGAAAAAAAAAAATAGCTTCCATGAGTTTGAATACCTATCATTCCCTAAGCACACTGCATGCATCGTGTCAGTATTTCCTTAAAGTTCTGTGGAGCAGACATCAGAGTTTGAAAAGCCCCTCAAGTTCAGACATGGCAGTTAGCTGGGCCGAGATCTCACAGCCAGGTGGTCTCGGAGCTTCCTATCCGTGCGGTGGGACAGCCTGTGGTGCCAATACCTGCCTTTCGTGTATCCAAACTGTAATCTCGACCTTCTCTGCATCTCAGAGGCTGGGGAGTGCACACTCATTTAAGGGGAATAGATGAGAAGCCGCATGTTGTGAGGACAAATTTCGGGGGTCTCCACTACACTGGCTTCTCATGGTTTTCAGCTCTGTAATAGTTCTAGTCCGGCTCTAGAGCAGGACTCCAGGATAAAACACAACATGGCTCAACAGGAAACTTCCTGAGACATGGTGGAAATGAAGAACTCTGTTAGAAGGTGAACCCACGCTTCCCTTTTTCTAGAACATTAACTGATTCTGTGAAAGAAATCTTGTCCCCTACATGTCCTTCAGGTCCTTCCCGCATCATCCACCCCACCCCCTCCCCCGCCCTCGGCTGTCTTCACCCACACACGCCTAGTACCGGGTAGTAACGCCTTTGATTACCATGCTTTTTATGGGATAGCGAGATTCATTTTTAGCTCTTCCTCATTAAAGGAGAGAGCCTTGAAATCAGCACATACACCCACAGCCCTGGATCAGGTGAAGTTACCAGGGCAACGGCAGCCGCCTCTGACGTCACTGAGGGAGGACACCTCCGCAAGGAAGCTGCTGCCTTCACCATCACAGCCCCCACTCCACCCCTGCTCAGCTCCTCCAGCTTTCGGATTTATTGATTCCCTGAGTTGCTGAGCTCCCTATGAGCCGTCTTCCCACCCCCACCCTCCTCAAACAAAGCAGGAAGGGAGGACGAAGTCTTTATTACAGGTACCTTGGAGTCCTGGCCACCCTCTGGCCAAAATCATCTGTGACCTCTTAAGAGGGAAGTGAGGGAGGAGTCCTGAATGTCTCTGTGCCCATTTACCTGCGACTTTGCTTTGGGATTCCAAGAAAGAGGAAATGAAGGGACACTAAGGGATAGCTTATGCTCACCCCCAAAGCGCCAATGGGAAAATTTAACCAAAAATAAACGAAATCCTCTTCTCGCCCATTCCCACCTTATGTTTAGCATAATGTCTAAACACAGTCTTGCTCCAGTCACATGCCACAGAACAGACACCTCAGTCACCAATGAGTAAATACAACTGGTGGTCCCATGAGACTACGGTTCCTAACGACATTGTAGCTATGTTAATGTCAGTGTTCTTGGTTGTCCACACAACCACAAAGCAACCTAAGAATGTGTTTCTCATAAGGACCTCCCCTCTTGTTCAGTGTCACATGACAAGATTTCTTCGTGCAGAACAACAGGGTAAATGTTACAGCTCTGAGGAGAAAGGGCGCCTGGATACAAGTGTTGTAGCTCTGAAGTGAACCGGTTTATCCTAGCAGCCTGGTAGCCAAGGAATACCACAAAGTCACACTGCACAACAAACCTCACACAAGAAATTTATTGGGAAAGACAGAGGGCAGCTGCCTCTGCCTCGGAGAGAAGCATCAGGGAACCCAGTGAGAGGCAGGCTTATATAGGGCTTCTTGGGGGGGAGGGGGGGAGTGTGTTTCAGGGACTGGTGGGTTTTCAAACCCGGAAGTGAGTTGGATTTTTTTGTTGTTGTTGTTGTTGCCATAACACTGACGTGGTTCTCTTCTCAGATCCTGTGGAAGACGAGAAAAACAAGAGATTTAGGTTCCAAAAGTAGCTTACTGTGTGCTCCTGTCTATCATATGAAGCAGTTTTAGAGGAGGACATCTCTCAGCTAAACCCATTAACTACTTTCCTCCCCAGCAACCTACATGCAAAACCTTTGAGACAACTGTATTAATAAATAAATAAATAAATAAATAAATAAATAAATGTGCTTGGCTCATGGTTCAGGAAGATCAAGTCCAAGATTAAGTGGCCCACTGGTTTGGGACCTGAGGACCTAGCCCTAGAAGCCTACAGCACCTACAAATAGCACCACCCCAGGTACCACGCCTTTAACACGTGGACCTTTAAGGGAAAGGACCCATATTCAAACCACAGTTCCTAGCACCTACCCCCATGTGGCTGGTCTCTACGAAAGGAGGACTCGGAACCGAGTGGTTCCTTTACAGACCAGAATGAGGTGACCTCTGCCCTTTCTTCTCCCTTCTCTTTCCTGTGAGTAAGATGGCAGAAGTGAAAGCAGGAGTTTTAGGTTCCTGTGTCACTGCACTGAACGTGGTTCTTCACTCTTTTGTGAACCAAACTAAACATCATTTGTGCTGGGGAGCTGGAATTTCACTGCTCTGTTCCAACAAGGGGGCATTAGCTCAGACAGCCTTATAGCCAGCAAGGATAGCCCAGTGCGACTATGTATGCCATTGAGGACTTTGGGTTCTTAAGGACAGCACACCTGGGTCCAAATCTGAACACAAAACTTGCTCAAGCTAGAGCAAAATAATAGGACACAGTAAAGCATGTCAGGCAAGGCGTGGTGGCACAGGCCTTTAATCCAAGCACTTGGGATCTCTGAGTTCAAAGCCAGCCTTGTCTACAGATCAAGTTCCAAGACAGTCAGGGCTACCCAGAGAAACCCTGTCACAACTGGGATTGGATGGAGAGGTGGCCCAGTGGTTAAGAGCATGTACTGCTTCTGTGGATAGCCTGAGCCTGGTTCCCAGCTCACATGCTGGGCAGCTCCCAACTACCTGGAACTACAACTACAGGGGGTTGGGCACCCTCTTCTGGACTCCATGGGTATCTGCACTCAAACATTCACATACCTACACAGGCAATTACACACATAATTTAAAATAACAAGAAGCATCTTAAAAGAAATGTACTAGTGGTGTTAGTGCTGTCTTTCCTCCAGGCGACCACAGCAGGTTGGGATGAGAAAAGCAGGTTATACTTCAGGTTCTTCCTTGACCTTGTGCCACTGAACTTGGGAATGCTGGCCATGGGCTAATAACTAGCTTCTGCTCAAAGGGCATACTAGCCATGCCTTGTCAGTGTGGGAAAACTGCCTGAGCAAATAGATTTATGGGAAATAAGATTTATTTCGGCCCACAGCATTTGACATTTCAGCGCATGGCTTCTGTTTCTGGGCCTGTGTAACAGCATCATGTCAGAGGGATGTAGAGTTAGAAAGCTGCCCCCCTGGACAGCTGTGAAGCAGAGAGGTCTGAGAAGGAAGGATCTGGGAGTAAGATGTCCTTTCCTCCAGCTAGACCCCAACCCCTTAGAATCCACTTAGCCATTAACTCACCAGTGGCTTACCCTATTGATAACCTAGTGCCCTCATGACCCAGTTACACCATTACAGCTGGGTTCTAAGCCTTCAAGCTAACCCCAAGAGTGGAACTTCAAAAAGGCTAAACCAAAAATCTGAGACCCAAACACTGGAGAGGTGGCTTTCACAGAGAGGGTCAGAGTTTGGCATCTAGCACCCAGGTTGGATGGCTCATACCCACCTTCCGGGAAGCCAAAACCCATCATGTGGATGGACTCTGAGGCACCTTCACTCATACATGCACATAATCACATATATATATAAATTTTAAATCTTAAGGGACTCTTTCTAAAGCTGAAAGAAAACCACACTGCCCCCCTCCTCATGTCTCAGCCCTGTACTGCTCTTCGGCTCAAACTTTCCTCCACATTCAGCTAAATTAGTTCCAATTGCCTATAAGGGAAAACCAGACTGCTTGCTTGCTTTTAAATTTATTTATTTATTTATTTATTTATTTATTTATTTATTTATTTGGTTTTTCATGACAGGGTTTCTCTGTATAGTCCTGGCTGTCCTGGAACTCACTCTGTAGACCAGGCTGGCCTCGAACTCAGAAATCCGCCTGCCACTGCCTCCCAAGTGCTGGGATTAAAGGCGTGCGCCACCACGCCCGGCTTAATTTTTTTTAATGTATTATTATTCTACAGCTTCATACATAAATTTTCACACACGCTTCTCTTCTCCATCCCTCTTCCACCACTGCCATTCTTTCTTCTTCCCAAGAAGCCCCTCTCGGGTTGTTATGTCCTTTTATGTGTGTTTGTTTTGGAGTTTTGAGACCCACTGACTTTAATTAGCATTGCCTTCTTGAGCCTGGCTGGGGGGCACCGGAGGCGGGGTTATTTACTGGAGCATAGGCAATTGAAGAGAGATTCGAGCACAAAAGAAAAAGAAAAAGAAAAGAAAAGAAAAGGAAAGGAAAGGAAAGGAAAGGAAAGGAAAGGAAAGGAAAGGAAAGGAAAGGAAAGAGAAAAGAAAAGAAAAGAAAAAAAGAAAAGAAAAGAAAAGAAAAGAAAAAAAGAAAAGGCCTCTCCTAGCAACACACTCAATGTCTCCTCAGGAAGGGGTGAGGCCTCGTGAGCCCCTCCCATGCAGCAATGGAATGTGGACCAGCCTGGTTCTGTGCAGGCTTTGTGTAGGTAGCACATGCCGCAAGCCATGTGGCTTGGACCCCAGAGTTTTGACAAAGTGGATGAAGGAAGGACAAACACACAGACACACAGGAAATCTGGGATCCGGTGAGGCCTGCACCTTCCACGGAAGGCAGCTACTACCACAGAAACCTGGAAGCTTTAGGTGCAGCACAGGGCGAGAGGCTTGTGTTGGTAGGAGGTCTCTGTAGATGTGCAGTCTCAGGCTGTAAGCAGCAGAAAGGAAGAAGCTGCTGCTGCTGGCTTTGCACACACTGGTCACTCTATAAACACTTGTACTTATACCCCAGAGGAAAGCTCTGCCACCCCTCTGAGCCTCACCCAGGTAAGCTTTGCCTCTCCTGTGGGGTGGAGGCACTGGAGTCCACAGCGTCACTCAACATAATCACTCAGGATTTTACTCGCTTGGGACTTCTCCACTCCCTCCAGTAACCGCTGCTGTGAGTACAATGGCCAGCAGTGTCAAGTCTTAAAAAATGGCATTTCATGGTACTCGCAACTCTTCAATTCTTGAATTCCTGGTATTCCCTCTTCTATGACGCTCCCTGAACAGAATGTACACATTCTGTTTAGGGCCAAGCAGTCAACTTAACCTTGGCTCTTTGACCAGTTATGAATCTCTGCATTCGTCGTTACCCACTGCGAAGAGAAGCTTCTGTGACCAAGACCGAACACTGATTCACGGGTACAAACTTGAATATTTAGACAGCAGCTTAATACCATGTCCAGAAACGCTTTTTGTCGCAGAGTCAAAGCAAGACGTGTGTGTGTGTGTGTGTGTGTGTGTGTGTGTGTGTGTGTGTATATATATATATATATATATATATATATATATATATATATATTCCAGAGAGGTCCTGATGCAGAGATTACAGAATGAGGACAATGAAGGTCAGGAAGGTGGGAGGTGCCAGCCCAGAGCCAGTGACCAATGGGAGGCTCAGACCCAGAGCCGGTAGCCAATGGGAGGCATAGGCCCAGAGCCAGTGACCAATGGGAGGCTCAGGCCCAGAGCCAGTAGCCAATGGGACAGAAACTCGATGAAGCTCTGGGAAAAGGTTAAGTGAGTCTCAGTAAACAGTACTTTGGCGATGCAATAGAGAATGAGACTCACCTTAGCACAGGTAAGCCTTACCCAAAAAAGAGAGTAAGGCTCTGAGTGAATCAAACAAGAACTTACACAGAAGTCCACATAAGGAAATGCCAGTGTCTCTTGCAACACTAATCACTGAGTAATCCTTCATAATGTCAGTACATTTCCAAATCTAGAAAACCAATACAGCCTTTTTTGGAAGGCAAACCGAGTCTATTCTAAATTTAAATCTTCAACTCTTTGGATCGAGCAAGTCTTACTTCAATGGAGTTAATCAATAGGTATATTTCTACTCTTGAAATTTTGCAGAAAAAAAATCTGTACAAAGCTATTCATTGTCAGCGAGACACAAGTTTTGAAGCATTTTGCCTGAGGAAAATTTTCAGCCATTCTTTTTGGAAAACTGAGTTCAGTCTTGGGTAGAAGCCAGGGTTGCCTCCAAACACTCTCCACTGCTCAGGACATCACCAAACATCCCCAGTATCGGTCTTGAAAAATCCCCCGACACTGTAAACTATTACCATTTTTCTTGGTTACACACCAGAACTAACACCATGGGGTTTGGTTACATGGAAGAGAGAAATTAAGTCGGAACCAAGCTTGACACTCCCCCACTGCTAGCTATCATATAATTAGTATTGAAAGTCAGGTGAAGGCTGTTGGGCTAGAAAAATCAGCAACAATCTCACTAAGCTGTAAACCCTGGAAGCTACAAGATCAACCTTTTGAGATAAGATGTGTCCACTGGCAAAGAGTTTCTTGAATGCTGTGTGGGGTAATCAACCACCTTCTGGTTAGATTTGAGCTGTGTTCCACAAGAAGGAACACATGATTGGTACTGTAAACCTGGTCAAGAGTCTGTGGCTGGGGACATCTTGGGCCCCAGGAAAGAACCTGCTACTGTTAATTTTGAAACATGAACACATTGCCAAACTGCCCACTAAATATTTATGTTTATGTTCATAGATTGGCACTGCTGTCAGCCTTCATCAGAGAAGTGCTTCTTAGTGTGGTGATCAACAGTGCAGACCCATAACTGGTCAGTGTGCTGAAAATAAATGACCATTGCATGCACAGCCCTGAAATTTTATATCTGTATCACCCCCTACATGGCTCAGGAGACACTACAGACCAGACGATGGGTCCAAAAAGAACGTAAGAGTCAGAATATGGGAGGTATGTTTCAAAAAGATGTCTTCTGGATATGACATGACCATTCTAATGTGATCTCACGGCAGCTATGGTTACCCGTACAAGTTCTGTACAAGACTGGGCATGCCAATAACTTACCATGGATATGCGAGGCGCTTATGAAGCCCTAACCTTCCCTGGAAGAGTGTTGGCAGCTAAGGATTGGTAAAGAATGGGATCACGTATTCTTCGATGATGAAGCCACTAATAAGTTACTTGTGCTCCAGTGAATAATTGTACCACACAAAGATTCACAAAAAGGAAAGAGAGATCGAGAGAGAGAGAGGGAGGGAGGGAGGGAGGAAGGAAAGAGGGAGGGAGAGGAGGAGGGAGGGAAGGAGGAAGGGAGGGAAGGAAGGTGCCCTGATTTGAATGAGAATGGCCCCCATACATTCATACATTTGGGAGGTTTGGTTCCCAGTTGGTAGAACTTATTAAGTTTGGCTTTATTGGAAGAGATGTATCAGAAGGGATTGGCTTTGAGATTTCGAAACCCCATGCCAAGGCCAGTCTTGTTCCCTGTTAGGATCTTCCATCGGTGCATCAAGATGTAAACTCTCAGCTCTTCCTCCAACTGCCTGCTGGCCACAACGCTTCGTACTATGATGATCATGGACTAACCCTAGGGAAGTGTAGGCAAGGCTTTAATCAAATAATTTTTATATTAAAAAGAAAGAAAAAAGAAATGAAGGAAGGAAGGAAGGAGGGAGGGAGGGAGGGAGGAAGGAAGGAAGGAAGGAAGGAAGGAAGGAAGGAAGGAAGGAAGGAAGAATGGATGAGGAAAGAAAGGAAAAAGAAAAATATGTTCAGTCTGCAAGGTTAACTCTGCTAGTATTCAAGACACAATCTAAATTCATAAAGGAGCCAAGATTGAACATCTTTCTTCTTCTTCTTCTTCTTCTTCTTCTTCTTCTTCTTCTTCTTCTTCTTCTTCTACTACTACTTCTTGGTTTTTCGTTTTTTGAGACAGGGTTACTCTGTGCAGCCCTGACTGGCCTTGAACTCACTCTGTAGACCAGGCTGGCCTCGAACTCAGAAATCCACCTGCCTCTGCCTCACAAGTGCTGGGATTAAAGACGTGCGCCATCACACCCTGCAGACATCTTTCTTCTTAGCTACCACCAAACAAGGGTCCTTTGAAAACAGGAGCCACATTTCTTTCTGCCATTTGTTCATTTTTCAGACCATTGCAAGTCCCAGTATCTACCATGTTTTCACATGCTATTTGCTAAATGATTGAATGGTGTGACTTGGTAGGAAGCACATTTAGACTCTTGTTTTCCTTTAGAGCAGCAGTTCTCAACCTGTGGGTCACAACCGTTCTGGAGGCTGCAAACAGATATCCTGCATATCAGGTACTCACATTCTAATTCATAACAGTAGCAAAACTGCACTTGTGAAGAAGCAACAAAATAATTTTATGGTCTGGGGTCACCACAGCCTGAGGAACTGTATCAAAGGGTTGTTGCCTTACGAAGGATGAGAACCACTGATCTAGAAGGGGTGCCAGTAAAGACTTGTTTCACCTTGAGGAAATCTGAAGCTATCAGCTGTGTCCCTCTCCCTACCCCAGCAGTCACTGGTTTAGGAGATGGAGTGAAGGGCTTTGAGAAAGGAAGACAAACAAGACAATAGATGGAAATTTGAATTCTCAAGATGGAACAAGTAGGAAATTTTAGCTTATTGCCCATACTCTGTAGCTCCTAACATTATATGTATCCTGTTCTGGGAGAGAGAGAGAGAGAGAGAGAGAGAGAGAGAGAGAATTTTCTGAACTTTTCAAAATATGACATATACAGCCCCCCGCCCAAAGAAGACTAGGAAATTTTGAGCTATGGTTTTGGGGTTTGTTTTGTTTTGCATTGGGGGTTGGAGAGGCTTGTAGGGACCTTAGCCACCCAGGTGCTGGGGATGATAGCGTAACTGGACCAAGGGGTTTCTAACTAAAGCTAAAAGTATTTGTGGTCATTTGAATAAGAAGTCACTAGATATGCACTCACTGATAAGCAGATATTAGCCCAGAAACTTAGAATACCCAAGATACATTATGCAAAACAGAAGAAAACCAAGAAAGATGACCATTGTGTGGATACTTCATTCCTCTTTAGAATAAGGAACAAAATACTCATGAAAGGATAGGATATAGGTACAGAGACAAAATTTAGAGCTA
>NC_034594.1:137773718-137775269 GCF_900095145.1 Mus pahari
GAGCTGTGATAGGAAGCCAGGTCCCTGGTTGAGCTCAGGCTTAAAACCCCAGTGACCTAGCAGGTGACTGTTGCCTGCAAGGGATGGCAGGTGTTTGGCCACACCCCTTGGGCTCCTGTCTCCTGTCACATAGCTACAGCCTTCCACAACAACCCCATTACCCACTGCAGAGAGTTCTGTGCCCATCACTCATGTAGAGCAGTACCAAGCCTTCCCACAAGCAGATCAAGTATCTCCAAGCTCTCAGACCAAGCCAATAAGAAGTATGTTGTCAGAACCTGACCCATCCCAAAACTGTATATAAGAACCCTATCCAGAAGGAATAAAGGTGTATGAAAACAAAAAAAAAGGAAAGAAAGAAAGAAAAATAACTAAGACAGTGTTTAAATAACCTCTGGCAAGGATTAATATATCTTGGCAATTCAGAAGCCATTATGAAAAGTTCGTTGTCACAAATAGAACTAGAAATGACTCCACAAAGCAAATTGCCACAGCGACATCCCAATTTTCCCTTGCAAGCCTTTAATACACTCCAAAGCACTACAATTTAAATGGGTGTTCATTGCAAGATGCCCAACCCAGATTACAAACTTCTATTGATGTATGCCCTCATTATACATGCAAAGACATTTTCCAGTTTAAAAAAACAAAAGACAAGTGGTAAATAAATCTCAGAAATGGGAGAGCCAGATATTTAGAACTTCACCTATAAAAATAAATGTAACACAAACTATTTCATGACACCGCACACCTAATTGTAAAACTGCTAAGCAAACACTTTCAGGGCAATTGGGCAATTCACTTGCTGCGTCAGCAGCTTCTTTTCAATAAACCTGACAGGTGAAGGTAAGTGCTGTTCATCCCCCTCTACGCCTGAGCATACCAGCTTTAGCTCAACCCAGCACCACCACGCCGTCTTACTAACAGAGAAACTAACTTTGCCTCACATTATCTGCTCTTACAAAGCTTTGCTACATGGCCAATTTGGTTGCCTTAAAGGAGTTTTGGGTGTTCTTGCTATATCATACCAAATAAAAGTCAAATTGGACACACAAAAATATTCTAAATGTATCATTATAAATCACATATGTCCCACTATATGTGTGTATCAGCATTAAATTACCTATTGCTGCATTACCATCATTTTCTACTGTAAAGGAAACTGTGATATAAATTTCTAATACCTCCTACCCTCACCAGTCTACTGAATCCCATCCTTGCTATTGACCTACTAATTAATAGCTATCTCTGAGTCACCGAACCCTCTGTATAGAGAGACGATGGGGTCACCAACATCCTTAATTAGTATTTATCCACTTGCTTCATCAAGCCAAGCACTATAAAAATCAAATTAATCAGAGGCAGTGTACTGGATAGCTTTGTGTCAACTTGACACAGCTGGAGTTATCACAGAGAAAGGAGCTTCAGTTGGGGAAATGCCTCCATGAGATACAGCTGTAAGGCATTTTCTCAATTAGTGATCCAGGGGGGAGGTTCCCTTGTAGGTGGTGCCATCTCTGGGCTGGTAGTCTTGGATTCTATAAGAGAGTG
>NC_034594.1:137779124-137780482 GCF_900095145.1 Mus pahari
TTTTTTTTTTTTTTTTTTAGATCAAGCATTAATGTACCAAGTTTATAAAAATGTAGGAAGCTGGCCTAGGTGGTGCACATCTGTTATTTCATAACTTAGGAAAGTGAAACAAATTGACCAGGAATTAAAAGCTAGTTTGGGCTGTATAATGAATACAAAGTAAGGCTGATATATGGTCAAACCCTGTCTCAAAAGAAAGATACATGGAAGAGGGTAGTACCGGATTCCACCGCCGGGCTTAGTGCAACTAAAATGTGTGTGTGTGTGTGTGTGTGTGCATATGTGTGTTATATATGTGCATTGTGCTTGTATGTATGTATGTGCTTGTGTGTATGTGCATGTGTGCATGCATGTGTGTGTGCATGTGTATATGTATGTAGTATATGTGTATGTGTGCTTTTATGTGTGTGTATGTGCATGTGTGCTTATATGCATGTATGTGCATGTGTCTCTATGTGTGTGTATGTGCATATGTGCATGTATGTGTGAGTGCATTGTGTATGTATGTGCATGTGTGTGTGGTGTCTGTATGTGTGTATATGTGCCTGTGTGCATGTATGTGTGTGTATGTGTATGTGTCTCTATGTGTGTATGTGTATATTTGCCTGTGTGCTTGTATGTGTGTATATGTGCATGTGTCTCTATGTGTGTGTGTATGTGTGTATATGCCTGTGTGCACGTATGTGTGTATGTGCATGTGTCTGTGTCTGTGAGTGTGCATGTGTGCATGCCTGCACACACAAGTGCATACAAAGCTGAGGGCATGGATCAAACACTGGACTACAGGACCGAGTCAAAAGATTGGGGCTTCTGACTTCCTATTTCCTGTTTCTTCTCACACCCTGGCATCAGAGTATTAGCTGTTCGTCTTCTATTCATATTTTCAATCTTCCATCCTTTAGAAATGTTGGACAGTGAGAACCAGAGGGGCCTATGTTGCATGCTTCGATACAAGCTACATAAGGGTGGCCAGTCGTCCTAAAGCATACCTATAAAAAACCACCTCCCCACCCCTAAGCATGGCTCCGTCTTCCTGCTTGCTGAATCAAAACAAACAATTCTCCTAAATAGCATTAACACCATTATTCCCCTCCGTGCAGGCAACACCCACCACGCCAGTTCACAGTGAACTAGCAATGACCAGGGAAAACAAGGTTTCTCTTTCCTCGATAGTTAGATGGGGTTGTCTGGTTTACACAGGTCATGTGAAGATTAAATAAGATGATCTCTGCAAAGTGATCAGCTGCTGAATTCCCAGATGTCTAGTGATGGTGGTGGTGATGGTGGTGGTGGTGGTGGTGGTGATGGTGGTGGTGGTGGTGGTGGTGGTGGTGATGGTGATGGTGGTGATGGTGATG
>NC_034594.1:137780662-137821095 GCF_900095145.1 Mus pahari
GTGATGGTGGTGGTGGTGGTGATGGTGATGGTGGTGATGGTGATGGTGGTGGTGATGGTGGTGGTGGTGGTGATGGTGGTGGTGATGGTGGTGATGGTGGTGGTGATGATGGTGATGTTAGTGAATATGATGATGATGACAACAGTGAAGACAATGATGATGATGATGAAGGTAACCTCCCAGAAACCCCTCTGATAATTTCATCTAGTCTCTGGCTCATAATTGCTTTCTTTCATACTCAATTTCAACCCAGATCACCTAGTAACAAACGCATTTGGTGTAGGAATCTGCTTTTTCGTTCCCAAATTTAACTTCCCAAATTTGGCTTCTTCAGCCCTCGAGGAATGAGATCTTCTAGGTTTTAAGTAAAGTGAGTGGGGTCCACTGTACTAATTCCAAGGCTTCCTTCCACAGACCCATTCTTCCTTCCAGAAGTCATCCAAACCCGAGTTGCATGAAATCTTAGCTCCCTCTTCCCACTCATGCCTAACTGTATATTGTCAAGGGTAAAATATAATTCTTTACAATGGAAATAAATATTTTAAATGGGTAAAAAAAAAACCAATCTTCATAGCATAAAGAAAGTCTGAATACAGAGTAAAACTAAGGGGATTTTAATTTAGATAGACTTTACATAAAAGACCAGGCCATCCACTTCCTAGTTTAAACATTTCTCAAAAGAATGAGACCCTCTCTGGATATAAATTAATGGCAAGTCTCCAAATCTGTTTCCTTAGCAGAAAATCATTCTGTTAGCTTTGTCATTTACAGAGCAACAATAAAATCCACTCGCTCCTCCAGCTGTTTTGAAATTCAATTGTTATTGTCCATAAAGGACCCAGCATAGAAGCCGGCTCAGGCTTCTCCAGCTCTCTGCCCACTTCAAGTATTGTGCTTTTTTAAATGCCTATTACTGAAAGGTGGGCTCCAAACTTGTATATTTTCTTGTATGCTTTCTCAAAAATCCTGGCAATCAAAATGAGAACGATATGTCGAGGGTTAGCTACTGTGTCAGCCTGCTGTTGAGGCTTGTCAGTTGGGCCTTCCGTTCCTGGAGCTTGGGGGTCTGAGGCAGAGGTCACGAGAAGAGCAAAGAGGTGAAGAGAGGAGAAGATGCCATGGGGCAGGTGAATGGTGAGAACATGGCAATGAGAGCTGGCAGCTGGAGAAAGAGCTGCCCAGGCAGAACATACAAGTTATAACTCAGGGTTATTGACAGGCTGTCTGCCCAGCTCCAGTGCATTAAGACATAAATATAAAGGTTTTGTATCTTTCATTTGGAAACTAAATGATCAAGGGTGGGGTAGAAACCCCCAATTAACTTTTGCTACAATAGTCTGCTAACACTATTTTAACAAAATACCACAGGCAAGTGACTAAAAAGCAGAAATAAATGATCTGTTTTGAAGATGGAGATGTCTGCAATAAGAATGCCAGCAAGATGGGCTTCATTATCAGGGCTTGTGTTTTGCCCTTGTCACCTTCTCACTATGTTCCTGCTCAGCCTTTCCCGGGATCTGCATGGAGGCCAGGCATGTGGAGGGAGAGAGAGGAGGAAGAGGAGGAGGAGGAGGAGGAGGAAGAGGAAGAGGAAGGAGGGAGGGGAAGGAGGACAAACTGCCACACACCTCTGGTACCTCTGCTTGTGACTTAGGGTTTCCACTGCTGTGAACAGACACCATGACCAAGTCTTATAAGGACAACATTTAATGGGGGCTGGCTTACAGATTCAGAGGCTCAGTCCATTATCATCAAAGCTGGAACATGGCAGCATCCAGGCAGGCATGATGAAGGAGGACCTGAGAGTTCTACATCTTCATCTGAAGGCCACTAGAGGAAGACTACTGTCTTCCATGAAGCTAGGAGGAAGGTCTCAAAGCCCACTCCCACAGTGACACACTTCCTCCAACAAGGCCACACCTACTCCAACAAGGCCACACCTCCTAACAGTGCCACTCCCTAGGCCAAGCATGTACAAACCATCACAGGCCTTGACTTACACACAAACAAACATGCATATATACAGATGTCCCCACACATACAAGCATGCATATATACAGATGTACAACATACATGTGCACACAAGAATGAAAAGAAAAAACACACAGCATGTACCTGTCAGCCTGTACACACTCGGCTTGCCTCCATCTTTGATTTGTTTATTTGTTGATTTCTTTATTGCTTTAAAAAAGAATACATGCATTTCCTCCCAGCAATGCACAGAACACTTCCTTTATCTGCAGCGCCTTCCAAACTCTGCCAAGAACGCCACCAGGTTCTGATTACCACATGCAGCTATGTGTGTGGCCTAAAACAAAATCATAAACTGACTTGAACCATGATGAGATTTTTCTTTTTTTACAACCTTTTTGTAAATCAATTGCATGGGTCTCCATGGTGAGCTTTATAGGTGACAACATCACATCACAGTGGTTGGACACACTTGAGGGCAGCTGAGCTCTGAGCATTCCCACCCACTCATAGAACACTGGCTGAATGCTCTATGCCCAGAACTCCTCAAGGCTGGGCCTACCTTTTGTATTTTTCTGACTCACTTTCCAGCAGTCACTCAGCAAACATAGCCCTGGGTACCGTGCCAGTCAGGCATCTCTACTGCCTGCCTGTTAGTGCCTGGAGGTACCATTGCTGCTCTGAGGTTCCATCTCATTCATGCCCACACAAGAGAAGTCGGCCCGCATGCCTCCTGCCTTATCTGTAGCCACCAGACACGACCAGAGCCTTGTAAACTGCAGGTGGCTATAAATGGCACTCTTGCTGCACACATCCTTTACAGAGCAGAACCACGAGCAGTCAGTGGGGGTTAAGGGGTACCCCACACAGGCAGTGAAGACCCTGCCAGCCCAGCCGCTTCCTGGAGAGGTGAACCCTGAGTGAAGGCACCCGGGGATTGATGCATCCAATTGGGAGCCAGTGACAGCTGCCCACTCTCTTGTAACACAGCCTAACCTTGATGAAAGAAAAAAATGTCTCTTTGGGGTCTTGCTCCAGAGCAGGAGGACAGCGGGGGAAATGCCATCTGCTAGGAGACTACCCACCCCCACCCCACCCCAAGCCTCTGATTCCAAGGTAGTCCTAACACAGGAACTTTAGCCTGGACTCATGCCAGACAGAGACGAGCTAAAAACCATGTCCAACGTGACTGCAGGATTACTAAGCACCCAAGGAGGAGGGGGACAAATTTCTGAAAACAGTGATACCTGCTGTTTCCTATTGAGGATCCATTAATAAAATAATAAAAATAAAGTCTCATTAAATGAGCATATTTAGAGCAATATTCCCTTCGACGGGTTGTAATTTCTGTAACTCTCTCTGGAGACAGCTTTCAGCTCTGCATAGCAACTACCGGGCAGGATGCAATCTGCAGTCTGCTGGCTGCAGAGGGGATGAGTCAGCCTGCAGCAGAAAGGGTAGTAAGGACATCTCTCCCCTGTGCACAGCACTGTAACTCAGCAGCAGTGCAGCATAGCAGCAGTGTTTCTGCAAGATGAGCTTCCCACCCAAAGAACACATCGCTTCTCTCTGCTTCAGAAGGAAGAGGACATCGGAGGCTTCCGAACTGTGAGAGGAGTAGCCAGGCTTAGAGGCAAATGTCCTCCTGGAGAGCAAGACAGACAGACAAACACACAACTCTTCCCCAAACTGCAAAACTGCTATTTATACCCTCTAGCTCTGCAATGCAGTGGGTCCCTGGTGTCTTCATTGTTCCCTGCTATAAACTGACTTCTCAGAACCTCCTGATGTGCCTTTACAGGCATGCAACCCCCCCTCCCCACTGTGAACCAAGAATGAGTCCCCCGCTGAGCCCTGGCCCAGTGTTCAGGAATTTAAACTGTGAGTCAGGCCAGACTTCTGACAACCACAGAAGACTTGCAGATGAGAAGGCTGAACACTGGTCCACCAGCCCCAGTACAGGAATTTTTGCCTTCCGCTGGCCTACCTCCTTGGGTCACTCTCCCAGGGACTCTCCAGGAAAGATGAGCTGTGTATGTCAGACCGGAGGCAGCCAGAGAGCAACCAGACTTATGGCCTGACAAAGAAATTAACTCAGGGCCATCCTCCTCCTCACTTCTCTTCATGGCTGAGATACATGGTTGGTGCTAGCTGGCATGTGCCTTCTCCTCCCAGGTTCTCCTGTACTGGGTCCAATACTTTTTAGCCTCTGCTTCTTGGAATTCACCAAAGAGTCAAGGGAACCCTTTTTCTCACCAAACGTTGGGGATTTCTTCTTCTGCCCTTTCCCTTCCTACTTCCCTCCCATCATGAGGCATGCCACCTTGTAAAAGGTGATTCTGGTCTTCATCCACCCTTCATGTGCCCAGACATTTCCTCTGTTCCCCCTATCCATCCATAAACGTACATCTGTGTACATCTATTCCAACCACTAAAAAGCCTAAGTGTGACCGACACAAGCCTCCAGGGTCCACACCACACAGGAAGCAATTGAGGTCTCTCACGGCCCCAGCATCACGGTCCCGGTGAAAGACATTCCTATTCCAACCCTTCCAGTCTCAGATAGCTCCAGGCAGCCCCCTTTCCTTCCTATATGGATCTTCTCTCACCACAGCCAAAGTGCTCCTCCCGAAACCTGGCTGGCTGGCCGCACCATTTCTCTGCCTAAAATCTCTAAGTGAAGCCACACCTGTGCTTGAGAGCACTGATGGCAGACTGTTTGGTTTCCATGCCAACTGCCAGCATTAGCTGGTGGCCCTGCGCCAATGAGGGCAGTAGTGGGACTTAGAATCACAGTAGGGACTGGTTGATATTGGCAGTGGACTTAAGATAATTCCTGGCATGGAGTAAGCTTTTTGTATACATGTGACTCTCTACTGTTCACCTCTTAAATCCAAGATCTCTACTCCTCTATTCTCTCTCTCTCTCTCTCTCTCTCTCTCTCTCTCTCTCTCTCTCTCTCTCTCTCTCCTCTGTATTTCTCTGTCTCTACTCCCTCAACTCCCCTTCCCATGCCCTAAATAAACTCTATTCTATACTATACCTGTTGTGTAGTGTGGGTCCACAGAGGCATTCTCTTCCCTCACACCATACGCAGCTCTACCAAACATGTCCCTGGCTTCCCTTTCTTCTTTATAAAACACAAAATTTAATATAGTTCCTCATTTTGGGACTTCAACCATAAAATTATTTTCATTGCTACTTCATAATAGTAATTTTCCTTCTGTTCTGAATTGTAATGTAAATATCTGTTATCCTATGGTCCTAGGCAACCTCTAGTGAAAGAGCCCATTGACCGAGATCCAGTCAAGGACTCCCCTGACCCTCAAGAACTCTGCTGGGTGCCGTCACCTGACAGCAATGCCTGCCTGCTTTCTGCTTGGCTGAGCTGGATAAGGACACAGCTTGGTCTCAGGTCATTCAACTTTAAACCCTTTAGTGACTCTCATTTGCTGTTACCTGAAGTTCAGCTCCTGCATCTTGGTCTTTCAAAGCTTCCAGAGCCAGTCTGCCATTTGCCTCACCTCCCATGCGACCTTGAGAAAGGTCTCCATTCACCTTGCCTTGTTTCTTCTTCTGGAAAATGAGAGAAACTGGGCAGGACTCTTGTGGTCTCACCACAGCAGCACACACCAACTCACCACCCACGTTCCCAGCTTTTGTATCTTCCCAACAATTCCAGGGTTGGATTGAATGCCTCATCAGCCACACAAGACATAGGCTACAGCAGCCCAAACAACCTCTATTAACCAAAAGATACAGGGGTTAATCTAGAGAAGATTTGACTCTCAGAGCCTTAGTCACCGTTCTAATTGTGTGAAGAGGCACCAACACCACAACAACTCTTATAAAGGAAAGCAAAAGATTTATTTGCAAGTGTTCTGTCTGCACGCCTGCATACCAGAGAAGGCATCAGATCTCATTATAGATAGCTGTGAGCCACCATGTGGTTTACTGGGAACTGAGTTCATTTCATTGGGGCTTGCTTACAGTTTCAGAGGCTTAGTCTATGATCATCCCACTAGGGAGCATGGTGGCAGGCGAGGCATGGTGATGGAGAGTAGCTGAGAGCTGCATCCTGACCAGCAGGCCTAGAGAGGAAGGGAGACTGGGCCTGGCATGAGAGACATCCTTCCTCCAACAAGGCCACACCTCCTTATCCTTCTAATCCTGTCAATGAGTTCCACTCCCTGGCAGCTAAGCATTCAAATATATGAGCCAGTGGAGGGCCATTCTTATTCAAACTCTCACAGTCAGCAAACAGGATATGGAGAAATCTGAGCAGATAAATCCCCTCTGCTCTCCAGGTCCATGGATTTCTGGAAGGCACCATTTTTCCAAACCAGGACCACAGAGGAGGAGACCACCCAAGTAGCTGATAGACATGCCCACTGTGCTGCCCCTGGATTTGTCATATGAAGCCAACAGAAATACAACATCTTCCCCTGTCTCCTGTTCTCCCTGCCTCTCTCCCATTTTATCACCCTTAGTACCCTGGGTTCACTCCTCACAGTTCAAATATGAGTATTAAGTTTTTGTTTTAGGCTATTTTCTAGGTCACTTGGAAGTAAAAGGAGAAGAAGACATTTGACCGGGACAGACAAGAGCAGACCTACACCGTTGCCAAGTCTCCTATCCCCATTCAACTGGTTACCAAGTAACGGATAACCTGGTTACCAAGTAACAAGCACTGAGAGGCCTTTCCAACTTTGCTCTCCCAGGAGTTGAGGAGATAATGGCTGTGCTGACAACTCATGACTTAGCTTAGAACCTTATTTAGACTCTCAGCAGGCTATTTCACTGACCAGTGAGCCGGTAATGAGAAAGAAACTCAGGCAGTCTATCTGGTAGCAGAGCTCAGCTCCGAGCCAGAGTGTGTATACTCTCTTCTCTACTCTCTTCCCTATGCTTTCTGTCGATCCTGCTTGAGCCAAGACCTAAACACATCACACCCAGATGATAGCCACAGATAGATGAGTTAGCTGTGGTTCCTGTGAGCAATCCAGAGTCCAGGAGGGCCACCTAAGCACAATGGCTACAGAAGAGAGGAGAGCCTGGGGAGGGTGGCCTTCCTGATCTAGTGTTCCCTCTGTGATGGAGATGTCACGAACATTTGAATGAAGGGGAAGTACTCCGAGGAGAGAATGCTGGACCCAGAGAGAGCTCAGGAGAGAGTCGGCTCCAGGTTCCTACAATACAGAGCACTCTGAGGCTATGGCACTGTGGCTAGGAACACTAAAGAAGGCTCTGTAGACGGACGAGTTGACCAGAAAGTTCCTTAGTCACAGCTAAAAGACTCCGGATTAGCCATGCCTCCTACTTCCTGGACATGCCAGATGGTAAGCTTCAGACATGTTCATGTGCTGTAGCCACGTCCCATGCTGGATACTAAGATGCAGAGCTGAGCACATGCCTCTGCTGTCCTGCAGAACAGCTACCATTGAAAGCCATGGGTATGTCTAACACTCCCAAGGGGAAAAGCCAGACCTCTACAGGCTCGGATTTGATGTCCAGGTACCTGCGGAGGCTCTACAGCCTTTCTGGCCTGCTAGCACATCTTCTCTCATATCCCTACCCTATCCCATGGACCCATCATCTATGTGTAGCCCCACATTGCTGTTCACTCAAGTGCCCTTTACCCAAACCCTGAGTGAAAACAGTGGGCATGATTGTTCTATAGAAGTCGGGAGAGCTTTTTGTGATCCATTCTCCAGGCTGGGAACCTAAAAGTCCCTTTCACCTCCACCAAGTCCCTTGTATGGACCAAACCATCTCATAATCAAAGGAGTTGGTCAAAATTAGGAGTGGATGAGTTGAAAGCTAAGGTCATTTCCCCACCTAACTTCCCATCATGTGGAATGGTGATAGCTGTCATAACACTGAGCAGAGCTGACAAAGTGACAAAGGGTTCCATGCTCTTTGTCATTTCAATCTCATTTCACATGTGCCAGCTGCTATCTGGGAAAGCCAAGATCCCCAGGGTCCCTGTTGCCAGCTCCTTCAAAGCTACATCTATTCCCAGACTGCCATATGACCTCAGTGGGTGAAGTGGTTCCTTGATGTGGTCAAGTGCCCCAGACAGACAGACAAAGACAGGAGGCAGGAGAGGTGGCCGTGAAGCACTGTGACAGGAGCTCCCAAGATAAAAGAGAAAGGATGAGATAAGAGCTCCATTTAAAGGGGGAGTCTGCCTCTTTAGGTGTCATTCCCAGCTTGAGGTGTTCCCAGTTTGTTGAGTAGGTCAGGTCTTGGAATCAACACTGAGAGCTGCATTCCTCTCCCTCAGACCTTGGATAATGCCGGAGACAGACCTCCTTCAGCCTCATCCAGCCTACTGAGTCTCAGGGGCTGAGCAGCAAAGCTCACACGGGCAGCCCGTGTCCAAGGGGGCTGCGCACCACCCAGGTCAATATCCTTTCCGGGAACATAAAGTGCATTTTCCTTTGGGGGGTGTATGTTTCTAAAATGTGGCGGGTTTCTAAAGAACCTGGAAATTGGATTCCCACCCAAAATTCTGAATGAGCAGTAGCTAAAATGTTCCCCATGTTTTCCCCAAAAGCAAAACCTCTTACTAGAGAGGGGAAAAGTGAGTCTGGCATTATGAATAAATACTAAAATATTATTTGAAGGCTGAGCAGATGACTCAGTGGATAGAGAGCTTATTCTGCAAGCACAAGGACTTAAGCTGGGAGCTCTAAGCTGGGTATGGGGGCATGCACCCTTGAACCCTGGGAATAAGGAGCAGGTAGACGGGGTAATCTGAGGGTTCACTGTCCAGCCATTATAGTGAGCACCAGATTCAATGGGAGACTCTGTCCCAAAAAACAAGATGGAGTGCAACAGGAGGTACCCAAGGTAAATTCTGCACCTACACATGCATTCCACAAATATACATATGAACATGTATATATATATATATATATATATATATATATATATATATGTGTGTGTGTGTGTGTGTGTGTGTGTACTTACATGTATGCATTCACATATATGTTCACACACATGTATGTACATATATACATACATATGTACATAACAGAATAAATACATGCACACACATGGATACATACATTCATACATACATGATATTTTAATAATAAATAAAATATTATATTAAAAATTTGCCTAGGGTATAACTTTTTTCTTATCTCATTAGTTTTCTGCTTTCCAGGTAAGATTTCCTGCCCTCCTCTAAATTTCACATGGTGGGTTTCCACACTACAGAATAAAGGATGTGCTGTGAAAACCGTTTACAAAGGGTGTGGAGGCTCTCTTTCAGAGCGACCATGTAGCTCTGTGATCGCCACCCTTGTCTGAGATCTTAGACAAGCAAACTTCTCCTTCCTGGGGCATCTCTTTCAGCTTTCTCTGAGGCTCAAGGTAGACCTTGCCATACAGATGGACGGATGGACGGATGGACGGATGGACAGATGGACAGACGTTCTGCCAGTGATGCTCGCTGCCCTGCCCTCACTGAGTTCACTTGCCTTTCTTCCTCTTCCTTCCTCTGGTGGCTGTTGTTTTTCTTTTAAATTTTTTAATAAAGTTGTCCTCAAGCTTCAAAAAAAACCTGAAAGACTTGTGCAGATTTGTCACACAACAGCTAGAAATTGTACTTTTTTTTTTTTTTAGTAAACAACACAGTCTCAGGGTTCACAGTGTGATCAAATATCCTGCAACCCCCAGACACAGAACTCTACTTTCCCTTCCACAGATAAGATGAATAAACTAAACAAAGGGAGACACAGAAGAAAAAAAAGAAAAACAAAAAAACAAAAAGCAAAAGAAGTTGCGCTGAAGTACTCAGCCAAAAGAGAAAAGAGAGAGTTTACCAAGACAGAAGATGGAGGGTACAGGAGATGGAAAGGAGGAGTGGGAGGCTGGAGAGAAGGCCAGGCAGGGATGGCTGAGGGGTAAACACAGTTGCTTCAAAGCCTAGTGACCTGAGTCTGGCACACTATGGAACACGCACAAAGGCATGTGCGTGTATGTGCCTGTGTATGCAAACACACACACTGTAAATAAATAAATGAATTTTTTTTAAAAATTAGAGGGAAGGAATGACAGATTGACAAGACAAGGGAAAGACAGCAAATCTTGTATGGAGCATCCTTCCCTGGTGGAGAAAGAGTGTGACCAAGCGAATACATCAAAGCCGCCTCCGCACAAGGACTGTTGCCGTCGTGCCACCTGTCCAGCAGCTAACTGTCTTTTCTGGTATTTCAACAAAATACCAGAGCCTGATCACTTTATAAAGAATGGGAATTTATCTTCTCGAAGCTCAGGAGCCTAAGAAGCCCAAGTTCCAGGAAGCAGCATCCACTCTAATGAGAGCTGTCTCACAGCGTCCCGACACAGCCAAAGGCGGAAATGAAAGTGTCTTAGTTAGGTTTTGCTGCTATTAACAGACACCATGACCAAGGCAACTCTTAAAAGGACAGCATTTAATTGGGGCTGGCTTACAGGTTCAGAGGTTCAGTCCATTATCATCAAGTCAAGGAACATGGCAGCATCCAGACAGATATGATGTAGGAGGAGCTGAGAGTTCAACTTCATCTGAAGGCCTCTAGGAGAAGACTGGCTTCCATGCAGCTAGGACAAGGGTATTAAGCCCATACCCACAGTGACATACCAAGTCCGAAAAGGCCACACCTCCAAATAGTGCCATTCCCTGGGCCAAGCATATAGAAGCCATCACAGAGGGCAAGTTAGCAATCCGACCCTGAGAACCTGACTGTGTTAGTTAGGGGCAGTTCCACAGGCTAATCTTTCTGAAAGGCTCCACATTCTAATGCCCACACATTGCTAATACCCAAATTTTGGAGTACCAATCCACTTCATATTTAAAAGAATTTCTAGTGTTGTGAGTCCTGGTGGGAGAGCAAGGCCTCCTCCTACATGCCATAGACACCCGCCTTGCCTGTAATCAGGGAGGCTGAGGTAGGAAGAGCGATGTGAAATTAAGGCTAGCCTGGGCTACAGTGGGAAACCTTGTCTCAAAGAAATTGAAGAGAAAGCCAGGTGGTGGTGGCGCACATCTTTAATCCCAGCACTNGGGAGGCAGANGCANNNNGATTTCTGAGTTNGAGGCCAGCCNGGTCTACAGAGTGAGTTCCAGGACAGCCAGGGCTACACAGAGAAACCCTGTCTCAAAAAAACAAAACAAAAAAAAAAAAAAAACAGAGAGAGAGAGAGAGAGAGAGAGAGAGAGAGAGAGAGAGAGAGAGAGAGAGAATTAAAGATAGTTGACCTCTATCCCATAATTATAAGTAACCACAGTACCTTATGCCCCCTTCTCTAGGACCTGTGGGAGTCAACATGGCTGTGACCACCACCAATTCTCAGTGACTTTTCCCATTATTGTAACAAGAGCAACTCAGCAAAGGAAAGGTTCATCTTGGCCACAGTGTGAGGGCTGGACCACACAGATGAAAGGATTCAGCTCACTCTCTTCTTTGTTCCCTTATATTGGGTCTTGGGCCAAGGCCAAGTACCATGAATATTCAGGATGAGTTTCCCTCTTTAATTAAACCTCTCTGAAAACACTCTCACAGACACATGCCAGAAGTGTGTCTCCTAGGTGATTCTAAGCCAGACAAATGGACACTGAAAATATAATGTAACTATAATCTCAAAAAAACTATATGCTTAAATAGGTAAATACAAAAAGGTAAATAATTTTAAATAAATATAAATATATTTATATGGTATACATATATTTGTTTTATAAATATATACATAATTAAAATAAATATAAATTTAAAATAAAATAAACCATGGAAGTGATTTTAAGTATCTTACATAAGCATCCTTATAAACCTTTCTAGTGCTTTCTTAACTCATTTAACACCCACAGCTACCCAGAGAAGTAGTAGGTATCAGCTGTCAGTTTCTAGGTTGGGTAATTATTAGAACTCAGAGAAAGGCTGGCATGGTTGCACACACCTTTAATCCTGGCACTCAAGAGGCAGAGGCAAGTGGATATCCACGAGTTCAATGCCAGCCTAATCTACACAATGAGTTCCAGGCCAGCCAGAGCTGCAATGTGAGACCTTGTCTCGAAAAACCGAAAACAAATTAGTTCAAAGCGGTTAGTAAACAAGCATGCCTATAGTCTGACGCTAGAAGGAAACCGGACCCAAACTTAGCCCAAGCAGCCAGACTCCCGCAACCCAGCATCGCACACCAAATCACCCTGACACAAACACTGCCCGCAAACAAGGAACACAGCTATTCATTCACTCGGTAACTGGAGCTGTGAAGAAATGCAGGCTGGTATTGTTGTAGGAAGTGCAGAGGAGCCTGCGAGAATGGATCTCCTTTGAGCTGGCAGGGAAGACCGGAGAACAGTGAGTTCAGAGACTCCAGCCCTAGATGCCACTTAGAGCTCGGGGCTCCGGCTCTGCGCCTGAAATCTCTGCTCACTTCCCTTACTCTCTCTACTCAGTAGGGCGAGCCACGAGCCAGGGTGTATTATCACCGCCTGCCTTCTTTGCAGTCTGCTTCTTCGAGTCCTGGAATCCTGCTCTGAGCATAGCCCTCCTTCTCCATGTCTTCCCTGGGAGTTGGGGGCGCCCGGGGGTCTGCCAGGCCCACACAGGCAATGTCTTTGCACTGAGTCTAGAAGCTAGAAACCCGAGTCCTTGCTTTTGTTCTCCTGTATCTCCTTACCCTCACAGCTTTTCCTGTGAACAGTTCTAATCTATATTTAGACAGGTTTTTTTCTCCCCCAGAACCATGACATTTAACTTCATCCTTTGTTTCTGGATGATTTTCAAATCTCTGTCCAGCCATCAGTGACTGGATTCCCTCTGAGATTTGTCTCCGCTGCTGGATTATAAGAACACCCCAAAGTCCCCACACTCCCTTCCGGCCAAGGCATAGATTAGAAACTGAGCAGGGGAAAGCCAAGCCTAAGGACAGAATGAGTAGTCTGCCTCAGCTAGACCATCCCTTAAGCTAAAAAGAAAACCTGGTTACATCTGACTACAGTAGCATCCAGCTGCTCTATGTCCCTCATTCTGCCAAGGATGTGACAGGGACACACATTCCCAAATCCCAAGCGCAGACGGTTCCAATATGCTCTATCCATGGCTTCCTTGAGCTCACAAATCAATTACGTTGTTCTAAAGGGTAGAAAATGGTGTTGATTTCTTATATTCCCCTGGGCAGTGATCCTACTATTTAAAAATACTCCTAATCTCTCCCAGAAGAGGGCGCTTGAATGTTATCTTTGCCAATAGCCCACTTATCTCCTGCTTGCTTTGTGGAAGCTCTGTCATCCAGCTAAGCTCTAAAGGCATATCTACACATTTCCCCAGCAGAGCACACCACGCCTTCTCACCGGGGATGAGAGAAGCCAGATGCCATGGGCTCCACTCTCCAGACACCGCGGGTTTCACTCTCCATTCTGGCACAAAGAATCTGGATGTGCGTAAGATCGTTTTTTGGTTTGACTGGAGAATAAATAAATAATAGGAGAGTGACATCCAAAGAGAGGTGGGGGAAGTTAGTTCTCTAATCTTGAGTCCACTTCTCTATGCAGGGTGAATATCTGAAACCAAACGAGGCTCCCGAAGCCTTTGTCCATTATACCTGCAATTTCAAAGGCCTGTCCTCACTGGTGCCCATCTCTCTAGCGCATTTCCTTAGGTCTGGAGTCTAGTGTCCTTTCCTTTCCTCTCAAAGCACTACAGCAGGAGCACACACTGTGTTCTGTGTGGGTCACAGTGCAGCTTCAGGTCAAAGTCCCCACAGCTGCCACCAGCTCACCAGCCCCCTCCCCTGATCCGTCTTCAAGAAACTTGTGCGAGGCCAGTGACTCAGTCAGCAACCAATTGGACCACCTCTGATCTCTATTTCGTTTTCTCTGGCTATAAATACAATTTCCTTCCCGTGTGATTGAGGTGGAGGCCAAAAGATGTATACGACAGCAGAGGGGGGCAGGGAAGGCTGCATAGGTTCGTGTCTAGGACTCCACTAGATATGCCTGGCCTTACAGTAAGCTACTGCGGAGGGACAGGAAAGCCGTGGTTTCCACGGCCACTCCTAAGATTCTCAGAGAGCAAAACGATGTCTTTGGAACAGCGGTAAAGCAGTAGGCACTCCTGGGCAAAGGGGGAGCATTCATTTAGCACTTGTCATAGGTTAAATTGGGATTATCATTCTGAAATGTCACTGCAAAGCAACTAACTGCCAAGCCAATAACAAATTTTACAATTCTTCTGATGTTTGATTTTTAATATTTTATTTATTCATTACAAATTCCATATATGCATACAGTGTATTTTCATCATACCCACCTCACACTACCTCCCTCCAGTTCTTCCAGGAACTCCAAACCCTTCTGTCTCCAACTTCATATTGTTGTGTTATCCTCATTGTCATCATCATCATCATCACCACCACCATCACCATAAGCATCAGCATCAAGACTTCCCCCTTTTCGATTTAATAGAAGTTGGGGAGGTGGCTATAAGAAACGGGTCGGTGAAGCACCTTGTCTTAGGCTATGGGGTGTGCACCCATGTTCAACACCCAAAAGCTAGGCCTTTTCAGGTCCTAGGTGGGCAAGGGCTCTGGGTTTTCTCAACCTGGTCTCCAACACAAGACTGAAGAGAGCTCAGCAGTTAAGAACACTGGCTGCTCTTGCAGAAGTCTCAAGTTCAGTTCCCAGCACCTACAAGATGGCTCACAGTCTCCTATAATTCCAGTTCCAGGGATCCAATACTCACTTCTGACCTCCACCAGCACCAGGCACTCATGAAGTACATAAACATATAGGCAGGCAAACATATACACACATATGTAATAAATTTAACAATAATAATTCCTGAGTCTATTACTGAGCACATAGTATGGATGTAGAGCCATCTACTGTGGTATGAGTAGCCAGCAGTCATTTCCCAAAAGGAAAGTGAGACCTCCCACTCCCACCCCTCCCACCGCCCGCAACTATCAATTGTTACTCCATAGCCCAGGCTGGCCTCACACTCACTCCTGTTTTAGTATCCTGGATCCTGAGATTCAGGCATGAGCTGCCAGACACAGGTTATAAATTCACAGGCTGTAACCTTGTCATCTCACCCTAAGTCACTCACCCTGAAGAAATAAAGAGAAGGGGAATGCATACATATGTGCATACACACATATCTACATAAATAAATACACACATGTGTGTATGTGTACATACATGTGTATGCATGTACATATATATGGTGAGATATTCTTTGTAGCATAAATGTTAGCTAAACAAAGTCCCAGATTTTGTTGAAAACTTAAATAAGTCCAAAAGCTTTATCTGACATTTAATAAATTTTGATACTATTATAAGGGAAAAATTATAACAAATTTAATGTTGACGTTTTTTAACAAAACTTTACTATGTAGCATAGGCTGGCTTTGAATTCAAGTTCTTCCGACCACAACCTCCTCTAAGGTTCAACGTGCCCAGCTTCTGACTCTGTAGATCTTAATCCACTCTATTTGAGACTCAGAATTTGACTAGCGGTCTGAACCAATATTTTTTTAAAGCTTCATCACATCGTACGGAAAGTTATCTTTACAGCCAGCAAAAAGGAAGAGGGGAGCAGAGATGTTCCAATTGGCAGCAGTTCCCACCCGATTATTTTAATGTTATTTGAACATCTGGCCACATGTGACTAGCTAAGACCCAGATACTTGTTACAAAACTGGGTCACACACCAAGTTGAATTTGAGTTTATTATATACAGAAAAAAAACTTTAAACCAAACCCAAAAGATACACAGTGGCTGCTTTAGGCCAAAGAACTCACCTTACAGTAAATGGGCAAGGTGAGCCACTATGCAGAAGTTAGAATTATAATAGAAATGCTATGAAATGTGAGGACTGTCCTACAGTTTAAAGGCTGTATCTTAAAATAGCATACAAATTGGATACAATTAAAGTCTATAAATGTAAGGAAGATAATACGATAAGATGGAACTCATTCTCCATGTAAGAGAACCGAAAGCAAATTTTTGAGTGTATTAAATTCCCTTTAATTCTGTGGTATTTTCTTTTCCACTTCAAAAGGAACATTTTTTTTTTTTTTACAGAAAGACAAGTTATCCTGTTTGTGAAGGTAAAAGAGGAAAATCCTTTGGGATACATTTTTTCCGTGGATTGTTTCTTTGTTGATACACAGGCTGACTGGGCGCCTGGCCTGGAACTCTCTGTGCATATGAAAATGGCCTCCCGCTTGTGATGCGCCTTCTGCTGTCTCCTGAGTGCTGCACACTATGCCTAGTCACTGGGTGTCTGAGGACACAGTCCTCTTCTGTCCCGGGTCTGGCTAGCTCCAGAGAGTGCAATGACTTTCCTCAAGGATCTCAGGCCGGTGACATATAGCATCCTTACAATTTTCTTGATATAAGACAGGAGTTCAGATTCACTGCTGTCTGGTGAGACAGCCACCTACAAAGTATCAGACAGTGGCCAAGGGTCACAACCTTTCATCTCAGGACAACCTTGAAATGTGAGTTATCGAGTCTCATTGAACAAATAAGATGGTTGAAACTCAGCCAACTTTCAAAACTGAGCCAGTTTGCCCACTCAACAAGGCAGGTCTTCAAATTACGTCTTCTCTTCTCCCAAGATGGTGGTGACATCTCTCTCCCACACTGGATTACCATGAGGTCAAGCAAGGGAAAAATCTGATATGGAAGAAGAGCTTAATGATTACAGTTAGCCACTTGGGGCTGGCTGCTTAGAGCTCGTGGCTAAAACCTACAGCCAGGACTTGTCCTCAAAACTACTCTTTGGCCACTTTAATGGTGTCCTTGGAATTTGAAGAACATTTGCTCCTTATTAGAATTTAATCAAGAATAAATCCACTTTTCTGCAAACACACTGAGTTTGATGTACAGAAGGGAAAAATAAAACTTTAGGAGACAGGAGGCAGTGGGGGCACTTGATGGCCAATTAACCACCTAGGAAACCGATTAAGTCAGGCTTTCACCTTGATTTATCTTGCCAAGGCTTTGTCTTTCATGACAAGTGTACACCCAGCGACTAATTGTATTAAATTGCAACAATGTAAGCCATCCAAGGATCAGGCAGCCTTCCTGCTGCTTCCAGGCTCAGTGCCCTAAACCAGTGTGTCTCTCTTGACTTCTGCAAGTCTCTCACCCCCACCCTAAGCATCTCTGAGGCCACCGCCCAGGCAAAAGGTAAGAGAAATAAATGACCTGGTCTAGGGTTAACACTCACCCTATCAGCCTCCTCATTTGCATGTCCTCTGGAAAACAGGCTCTGTGGCTCAGCACAGCTAGGAGCCAATCTAGCTCACATAGAGGTTTACTTGGACAGTTTACAACGTAAGGACAGAAATCCAGTTTTGATGCACAAATGTAAAGAACTGGCTACTACCCAACCGGCATGCATTTAGTCAGAGATGGAAGAAGTAGCCGGAGCTGCGATGTCTGCACCAGAGAGCTGAGTTCTCTCATCCCAACAGCCTGGATGCTGAGAAGGGAAGGGAAACAGGAGGGCTCAGAACACAGATACTGTCACCCCATTTCACAAGGACACCCCAAAAGGTGAGGACCTCCACACGGAGCCATACAGAGGGAAAAACAGGGCATCTAGCCCTGTGAACGCCAGCACTTTCCTGCCCTTGGGAGAGGGAGAACCGGAGAAAGAGGAGGCATCTGCCAGTAGCTGCCCTGCTTCCTGTCCATGGCAAAAGGCCTTTTGTGTTGGTTGCTTGGAGCCTCTGAATCCTGTGACTAAGCCAGCCATCAAACAAGCTGAAGAGCTCATCTACAGCAAGAACACTTCTGTGAAGTGACAGCTTTAATTGGCATGGCCTGACTTCTTAAAAGACTTTTTGACACCAGGGTTTTGGTTTGTGTTTGTTTTTTAATCTTGCTGAAATAGCAGCTTATACAGGGAGGAAACAGGGATGGTGGGGATGGGCGGCGGGGGGGGGGGTGTTAAGGATGATGCTGGTGGAGCTCCCAACATCTAAGGACTTGATGGTCTGTGCCTCTTTGTCTCTGGAAGCAGACCCCAGGTTTCCAGAGCCTTAGAGGACTTGTATTTCCTGTGTCCCAATCCTTTCTCCTCCCTCTGGGAGGCAGCCCTGCAACAGGGCTATGTGTGGTGTTTGCATCCATTCAACCCACCACCTCCCCGAGAGCAGAGGGGCCCCAGAACCTCTCATCCTGGATTAGAATACTACTCCACCCCCTCATCCTGACACCTGCCTGGGAATCACTTAGTCTCAGCAAGAACTCCCGAATCACCAATTCCAAGGCACGTTCTTCCCTGCCAAGAAGGCAGAGAGGAGCTCTGAAAGCCACACCCTGGGCTTCTGGCGTGCCTTTCCTATGCTGAATTGTCAGCAGTAAAGCATCTGGTCCATAACTGAATTAACAGTCTCCCCAAAAATGCTTCATACATAAGAGGTGGTTTGCTTTGGGGAGCTGTCTATTGTTTTGGGGGATTTTTGTTTTTAACCCAACCTAAACCAGAACGCAGTTCTCGTTCAGACTGTACCAATTAACTCCACAGCCTTAAAGCTGCGAGTCGTATATGGATGGTGATTTCTCTAAAAAGGAAAATTATGCTGTATCACTTTTTTTTTTTTTTAAAGTTCTGCGGCAGTAGGCCTTTACGCAATGCGGGATGTTGGCAAGCCGGGCTTTTGCTGCCCCCTCGTGGCGGAGAGTGAGTATCGGTTTAGAGGCGGCAACTGCGGTAGCTTAGCGGGCAATGCAGTGGGCATAGGTGATTTTGTGCAGAGTTCTGAGGAACATGGTTGGCTTTAACATGGGTAAAGAGTGAAAATCACACATTTATAACTGGGGCTGATGCCTTCCCAGCTACCCATCACCAGGGTTGGCCAGGTTACACGCCCTAGCTCAGCAGATCTTCTTAAAGGATCCTACCTAGATCACCTAAACCGAGTGCCCGCTTCCTCACAGGGCGCCCTCCCTGACGACTACATCGGGGAGGAAGAGGCACGGGAACAGATAGTGTGCTTTTTCTCTGGCTCTACAGTCTCCCGCGGAAAGCAAAAGGCTCTGAAACCTAAGCTGTGGAGGGAGAGAAAGAGGTCTCCACTCGATCCCTGACGAACTGTGTAGACTCTGTGCCTGACTTTTTCCCCCATCGAGGGCCTGGAGAGCGCCCCCTCAACCACCTGGAAACAAGCACTAACAAGAAATAGTGGCCGCTGCTGTTTTCGCTGAAAATTAGCCCGAGGGTTACTGGCCGTCCTCTGTGACACACAGCCCCAGCTCAGGGACATTCACACAAGACCTCCCCCAGACTTTTAATAACCAAGCTATGAACTTCCATTCCTCAGAAGGACAGGGCCCAGAATGTTGGATCCATTTGGTTTACCACTAACCGGGAGTTAATGAATAAACCGATTCCCTTTTCAAGGAAGTAATTCCTGGCACAGACTGCTCTTGGAACTTCCCTGTGGCCTGTGACTGTCTCTGTTAATGTGTAAGAAGATACTGAGTTGGGCTTCTCATATTTGCTGTGGTATATGCTGTTACAGTTTAATAAAGTACTATGTGGCAGAATTTCATTCAAAATTTTTTTCCACAAATTTATCCCAGGGAATCTAAGACTCAAGTCCTGGAGAGAGTCTTGTTTAGGTTGACCACACACAGAGAGGGGATGTGGGGTGTCCGTTTAAATGGCACCCCAAAATATCAAAGCTTAGTGTCTGGAGGAGGACAGGTGGTAGATGCTTCTACTGAGTACAACCACAGAAGAAACATGTCTGCAAGCAACACTCAGCCCTGCTTGGACCAGCACAGAGAAAAGAGAGGAACCACACTGATTGAAACCCTGGAAATCATGTCACAGGACAGACTCTGAGGACGCTGAATGTCCTGGCTTCATTTCTGGTGCCGTGACAAAAGCAGACTGGCAGAGAGCAGCTCAGCAGGAAAAGGGTTTCTTTCTGCTCAAACAGCCAGTCGCATCACAGTCACAACCAACAACTGAGAAAAAGAAATGCCTACGTGATCCCTCGCTTGCTCGCTTGTGCACAGCTTGATTTAACCGCACTTCGGTTAAGGTTGGCTTCGGTATGTGTATTTGGCAAGAGAGTATGTTCCCAGGAGTACAAAGGCTCACAGAGGACACCATACCCCAGGTAGCTGGAGTTGCAGGCAGGTGTGAGTCACCCGGAATGGGTGCTGGGATCTAAGCTCTAGTCCTTTGTTGTTAACCACTGGGCAATCTTCCCAGGCCCGGGCAAACAGTTTAGGGTTCCTGCCTAAGAAATGGTGCCGCCCACAGTGAACTGAGAGTTCCACATCAATTAAGTTACATAAGACAGGTCCCTCACAGATACACCACTGGCCAAGGAAAATAACCTCTCGTTGACACACTCTTCCCAGTTGATTATAGGTTATCAAAATGGCAGAGCTAACTACGACACCCAGCAAAGAAGAATGAAGACTCATGGGAAACTGAAGACATATGCTCGCCATGTGGAAGGTTATCATGCAATAATTGCTTTTGGCTTTGGTTGAGACAGGGTAACCCAGGCTAGCTTTGGACTCACTAGGTAGCCAAGGATAACCTTGAATTTCTCATCCTCCTCCCTCCACAAACACGTGCCCCTAGTCCAGGGTTTCTATAATGGCTGGAGAGAGAAAGCAGGGCATGCTAGGCAAGCACCCTACCAACTGTGTCCCCAGCCCTGGATAGGAGTAACTCTGAAGCTATTAGAAGATAAACTTAGGATAAAACAAACTTACCAAATTTTATTTAGATAAGGAAGGCTTCGTGAGAGCAGCTGTACTGACCATCAGAAGTCTAGAGCATTCTGCTGCCACCGTCTTGGCAGCCAGCCTCGGCAAGCAGGGCACAGACACAAGACAGAAAAAAACACACTTGACTGATTAAAGTGGGAAAAGTCAATTTAGAAGTTGGTGGTGGGGTTCTTTTTTTTTTCTTTTAGTCTTTTTATTTATTGGGGTGTAGTGTGTGTGTGTGTGTGTGTGTGTGTGTGTGTGTGATGTACCACAGTGAGTATGAGAATCAGAGGACAAATCTGTGAAGTCAGTTCCTTCCTCCCATTTTTAGAAGGGTTCTGGGAATTGAACTCAGATCACCAGACTGGCATTTACCCACTGAGCCATTGCACCATCCACAAGTGAATTAAAGTCTTACTTACTTCCTGTTCACAGTAGGCTTCAGTTTGCTTCTGTGGGATCCAAGAAGCCTGGAGTTAGCCAGCCTACTGAATTCCAGTTTTCACTTTTACACTTGTATTCATTACCATAGTCAACTAGTAGTATTCCCAAAGGGAATGATAGCCAGATGTGATACCATTGACCTTAAAGATTACATTAAAGGCAGCTCAAATCTGCCCTTCTCACAGACATGGGAATTAAATGTATGAAATGTTCGAGATGATATTCAGATTATCAATCACCCTGGCCTCACATATATCTTTCTCCTTATTATCCAGCTATAAGCCCAGAAATTGCCCCCACAGACATTCCACGTTGCCTCTGGATTCAATTACTAAATTCTTCCCTTGGCTCAGGTCCTCATTTGTCCCCATAGATCCAGGCTGGGAGCAGACAGCCTGGCCAGTATCTCTCCTGGGACTCTAAGGGCGTTACATCTTAAACTGACCACTTCCTCCATGCTAATAGGCATCCCACCCATAGAAAGTCTACATCAAATTAAGCAACTGATTCCTAAACCCAACATCCAGCATTTGACATTTCTCCTCAAGCTGTTGAGAAAATCTAGGACAATCCCAAATTCCCATGGCACCGAGGCTAAAACAATTGTCTGTTGCCTGGAAGCTCATCAGCAGACAATAACCCGAGAAGAGCGTTCTTGTTCCAGGAAATGCTTTCCCAGCTGCATCCATAGACACCAGGTATCACAAGTTGCTGTGTATGGGGCATGCTGATAAGACATCTGGGACACAAGAAGCATGATTTCTTTCTACAGGAGAGATACTGAATAGCTAAGGAAATGGGCCATGCTCATTAAAGGCATTTCAAGAAAACTGTCTCATTGCGTTCTTGCTCATGGGATTGTTCAACATGAATATTGGCCCAAATCTCTGTCTTTTTACACCTGCTTCACTTCCCAACCCCAGTGTAGGTTAATTCCCTCCACAAAGGACCCCTGAGGTGTCCACTTTGTTTTCGATGACAAGGTTCCGCTCACTGAGAGGCACTCCAACTCCTCCATCTTTTGAAATTCTTGACCAATAAGATGGTTGACATTCAGGCCAAAATAACCATCGAATGGCCAGACACACAGGAATGATTCTTACCCGCCAAGACTCAGACACAGAATCAGCTGCCCCACAGATGAGGTCCTCCTGGTCTCTGCCCTGGAAGCCATCACTTCACCGCGTTATGCCTAGATGGTCCGGAGCGGGTGCACCACGCTCACTGCGCATGTGCCTCTCTCTTCCCCAGAGCTCGGTCTCTCCTGCACCGGCGCCTGCCAGAGCTCGTGGCCAGTGCCAAGTACTGCACTGAGCCGCAATCAGGGGTGTGAAGCAGGAGCGTCACAAGTCATTCATAGTACACATCTATTTCCAGCTCACACTCATCTCCTTTGAAACTCAGTGTAGCTTGCTAAGAAGGACTTCTTCGGTTAACCAGATCAGCCCAATCCATCTATCTGGTTCTTCTTCCATTCTGGTGTTCTCTGTCGGCAAAGGGTCCATGTGCGACTTTATGGAATGTGCTAGAATATAAAAATGGCTGAGGCTGCACAGACTGATAGAATCAAGAACTAAGACTTCCACACTGGCCATGGTGGCACACATCTTAATCCCAACACTCAGTAAGCAGAGGCAGGTAAATTTCTGTGTGAGTTTGAAGCCAGCCTGGTCTACATAGGGAGTTTCAGGACAGCCAGGGCTATATAGAATGACCATAATCATGTCTCAAAAAAACAAAAACAAAAAACAAAAAACAAAAAAACCCTAATACTTCTACATTAACATTGCTTTTCTGTATCCAAGTTCATCATATGCAAAGAATTACTATTTTAAAAATAAATTTTAAAATATTACTGTTCCAAAACTTTTTTTTTTTTCAGAAAGAGAAAGCTGCCAATTCTTTCATTCTTTCCTTCCAGAATGTCCTGACATCAGGAGCAAGTGCATTATAAACAGCGACATCAATGTGACTGTTTGGTTTTGACCTAGGATTGTCTATATGTCACTTAGAGTCGCTTTCCAGCAGTTACACCACAGTATCCGGGCACGGACACCCCAGTGGCTCCTGGTGGCTCCAAAAAGAAGTGAAGGTTTTCCGTTTTGTAGGTAACTTGTGAACTAAGACTTGTCGGGACTTTATTAAATTTCTACTTGAGAAAAAAAAGAAAAAGAAAAAAGGCTGTCCTGAAACTTCATGCAGGTGAATAATAGATCGATCGCTCTGCCTCTTTTGTGGCACCAAGGCAAACCCCTTGCTGGCGATGCCTGTTCATTCACCAAAACCTGCTTCAAGGCCTGAGATCAGCTCTGTGGTAGACAGAGCTCCTGCCTTGCAGGAGCTAGGCTCCAGAACACAAGGAAAGTATAAACCTATTCCCAAACCCCCATCACTGTACCTATCAACCCCTGGCCTGCAATGTCGGAAACCTCTCCCAGTTGGAACCTTCAGCCATAGCCGCAAACCCTGACGACCCACACTGACATGAACACGGTGCAACACTCCACTACAATCAATGATACTCAGCTTTGACTTACCAGCAAGTATCTGTGGTGGTCATGTAGTGGGGTCAGCGGTCTATGTACTATCTTTTTTTACATCCTAAATGCTGCCCCTACTCCTGCCCCCCCCCTTACAGAATTCCTCCCTCCTCCTTCCTCCCTCACTTTCTCTTCTGAGAGGATGGATATCCCCTAGGTATCCCACCACCCTGGCGTATCAATTCTCTGCAGAAATAGGCACATCCTCTCACCTAAAGCCAAAGCAGCCCTATTGAGGAAGGGATTCCACAATCAAGCTACAGCTATGGGGACAGCCCCTGTTCTAGTTGTTGGGGGATCCACACGGAGACTGAACTACACATCTGTTACATATGTGCTGGGGCCTGGGTCCAGCCTGTGTACATGTTTTGCTTGATGGGTCAGGCTCTGAGAGCTCCCAGGGGTCCAAGGTAGTTGTGTCTGCTGGTCTTCCTGTGTGTACTATCTTCTTTTGAACCGAATGCTGCCCAAGCTTTCTTGCTTCAGGATGGGAGAGACTCCGTCCTGTGTGAGTGGTATGTCAGTGGTGGTATATGGAAGGGCCTCCAGACAATGAGTTGACCGATTCTATTTTTTCTCTGTTACACAGCTCAGTCATTGTGGCAACTCTGAGGTATGTTCAGAGGTTGTGGGGTTTTTTTTAGTAGAACTTTCTGCCCCCAAGAAAAGAGGGGATTTGTCTTGCCTAACATTCATGTCTTAACTTGCCAACCAGGATGTCAGTTATCCATGAACATGACTCTTCCTGCCAAGTAGAATATCAATTCCCAGGGAGGTCTTGGGAACTTAAAACTTTACTCAGCTTCTACTCAAAATGGAAGTTTTACTCCAAATGGCTTCTTATATTGGTGCAGGTGTCTCTCATATGTTGGGGTCCATCCCAGGGTCAGCTTATAAAAGCAAAAACCCATAAAAGCTTGTATACAGGTGCAGGAAGTGCTGCCAGTTAGTGGCTTGGGTTCAGGCTTATTGTAGCTAACTATACAAAACAGTTCCAACTGACCCCTGGTGATTGGTGTACAAGAACACCAAAGTATAGAGCATAACAGACAATGCATTCAACTTGGTCATGATAAAGTTTCTTAGTAACAGCACACAAAAAAGTGTCCATGTAACAATAATAACAACATAAAATGACTGACTAGACCGGCAGCAGTTACTCAGGCCTATGTGGTAGATTTGGCTTAAAGCTTGCATTATGTTATTTGGGTTCCCAAGTTGCATGAGAATCCCGCATGAAAGACACTGAGGGTCCCTGCCCCCAGTTGGTTTTGATTGGTAAATAAAGTTGCCAGTAGCCAGTGGCTGGACAGAGAAACAGAAGGGGACCTTAGGATTCTTGGGCAAGGGAACCGAGAGAAGAAGGAGTTAGAATCGCCATGCAGGAAAGGAGTAAGATGCAGGTTTGAGAGCCACCAAAGACATTGTACCAATCATGTAAGAGCTGGAGAAGAGCAGCCCCAGGGGGCCCCTTCATTGGGTCTTGGGTAGCAAGGATTAAATATAGATTTTAGAAAGTAATAATTTAGGAGTATCGATCAGAGGGGAGGCATTAGCAATGTAGATGTTTGGGAGTGGCCTAACCATTGAGGTAATTAAGGCATATTAAATAGAAGGCTGTGTGTGTGTGTGTGTGTGTGTGTGTGTGTGCGTGTTTCACTCAGATCATTGGGGTGGGTAGCAAGAAACTCCACCCCTGCTGCCACTGGGGAGATTAGCATAGATTAATCCAACACGGCAGCAGCAGGCCTTAACAGAGACACTGTATCAGGGATTAGTTACAACGCAGTTAGAGCCAAGACCTTCCTGAGGCCAGAAAAGCACTGCAAATGGGAGACAGGAAGCCTCGGGTGTGCAGAGCCAGGCAGTCCCTGCTCTCCTACTAACGCCCCTGGTGTGCAGTGTACTCTCTACAGAAGAGGGAGGACAGAAGGGACCAAAACCAACTCAACAAGGAAACAAAATAACTCAGGAACACAGGAAGGTCACAGGCAGTAGCTTCTCCAAAGAAGATGTACAAATGCCCAACATGAAAACTACAGTTGGGTACCAGTTCACACCCACTGCAGTCAGATACCAGTTCACACCCACTGCAGTAGCTATTCATTACAAAACAGAAAATAGTGAGTGCTGGCAAGGACTGGAGACAAATGAGTCCTGTGCGCCGCTGTGAATGTGAAATGGCACGGCGCTGCGGAAAACAGGTCCACAAGCAATTAAAAAATAAAACTGTCACCTGATCCAACAGTTCCACTTCATAACCGACACCCAGAAGAGCTGAAGGTCTCCAACACAATGCTTGTGTTCACAGTAGCGTTATTATAATAGCTGAAAGGTGGAAGCGTCCCAAACACCTGCTGACACATGAGTGCATAAACAACTGTGTGCTTGTTTGGCTTTATAACAGGAGGAAATTCAGGCACATATTACAAAAAAAAAAAAAATGAGGAGGACTGTATACTAAGTAAAGCACTGTAAGCACAAAAAGACAAAGCCTGTGTGATCCCACTGATATGAGGCCGCTGGAACGGTCAATATCATGAGGCTCGAGAGTACAATGGTGGTTTCCAGGGGGTCACAGAGAGGTATTGCTTAGTAAGTGTCAGTTTTACAAAATGAAAAGAACTCAGGCTGGAGAGGATGGTTCAGTGGTGAAAAGCACCGACTGTTCTTCAGGAGGACCTGCATTAGATTCCTCACACCCATGTGCTGGCTTATGCCTACCTGAAACTCCAGTTACAGGGGAGCTAATGCCCTCTTCTGGCTTAAGTGGGCTTTGCCTCTACATGGTACACAGACATTCATGGAGCTAAAACACCCATAAACATAAGCTAAAAATAAATAAATCTAAACAGAAGACAAAAATGGTAAAATTGCTGTGGAAATGGGTGGTGGTGGTGGTAGTAGTTGCTAATGGCAGTGACATGGCCTAAAGGCAGATGGGAAAAGACAGCTTTAGTCTGTGAACATGCGATGAGTGTCTCAACAAGGCAGGTACTATGAGACGGTCCTGCAGTGTGCACAGATGGCCATCCAGGTATGAATATCAGCTGTGATGTTTACTGCTATTAACGCTGTTCAATATGGAAGAAGGGGTAGAATTCCAACAAGCCAACAATGACCCAAGGGTTGTTTGTGGCTGTCAGTTGTAACATTGTTTCCCTTTTCTCATTAGCATCAGCCTTCAGAGTCAACCACAACAGACAGACGGGAAATATTTTATAAAAGGCGGCAGAGAGACATAGAAGTGTGCTGGGAACAGTTGAGAGGTGGCCTCTCTACCATAAATAATGGTAAGTATATATTTAATGATCATTAAATTTTCATCTGAAATGCATTTCGCATGTTACTGATTTCTCCTAACTTCATTTATTTTCCACTCTTCACTTTTTAGACACACTCATCACACCACAAAAGACACATTGTCCCACATTTGGCTAAAATCATAACAGACAAGATGTGCAATATGGATTTAGGGGAGTGACTCCAAACCCATAAGCCCAGCACACATTTAAAATTATTGGAATCCTAGACCCCTTTACAAGGTTCCCGGCGTCTACAGAGGATAAAGTCGGGAGACTGTGGGGTTGATCTTCATTTGCATTTGGATGGAAATAAAAGTAAAAGCATCGAGCCATGGGGACACACAACTGGGGAGATAATTTTCCAGTCTGGTATATTGAAAGTCCATTATACTGAAACATTTATGTCTCCTGCTTTGGAAACACAAGAAGTCATATATATGCTAAACTCGTAACATTATTAATTCATCAGACACTTACAGCCCCCTATCTCCAGGAATCACAAGGAGTCTTTAAACAACAAATGACTTTTAAAGTAATCTCAGTATATAGTGCTGAAGTCAGCAGAATGAATTCTCATTAAAGGACAGAAACATGACATCACTCGGGAAGACAGTTCAGCACAGAAACCGTGATGAGAATCTGCCATCCCGTGGAAGTTCAAGTTAGTTTGGGGAAGTACAAAGGTGAAGGGGATACCCCCCTGTTGAAGGAGAACAGTGCTTCAAAAGGTCAAATTGAAACTATTATAAAACCAATCAGGACCTTCAAAATACCGTATCATTGATTAAAGCCATGAAGTTGGGGAAGGGCAAAGCATCAGCTGGTACAGGAAGAAATGCTCGGAGGCTTTCCACCCACGTCTGAAGCCTCCCTTGATCGCTTATAGCCTGGGATGACTTAGTTTCATCTATGAGCTTAACTGAGATTTGGGGGAGAGTTGGTTCAAAGGTAAGGAACAAGAAAACCAAAACTGAGAAGTTAACAGTAAAGTGAATCCTGGACTGGTACGAAAGATAAATTTGGTGGTAGTGGTGTGGTAATGGTGTTTTAACAAAGTGGTCACAATCATTCCCATAGTGTGTGATTTTGTATTAACCACAACTTCGCTGTGCCTTACCTACTGTCTATCCACATTCCACCTTCCCCATTGGATCTGGGTGAACTACTTCCAAGCCTGGGGATAAGAGGCAAGAAGCCTTTGGCGTCCAGTTCACTGTTCAGCCCTTGTCCACGTCTTGGTACAGGTTTAGGATAACAAAGTTTATAAGAGGGGGTTCCTCTTGACACCCATGTGGTTGCTGGCTCTCCTGCAGGCTCTCCCAACCACAGTGTTCTGCCCAAGCACACGGGACCAAACCACCATGGACAGCTCCTGGAAAACCAGGAGCCCAAATACATCTTTTCTCCTTTCTACTGGGTGTTGGGTGACAGCCTGAAAAGCTAAGACATCATGCAACCATATTGCTGCCGTCCTTCCAGGAAAGTTCTCTCCAAGCAAGAGGCCCTACAGCCAACAAAGGGGTATCATCCAGAGTGTATGAAGAAAAATTTGCAAGCCTAGAAAAATGAGAAACTTTTCAGAAAAGAGAGAGCTCTGATCCTAATAAAACTAAGACAAAATACTCACTCTCAGGTAACGTGAAAATTAAAACAACTGAATAAAAGCATACACAATTCAAAATTGGAAAAGATTAAGAACCAAGTTACATCATGGACCCCAAAGTTAGTTACTACTGGGGTTGTGACCAGGTGCAATCAATTGAGGAAACATTGTAATAACAGGTACAGGGGTTGAGCTGCACTCACTGAAGGCGGGCTTCTGCTCTGAAGTCTCCAGGGGACACTCACAGGCATTCACAGCAGACAGCGCAAGGACTTTCGAGGCAGCCGTTTGTAACAGAAAACAAGTACAGCTCAACTCTTTCAGGAAGGGTAAAGATAAATACGCTGAAGTTTATCCACAAAACGGAAAGCTTCCTAAAGAAGAATTCTAAAACAATCAAAATTGTGAGGAACAAACACCCTGCTCCACTCCTACTAATTAGCAAAGGAGATTCCGAGTAGAGAGAGTGACCTTGCAAGGTCAGATGCCACCCATGGGGATCAGTCATGTGAGGATGATGAGCTCGGGAGGGGACACTCTTTCATGTCATCTGCCACTTATATGTATGTGGGTTTATCTCGACTCTTTATGACCTGTTTAGTTTAAAGCTTTTTAAGAGTGGTAAAACACTGCACAGGACATGGAACAAGATGGGCTGCTGATATTTTTTTTTACTATGATTAAATATTAGCTTATTAGTTGAGGGCAGCTAGAGTCCTGTACTGGATAGCTTTGTGTCAACTTGACACAGCTGGAGTTATCACAGAGAAAGGAGCTTCAGTTGGGGAAATGCCTCCATGAGATACAGCTGTAAGGCATTTTCTCAATTAGTGATCAAGTGGGGAGGGCCCCTTGTGGGTGGTGCCATCTCTGGGCTGNCAGTCTTGGGTTCTATAAGATAGTGAACTGAGCAAGCCAGTGGAGGCAAGCCAGTAAAGAACATCCCTCCNTGGCTTCTGCATCAGCTCCTNCTTTCTGACCTGCTTGAGTTCCAGTCCTGCATCCTTTGGTGATCAACAGCAGTATGGAAATGTAAGCCCAATAAACCCTTTCCTCCCCAACTTGCTTCTTGGTCATGATGTTTGTGCAGGAATAGAAACCCTGACTAAGACAAATTGGTACCAGCAGAGTGGGGTATTCCTGTGACAACCTGACCATGTTTTGGGGAGGAATGTGGAAGGACTTTGGAACTTTGGGCCAGAAGATCCATTTGGTGTTAAGAGCTCTTTGGAATGTTGAGGAGCTTGGAAGATAATGTTGAGAACAGTCTGCTTGTGGACGTTGTACATCGTGGTGCGGAGCCTAGTGCGCACCACGATGTACAACGTCCACAAGCACTCTAAATTTTGACTCTGTACCTATATCCTTTCATGAGTATTTTGTTCCTTATTCTAAGGAGGAATGAAGTATCCCCCCAATGGTCATCCTTCTTGGTTTTCTTCTGTTTTGCATAATGTATCTTGGGTATTCTAAGTTTCTGGGCTAATATCCGCTTATCAGTGAGTGCATATCTAGTGACTTCTTTTGTGATTGGGTTTACCTCACTAAGGTCTTGGTCATGATGTTTGTGCAGAAATAGAAACCCTGACTAAGACAAGTCCTTAGCAGGGACCAATGTTTTTTGTTCAATGTATTTGGACCTAGGTTGACTTAAGCCATTTTTATTTTGAAAATTGACTCTCATTTTTTATTTTATTTTATTTTGCAAAATGATAGCTATATTGAGGCTTATACACATGAATGCTATTTTAAAGTATCTGTTGAAGGAGCTGGAGAGATGGCTTGGTGCTTAAGAGGTCCTCACATAGAGGACCAGAGTTTGACTGCCAACATCTGTGTCCTCTATCTCACAACCACCTGCTTGTGGACGTTGTACATCGTGGTGCGCACTAGGCTCCGCACCACGATGTACAACGTCCACAAGCAGTGGACTTAAGCCATTTTTATTTTGAAAATTGACTCTCATTTTTTATTTTATTTTATTTTGCAAAATGATAGCTATATTGAGGCTTATACACATGAATGCTATTTTAAAGTATCTGCTTGTGGACGTTGTACATCGTGGTGCGCACTAGGCTCCGCACCACGATGTACAACGTCCACAAGCAGTCTAAATTTTGACTCTGTACCTATATCCTTTCATGAGTATTTTGTTCCTTATTCTAAGGAGGAATGAAGTATCCCCCCAATGGTCATCCTTCTTGGTTTTCTTCTGTTTTGCATAATGTATCTTGGGTATTCTAAGTTTCTGGGCTAATATCCGCTTATCAGTGAGTGCATATCTAGTGACTTCTTTTGTGATTGGGTTTACCTCACTAAGGTCTTGGTCATGATGTTTGTGCAGAAATAGAAACCCTGACTAAGACAAGTCCTTAGCAGGGACCAATGTTTTTTGTTCAATGTATTTGGACCTAGGTTGACTTAAGCCATTTTTATTTTGAAAATTGACTCTCATTTTTTATTTTATTTTATTTTGCAAAATGATAGCTATATTGAGGCTTATACACATGAATGCTATTTTAAAGTATCTGTTGAAGGAGCTGGAGAGATGGCTTGGTGCTTAAGAGGTCCTCACATAGAGGACCAGAGTTTGACTGCCAACATCTGTGTCCTCTATCTCACAACCACCTGTAACTCCAGCTCCAGGGAATATGATGCCCTCTTCTGGCAGCCATGGGCATCTCCTCACATCTACAACCCACACAAAGACAACTTCACATATATGCACCATTGAATTGATTTAAAAAAAAAAAATTAAAGATGAGGAAGAGGAGGAGAGAACTGAGAATGACCGAAGATTTTTGTCATCATTCCAAAATAATGAATTCTTCTTTCATAGCTTCATTGATGGACACACACACACACACACACACACACACAGTTGCCTACCTCCTGGGCCAGAAGCAAAGGGCTTCCTTGTCAGACGAGGCAGCTCATACCCCATATTCTCATCAGTTCTCCTGCCTTCAAAATCCCATAAGGGTGTTTCAAAGCGGACCAGATGAATGTTATATCTGCAGTGGGTTTATGTCACAGCTGAGAGGCCTCTTAATCACGCATGCATGTGAGTGGGTGCACATATGTATAGCATGTGTGCGCGTGCGTGTGCGTGTGCGTGTGCGTGTGTGTGTGTGTGTGTGTGTGTGTGTGTGTGTGTGTGNGTGTGTGTGTGTGTGTGTGTGTGTGTGTGTGTGTGTGTGAATGTTCAGCATAAAGCCCAGGACCCTGTTGGAAGGCCAGATCTTACCTGGTGAGTTCCAGTGCTGTGACTTCCATGACTCAGCAAATCTAAATTTTGATCCATTATGTGACATCTCGTCCTTTGTGGGTCATGTTGTAAGCCTGAGGTTTTATAGCTTGAAAAAAAAAAAAAGACATTCTTAAGGACACAGTAAGTGTTCCTAGGGCTCACGGTGCAAACAAGGGTCTAGGGGTGCTTCCAATAAAACTGAGATAAACATACAGGGTTGACTGCAATAAAACAGCTGCAGTGGCTGAGTCTGTCGCCTTCTATAAACAAAGTGTGTTGAGCAATAGCCCCACCTACAGACGGCTTCTGGAACTGCAGCAGTAAGAACATAAGGTGTCTGGTAGCTTTCTGCTCCTTCTGTTTTGTTTTCTTTTGGTTTTCCAGACAGGGTTTCTCTGTGTAGCCCTGACTCTTAGAACTTGCTCTGTAAACCAGTCTGGCCTCGAACTCACAGAAATCCTCCTGCCTCTGCCTCCCGTGTGCTGGGACTGAAGGTGTGCACCACCACCTCTACTTCCATAAAAATATCATCCTCCATTTGATGAAAGCAGCAGGATCTTAGCTCCCACTGGTTACCTACCCCTTGAGCGCATGCCCCAGTATAGCAACATAACCAGCTAGGCCTGCGCAAGCCCAAGCCGTCCTGGGTTCCGACCGGAAGGCCCTCATGAGGGGGCCTGACCCTCATCCTCTGCAGAGAAAGACTCACCAAACAGTGACCTCACATGGCACTGGCCTCCCCATCCAAAGTCTCATCGTGACAAATGCAAAGCTTTCCTCCCACTTAAACCCCTTCACTGTAAAATGAGTTCTTTTTTTTTTTTTAACTTTATTCATTTATTATATGTAATTACACTGCAGCTGTCTTCAGACACTCCAGTAGAGGGCGTCAGATCTTGTTACAGATGGTTATGAGCCACCATGTGGTTGCTGGGATTTGAACTCAGGACCTTTGGAAGAGCACCCACTGAGCCATCTCACCAGCCCATAAAATGAGTTCTTAAAGCGCTCAGAATGTTTTGCCTGCAACACAGTTTTTGCTAAGTGACAAGAGCGCGTTTTATAATCTATCCCAAGATCAATCACCTCTTTTCTAATTATAACTAATATTTGCAAGCGTCACTAAGCAGGCTCTGAGATCACATTTCCATTAATAATCCAAATTATAATGAATTCAAACCCCATAGTCTATGGTTCCAGGAAATTCAGTTTTTTATCAGAACCTGCCCCAAAGGGATTCTAGGAGACTCTCAAGGGCAGTTTTTTCCTCCCATGTAAGTCCTTTCTGGAACTGGCCATCTGCCACCAGGCCCCTTATGTCTGCAACCCTGAGGCTCTGCTCAGACAGCTATCTCTCTGCCTCCCACTTTCCTGCCTCCTCTAACAAGTGTGTTCCCAGGAGCCAGCCCTTTGCTTTATTAGAGTATCCCTCGAGACCCAGGTTGACAGGATGAGAAGCTAAGGGAAGTACCTCCAGAGTCGTGTGACCGCCCCTGCTTGGGTCCCCTCCCAATCCAGCAGTGACACGGAGTTGTCTGCAAGGATGTGTAGCTCTGTCATCAGAGGCCTGAGTCTAGCTTCCTAGTAGTTGTACGGCTTCAGGAAGGTTTCTAAGCCTCTAGGCCACCAAGGAACTTACGCACAAATACTCAAAAAGCAGCATCAGACCAGATGCTCACTAACCAAGTAAACGAAAGAGTGGACACGGTGCAAGTTTATAGGACCGAATATCGTCTGCACAGAGAGGAACGGGCATGTTGCAGTGTCCTGCATCAGTGAACCGGGATGCTGGTGTGCCTGCCCTGCATCAGGAACAGAACTGGGATGCTGGTGTGCCCTGCATGGGCATGTTGGTGTGTCCAGCATCAATGAACCTCTAAGGTCACACACTGAGTAAAAGAAGCTACCAGGTAAGTCACCGAAGTCACATGAATCTGTATCCATGAAGCATCCAGGATGAGGAAGTCTGTAGAGGAAGTACACTCATGGCTGCCTGGGGATGGGAGTTGTAGAGAAGCCAGAAGGGAGCAGGGATGACAACCAATACAAGTAAGTTATCTTTATAGGCCGACAAAAATGACTTGTAATTAAATGGTGCTTGTTCAACTCTGTAAATATGCTTTAAAAACCTATAAACTGAAGCCAGCGAGATGGCCGGGTAAATGAAGGTGCTTGGTGGCAAGTCTGCTGACCCCCACCACCACCACCACCACATACATATAAATAAACACAATTTACAAATTAAATATCACTAACTTAAACCCTTTAAATCCGAAAAGTTTCTGCTTTGCACATTAGAAATTAATGGAGCCATTTAAAATGCTAAGTACCTTTCAAACGTATTTAGTTTGATAATGCATGCAAAGTACTTAACACAGTAGTGTCACAGAGCAAGTGCTCAATAAACATTAGCAATTCAACTCAGTAGTCCAACATCAAGACATTTCAGAGAGTCATTCTCTCCCCAACCCCCTCCCCAGAAACAATGGTAACTCAGTCTCTGGGCGCAACAACTAAAACCTAATCTTGTCAGCCTTATTTAAATCTGATTCCTCCAATGGCGAATCCTTGTGGGTCCACCGTGACACCAGGAAACTCTAGCGCTACATCTTACCCCTCTGCTGTCCCATTCCAAAAAGGGCCAGAGAGTCATTCTTAAATAGCATAAAATACAGGTAAGCGCTATGTAGGCTGGGCTGCAGCAAGTGGGTTGTGTGAGCTGGTTAGTTTTTATCAACATGACACAAACTAAAAATCACTTGGGAAAGATCACCTCACCCACTGGGCTAGCCTGTGCTCATGTCTGAGGGAGCACTTTCCCGATTAATGACTGATGTGGGCAGGTCCAGCCTACTGTGGAGTTCAGAGACGCATATGAGCCTCTGGGATATTGGCTGCACCAGTAAATGAACGAGGTGGTCCTCAGAGCTTCACCTCTTGAGACACGGGCTAAAAACGGCTAGTTATGATTTCTTGGACAGAGCGTCCAGGGCCTCAGCAGTAACTCACGAGAGGAAGGAGGAATTCCACGGTTTTCTAGGAACCTGGACGGGTGGGTGTTGACAGTCCCAGTGGTCAAAGGTTTAAATTAGAGCAATGATATGACCTTCTTTCCGCTCACCTCGTTTCCCTTCTGTTGCTGTGATAAACACCATGACTCCAAGAAACCTGGGAGAGAAAAGGCTTTGCTTCATCTTATAACACCTAGATAATAGTACATCACTGAAGAAAGTCAGGGCAGGAACTCAAAGCAGGAGTGTAGAAGCAGGACCTGAAGCAGAAACCATGTGGGGTCCTGTCTTCTCACCTGTTCTCTATGGTTTGCTCCTCCTGCTTTCTCATACAACCCAGGACCACCTGCTCAGGGGTGACTTAAAGGGAATAAATTCCCAAATGTTATCTCCTGGCCATACATAGAGCATGGCACATATGCCCCCCCAACCCTCATAGGTAAATGATATGTGTAATAAAAACTTTAAATGTCAGTAACTTAAACACTTTAAACAGGTAAGGTTTGTAGCTTATAAATTAGAAATTGATAAGGTTATTTATGTACTAATGGAAAGTTACTGACTAGCTTGCTCTCCGTGGCTTCCTCAGCCTTTGTTCTTGTGCATCTCAAGATCACCTGCCCAAGGTGGTCCCTCCCTCCGTGGGCCAGGCCCTCCCACAATCATCAACTGAGAAAATGACCCGACAGAACTGCCCACTCTTCTAGAGGCAATTCATCAAAAGGGGTTCTCTCTCCCAAGGTGGCACACCATGTATTTTGTAAAAGAGGTTTTTACTGGGATTTCTTGTCAATAGCTCAGGCGATAAGAACAAATCCCTCTCATGTTCTGCCTCTCCACAACTCCTTCTGAGTTCAAGAGGCACCCACAGAATGATGGGAAGGAAGTTAGTGGTCTCCATAGCAACTGGCTCCAACACGGGGTGCAGGGGTATGTGGACCACAGGTTCACAGGGAGAGAAAAGTTGGTAAGGTCTCACCAGCCCAAATAAAATCCAGAAAAGGAGCAACAGGTCTTCGGGCTGGCGTAGAGAAGAGAATGAAACAGATGAGGGAAGAGTCAGGTCTACTCTGTAGGTAGAAGAATTGCGTAATTCTTTCTGCCCGGGTGGGATTTCGTCTCCTCAAATTTCACACAACAGGACTGAAAACTTGATGTGGTACAGGTTTTGTTTTATTTGGGTAAGAACACGTGAGTAAGAAAGTGGGATGCAGGCTCCAAAGTGCACCTATCAGATACCATTTTATCAAACCGATTTCAAGAAATATTATTATTGTTCCTCCCAGGCACAAATTAGCCCTTGAGTGTTCAGAGAAAAGACCTGAAAGTCAGCAGCTCCGGCTGGCTAGCTAACTGCAAGAAGATCCTACATGCAGAAGGATTAACTGTACATATGAATTTCCTCAGCCTCCGAGCCAAGCATCCCACCATGCTGATGAGACATCCAGCTCAGCTGCTATATACTGTAGGGCTCTGCAGAGGATGGGAGCCACCAGGGCAAAGTGAATGAAAACAGAATGAAGGTGATTGGTCCCTTGCCCTTTGGAGCCTCTGGACTGTACTTCTGTTTGCTCTAGGCTGGGAGGTCTGGGAAAGGCTTTCATATTTTAATACATGTAGACAAATATACAGATGTGTACGCGCATCCATTGACACATAGGAATGGTTACAGCAACTGGGGACAAGGCCGTCACTCAAAGCTCTGTCAGAAGCAGCTATGGCCACTTCTTAAAACTTACAAAATACCACCTGGCAGAGATGCTAATGCTTTAAGGCCTTAATGTTGTCTAATGATGTCACAGAGACACTGGGGACCTGGGTACGATACAACCATGGGAACACGACAATGGAGCAGCCTTTCAAATAATAGTCACATGAGGATAGCCTGCCTTAGTCATTCCCACCAATTAATGGCCCAGAGCTCTAACCCAGCAACCCCAACTGGAGCAATAAATATGGCCTCCCAGGACACCATGCAGCTGAAGTATTATTGTTTCCAGAGATCTGAGGTCTATTTTTAAAAGAACCTCACTCAATTAGTCACATGTTACGGGGAGAGCCAAAGACCCAGCAATGCTGTGGATGGCACCCACAGCTTTAGTGTGGAGAGAGCTCAGCTGATGGGGTAGTAGTGGGACCGCTGGGCCTCCGCTACGGTGGAGCTTTGTGCTACCTCACTGGCAGCCTGAGGACTGCTCAGTTAGTGTAGGCTGATGGCAATGTGTGAAACACTAAGGTCTGGAGAGTGCGCTCCTACAGTGATGAGCGCAGCCAGCAGTGGGTAAGAGCAGAAGAGATGAATGGGGAGATGGTGTCTGTGCTCGCTGACGCCAGCAATGACTTCGGTTGGGGTAGTTGAAGTTCATGAACTAAAGACCGGAATATTCCCCCTTCTTCTTCTCTGTTTGAAATGAACGTTCTTCAACTACTTCCCAGGATTTTGGAAGTACAGATTCCTGAATCTCAGCCCAGAGATTCTATTCCCACAGATATGGGGCATCCGCGGGAATCTATAGTTCTATACGTGTCTCAGGGATCCCAGCACAGCAAACACAGAGAGCCATGTTTGGACATAAGGGCTCAAGCTCGCTCGTTCCCATGTATCCTAGCAATCACAGAACTGGCTGTGCCTCAGATGAGGAGACTGAGGATCTGGCATGCCCCTGGCTTCCACAATGACTTGCTTCTGTGTCACAGGCTAGTGTCAGACATCTCCCTCCCAGTCGACTCAGCACAGTCCTTTTGGCAAACACACACATCACAGCAACTCAATTCAGCAAATGTTTATTGGGCACCTACGGTAGTCAAGGCACAGTACCAGGGGCTATGGGCATGATGAGGAGGGTTAGCTCTCACCCTCAAGAGGCTCACAGTCTATGAGGGAGACAGATACACTCACAGAAATATAAGGCAGAATGAGGTGAACTCTATGCCTGAGGTAAAGATGGAGGGAAAGCAGGGGACAGAGATAGCCAAATATCACCTCAAGTGATTGACAGCAGAGTGGCCTTTCAACCAGTCCTGGCCAAGCTGGTACAATTCACACCGGTGGGACAGGAGAGAGGGTGCTTCAAGCAAAGGAAGCAAGTGTGCAGAGTAAGGAAAGCTGTCTGCCTCGAGTGGAGGGTGCTGAAAGGTTAACAGGAGTCAAAGATGGAGACACGGAGCAACGCCCAATGGTAGAGGCTGTCTTAAGAATATGGGGTCATGGAACTTCATTCTGTAGGCAATGGGAGCCACTAATGATGGCCTAGTGAGGGCTTAGCCTCATTTCCTGAATTGCCAGCACACTTCTGTGAACAGCACGGGACTGACGTTAGTACTAGCTTGCTGTTGTTAACATTATGGGCGATCTCGTCTTCTCTAGGTCTCAATGCAGAAGCCAGCTGGGGTCTTAGGGCCACACATTCTTTCCAAGTCTGCACAAAGCTAAGAAGCAGCAGCCTCCATAGGCAGACTCTGAGCTCTCCTCAACACCATGCACTGACTCCAGACAAAAAGGAAGTGAGGCTTCCCAGAACGGCTTGAGAGTAAGGAGCAAGGGCACTTAGACAAAGATGACTTTGCAACCTAAGCATGGCCAAGATCAATAAACTCAGAGGAAGCAGGAGAGCCACAAGGAGTGATGAGAAACACAAGTAATAACATCAGCATCACCTAGACTAAACCATTTCTCCCGGAGGCTTTTGGGCATCACCACACACCGATCCAGGCCTCTGGGTCAAAAGACCCTGACGTCAACTCTCTGGAATCATCAGATTAGGTTGCTATGCACACAAATACAGATAGTTCTCTGCTGGCTGCGGCTCCTGGGATTCCGCCTTCATTCCAATGAAGAGGGAGAATGGCGCCCAGCTCCGCCTGGGCCACCCCAGCCTGGGAGGGGATGTGAGGCCACGGCTGTCCAGGTGGACACAGCGATGCTGGTTAGTGATGGCTCACCCAAGACCTCCACACCGGGTGAAGTGGTCGCTTGGGTGGGGAGCAGAGAGGAAGCTGAAGTGACAGCAGGGTTCCCAAGGAGAAACGTTCCTGAGGTGCTGGCATGCACCTCTGAGCCCGATGCCACGGGGCCCCCACCTCCATTGCTGATGGTCCACAGGCACGGATAGGGGCTGCAGAAATGGAGAGATGGGAATCAGAGATGATGCTTTAGCAACGAAACACTACCAACAAGCACACATTGCTGAGAGGGCCAGCGATATTCCCAGGAGGACTTCTGGCAGTGACTGTGTCTCTATTTCTTAAGAAGAAATCCAAGAGCCACAGTGAAATATAGATGTAGTGAATAAGAAAGAAAGAAAGAAGAAAGAAAGAAAGAAAGAAAGAAAGAAAGAAAGAAAGAAAGAAAGAAAGAAAGAAAGAAAGAAAGAAAGAAAGAAAGAAAGAAAAACGGGCTAGATTCTGGTGCTGACCCTGCTAGTAATAAGTTACTCAATCTCAAACAGTGTTTCATCTCTCTGAGACCCCCCTCCCAGCTGTCTACGATAGTTAAAACTGTGAATGAAAGGGACTTGGACTGTATGAGCTGTGACATGGTCCCTCCCTGGCCAAGCAGGGAATGTGTGACAGACCAGGGGGACATTGTTTCCAGAAGCCCTTGGCTGTGACTCTTCTGCCATCATTAGCACTGTGACCTTGGTCGAGTTACTTCCTATCTCTGAGTCCCATCTTCTACATCCTCAAAAAATGAAGAAACAGTTCTGCACACCGTGAAGATTGTTGTATGCAGGGCCAAGCCATCAGTACTCCATACGTGGTGTTTCTATCATTCTCACATCCCAGAGCCTCGCCTCTCAACTCTGCTCCCTGGTCCAAAGCCTGGAGAGATGGACCCATTACATCATCATCCCAACCCATAAATGATATGGCCACAAAATTAAGAGCTTATTGCTGAACAGGGACTTTCACCCTGTCTCCATCAGCAAAAGAGCCATCCATGGTCACCTTCATTTCCTATTAGCTTAATGTCAGAACAGTGACTTAGACAGGCACATCCTGGAAGCAATGCACAGAGTCCTCCCCTGTGAGCGCGTTCCTGGCGCTCCTCTTACCTGGGCCCTGGGTTGATTGGGCCATTGCTGTGGGGTACAGACAGGATGCTGGCATGGGGTGTGGAGGATAAGGACGTCCAGCTGTCAGGTCCCGAGAAAACTTGCAGATTGTTGCTTGCGCTTTCTATCAAATTCACTTTGGGGAAATAACAACAGTTCAGTTGACAGGACATGTAAAGACAACAGCCAGTGACTTTATCTCAAGGCAGTTTACGCCACAGGCATAGCCGTTTGTTGGCAGCTTCTGAAGTACACAGACAAAATAGGAAGGTTGTGTTTATTGAATGCTAACTATGGCCCAGGTGCTACTGAGTTGATAACCTTCCCAAATGCCTCGACGCCATCACTTTATCCACAAGCCTGAGGGGAAGAGAGGGCACTTTACCCTGTGCAATGCACACCTGCCTGACTCCCTTCATCGTGTTGACTACCCTTCAAGAATGGGCCATAACGCCTGGCAGTGGTGGCGTACGCCTTTAATCCCAGCACTGGGGAGGCAGAGGCAG
>NC_034594.1:137822000-137825357 GCF_900095145.1 Mus pahari
TGTGTGTGTGTGTGTGTGTGTGTGTGTGTGTGTGTGTGTGTGTGTGTTACTGTATATCTGTTGTAGTCCAAAAAAAAAAATGGCCCCCATAGGCCCATAGGGAGTAGTACTATTGGGAGCTATATCTTTGTTGGACGATGAGTGGCTTGTTGGAGGAAGTGTATCACTAGGGGTCAGGTTTTGATGTCACTGTCACTCCCTGCTGCCTGTGGATCCAGATGTAACATTCTCAGCTACCTCTCCACACCATGTCTGCCTGCGTGACAAACACAAAATTCAGAGAGGAGAGAAACATTCCCCATACCGTGAACTTCACTCATTTGTTGTATTTAGTGTTGATCACTCGTGTTTAGAACAGGAATCTCCATATTTGACCATCATGTGCCTAAACAGAGCCTGGCACATAACTGGTCCTTAGTAACTATTTAGTGCATAAATAATCAAAATTAAAAATTAAACTTTGCTTTCATCCCCATTTAAAAAAAAAACAAATCTAATATGCTGAGGGCTCTGAGTATGTACAAGGTAGACAAGACTCTAGTCAATAAGGAAAAATAACAATGCCAATTTTAAAAATTAGGCTGAAAATTTACAGAAGTTGAACTTGCAGGACTCCAACCCAATCGAGGGCCTGAACAGCCTGGGCTGCAGTGCCTCCGAGGTGTTCCCAACAGTTCTCCCACGTAGACCAAGAGTTCCTGGACCAAGCCTTGAACACGGTGATTGGGCAGAGCCCGGGGGGGGGGGGTGGGCAACGGGATGAGTGTCTCAGACCCCACAACTTGACTTAGTGTCAGACACCAACTTAAAATTGTCAGTGCACTGACCCTGAGTCAAGGTCTGGGATCAATTTAAAAAATGAAACTAACTCTGCTATCAAATATAAGCCTACATTGTGTGTGTGTGTGTGTGTGTGTGTGTGTGTGTGTGTGTGTGTGTGTGTGTGTTTACTATAGATGAAAAGTACTCCATCTTCAGGTACTTCATTTTGCCAGTTGTGTACCCACCACTGCCTTGCCCAAGGGTTTAGTTAGTAGATGCACACACCTGAGGGAGAATGGTTTCTATGCATGTAGGCAGAAGGGTAGGGAGCCTGCCGATGACCTCGGAGGCCAGCGTAGTGCTCACAGCCATGGTGTGTGTGGGGAGCAGGCAGAGGCAAAGGCGTAGCATACTGGTAATTGGTGTTTCCTGCTGTGCACACCCCATCCGGATTGGAAAAGATCCAGCCTCCCACTAAAATAGACAAGAAAACGGAGATTTCCACACCGAAGTCAGATGGCAGGCATCATTCTGGCTTAATTAAAGTAAACATTGGTTTAGAAAACACGAGATGTGTGTGTAACTCACTGACTGCAGATACATACATACTAGGGGTGTTTAATGTGGTTACACAGAAGAGTGAGGGGCCCTCTCTTTTCTACTCAGCGGGGAAATTGATGCCTTCTGGCAGGAGCCTACATGCAGGATTCTGAGAGCACAGAAAACGAACAGGAGCTAACTCTGCACGGCAAACGTTTTATGAAGCTTCATAGAAGATGCTTTGCAGTTTGGAGCTGGGGCGGGGTGAAGAGGTCCATGGCTCTCACGTGGCAGCAGGGGTCGCTTGTTCTCAGCATAAAGAAGCCAGAAGAACTCGGCCCAGTGAATATTCACGAGTCAGTGGAAAAGGGGGATTGGAGGGGAAGTGCGTCAGAAGGTCAACTTTACTCCCACATCTCTGCCCTTGGGTTACCATTGTCACTTCAGAAGCCTGGCTCCGCCACGAGGCCTCTGCTGTGCTGGGTGTGGATAAAGTGGTACCACCAGGAATGCCAATGCTGCCTCAGAATGCCAGGTGTGATGGTCAAGCTCTCCCTGCCCTCCAGTCAGCTCAACCTAGTCCTAACCCCTGAGACACCACGGCCTGCTGGGGCACCTCGCTGTAACTGGATGCAGGTTACAGAGTTCTTTCAACTCACAGTGAGAGTAGGTCACATGCTGGCTCTCAGAGATGGCCTCAGGAACGTCCTTGAGGTGGTTTCTAAAAGAGTAACGAAAGTCACAGTGTCCATTACAGTCCAGCATAAAACACGTGAACCTGTCTGCAGGGGGGTGATAAACTTCCTGAAGTAAGAGCAGTCAAGGCTACCACCCTCCCCGGGTTCACCTTACTGGAAGCGCTGATGCAACACTGTAACCATGGCAACCCCACCTTTCCTTTCCTGTCATTCTTGCAACCATCACTTTTTACTTTGACTTGACTGGTTTTGTGATTCTTTTACATGCCTGACAAGATTCAGGCAGTAATAACAGCAGCCAGATTCTGCACAGGGCTTTGAAACAATCCCATACATGATATACTTGATCCACCAACGCCCCTATGTGGAAAACACTACACGTTTCTTCTTCCTTCCTTCCTTCCTTCCTTCCTTCCTTCCTTCCTTTTCTTTATTCGTTCTTTCTTCTCCTGGCTGTCCTGGAACTCACTCTGTAGGCCATGCTGGCCTTGAACTCACAGAGATCCGCCTGCATCTGCCTCCCAAGTGCTGGGACTGAAGGCATGCACCACCACTGCCCAGCAGGTTTCTGAACTCTTTCCATCATAGCATTGCTACTATCTATTTTGATCTAGATTTTGTCACATCCTGAATCTGCTTGTTCTCTAGGACTTCTGTTATCTGAATAAACGTATCCAAGTATGTCCTCTGCAACATCAAAAAGTTCTCACATATTGAGCAGAACAGACTCCTGTGGCATAGCATTTAAAATGGCTGTCCCTTAAAATGATAACCTTTAAAAGAAAAGGAGAGATTACACATTAAAAGTAATGAGTGGGGACTGGAGAGATGGCTCAGAGGGTAAGAGCACTGACTGCTCTTCCAGAGGTGCTGAGTTCAATTCCCAGCAATCACATGGTGGCTCACAACCAGCAATAATGAGATCTTGTGCCCTCTTCTGGCCTGCAGGCATACATGCAGGCAAAATGCTGTATATGTAATAAATAAATCTTTTTTTTAAATTAAGTGAAAAAAATTCAAGCTTGGTCAGCAAAACTGGGACAGTGCAAAAGTGACTGCAGCTGCATATCAGGATCCATCTGTAGAAAGAGGGACTCAGGCACTGCTCTATTTCATTTTATTCTTCTATGGAAAAGAAAGGTGGGAAGTTAGTGAGGCATTCACCCAAACTCAGTCACGAGCCATGCCCCAGAAAGTCTTTAACTTTTCTCCTCACAGTTTAGAAATAGGACCTTCCCACTGTTTTTTACCCTTTTCTTGCACTAAGGATAACTTTTTCCTAAACCGAAGAAGAAGGAGAAGGAGGAGGAGGAGGAGGAGGAGGAGGAGGAGGAGGAGGAGGAGAAGAAGAAGAAGA
>NC_034594.1:137825412-137869103 GCF_900095145.1 Mus pahari
GAAGAAGAGGAAGAAGAAGAAGAAGAAGAAGAAGAAGAAGAAGAAGAAGAAGAAGAAGAAGAAGAAGAAGAAGAAGAAGAAGAAGAAGAAGAAGAAGAGAAGAGAAAAGAAAAGAAGAAAAGAAAAGAAAAGAAAAGAAAAGAAAAGAAAAGAAAAGAAAAGAAAAGAAAAGACAGATGTGGCAAGTATATGCCTGTAACCCCGCTATTCCAGGACAGAATGGGCACTACTATGAGGTCATAAAGAGATCCCATCTGAAGCAAAAGGGGCAATCATTAGAACCATGCTCCTGGGTTGGAGATTATAGTCAAGTTGGTAGAAAGCTTGTGTATCATGCACAGAGTTCAAGCTTCAATCCCAGCCCCACATACATGAAGCATGGTAGTACATGCTCGAAAGACAACTTGGGAAACGAAGGATCAGAAGTTCATCCTCAGATACACAGCGTGTTCAAGGCCAACCTGGCCTACCTGAGATCATGCCTCAAAACAATAAAATAAGGTCAAGTAGTGGCAGTGCATGCCTTTAATCCCAGCTCTCAGGAGGAGAGGCAGGTAAATCTCTCTGAGTTCCAGTCCAGCCTGGTCTACAGAGTGAGTTCCCGGACAGCCAGGACTACACAGAGAAACCCTGTCTTGGAAAATAAAATAAAGCACCATACACATTCTTAAAAGTTGGGGAAAGTGCGGAGTAAATTATTTAAAATCTAAATTACATTTTAAGGTGGTTATGTTACGTTCAAAAATCCATAGTAAAACAAAGATGATAAAATACTGCGGGCTGCGGGCTCTCCTGGACCTATCGGACCTGCTACAAGAACAAACACCCGTGACTTGGTTTGAATTTTGTTGCGTTTGTCGGTAACCTGAGCACTGCAGCATATTCCTGGCGAAGGCAAGGCAAGCGCCAGCTGAGCTCAAGAAGTCTCGAGTCTGCAGAATTCAGCTGGCTGGCAAGGTCTGACTGAAATCCCACTCACCTCTCCTTGGCATCCAAGAAGGCCTTGGCGAAAGGGTTGTACTTGATTTTGAGAGCTGTTATCTTGCAAAAAAAAACCAAAAAGTGTTAGTGAGACCGTGCAATACAGACAGGGTCCTTGTCTTCCCCGGGAACATCTGTAAAGTCACAATTCCCTCCACATGTCTCGTTGCTCACCCTGCACTGACTAGTGAGTGCACTGTGGCGTGAAAATGGTGAGCAACGTGAGCAGGTGAATGAGGTGGGCACAGCATCAGGAATCGGGAGAGCCCCGCAGGGCTAACAGACTGCTCTCCCTTTTCCGTTCCTCCATTTCATTCTCATCCAAGAATCCCTGAGCCCTGCAATAAACGATTCCCTTTCCTATAACACAGTGAAGAGCGCAGCTCGGGTAATTCCCACTTCCTTTACACAGTTCAATTCAGCACCAAGTCCCTGTTCTCCTGTAACCACTTAACCACCAGGCCATGTAAATACAAAGTCACACTGTACATCATCGAACTCCACTCAGTCAGTGAACAGGACAGAATACTGTGACATACCATTATATGCATCTGTCTGTTGGTACGTAGCTTTTACAATGAGAGGGAAATATTATAAAGAAAAGGGGGAAATGCAAAACTTTACAGTTCCGAGTCTGCATTTTCTCTCACCAGCTCCATCTGCCATAATGATCAGGACAGAGACACAGGGACATACTGAAAGACAGCCAGAGATAGAGGCAGAGCTAGAGAAAGAAATGGAAGCAGAGAGAGAGCATCTTCATTCATCTCCCACCAACTGGTACATAGTGCCCTGAGAATGTCATCTGTACCTGTTTTGTTCATTGCAGTGTTCCTAGCGTCTGTGATAAGAGCCAGCGTGTGTTGATATCCAGCAAATACTTTAAAGAAATATTGAAAAAAAAATTGATGTCTGCAAGAGCCTATGACTCTCTGGGTGGGGGAAAAAAGTATAAAAGTCCACCTCTTTTTAGAAAAGGAGAGGGGTGCAGAGTCAGGAGCGGAGCAGCTGCCCTGGTGTTTCTCTTGGGTAAAGCCTGGAGAGGTTGGGTGGAAGTGAGGGAGCCCCCCCCACCCCCATGCAAAGGAGGTTCTCTCAGCCAGCCCCATACCTTCGCAACAGCCAGGGAAACCTGTCTCCAGGGGATGCTGTTCAAATTCCAGGAGTGGCTAAGTCAGACTGAGGGTCTGTTTGCTAAAGGGGTCACCGTTGCCAGGCAGGTGGTTCAGAGAGAACTGCCTAGTGCCTGTGGCCAGGCAAAGCTTCTGAGACTCTCCCAAATCAGGAATGACAAGAGCCAGTGAGTAGCAAGCAGCAGAGAGGTGGGCGGACAAACAGGGACACTTCCCAGAGACACAAAAGTCACACGGGCTCCCTTCAACCAGACTCCACCCAGAGAGAAGGATCTGCTCCTGCTGGCCCACTGCCAGGCTTCTGCCAAGAGCCTGGGCTACTTTCTAAAACAGAAGCTACGTGCTCTCTACACACTTGCCCCGAACTAGGTCTGCAACATCGTTTCACCTATGGAAACCAAGATGCCAGTTTCCTACCAGATAATTTCCAAGGCCTTTCCTGGGAAACAAAACACTGCAGATTCTAGAAATCGCCCCCCTGTGGAGGCTAAGTTAAAGCAGCCAGAAGTTACTGGGTTTTTAACCTATCAGATTGCCAAGGGGGAAGGGGCTGTTTCTGTGCGGGCTGCCAATGCGATGCCCTTTTAGGGGGACAGACTTGGCATAGTTATCAAGGTCTTCAACACACACGTTCCTCGCATGGAGCAATCCCGACTCTAGGTGTTCATTACACCAGCAAATTATAATACATTACCTAGTGTGCTCACTGCAGAGTGATATATAATAGAAAATGAAACAGCTTAAGTTCTGCTGGGGGCAGAAGGCTATTTAGATCTGGAAGTATCATAAGAAAAAAAAGAGATATGCCTGCCTATAATTTCCTAGAAAGAGATCCACTATAGACTATAGAGTTGTTTAAGGCAGGAAGGAAAGAAACTTCCAAGCTAATGTTTACAAGATGAGCTCATTTATGGAAAGAAATCTCCATACATATCATAGCAAATGGGGAGGGGGCGCTTTAATGACGGTCATTGTAGCTTCCGCAAAGAGTCCATGCACTTCCAAAAGCAAAAAATAAAAGGCATTTTGCCTTTTACTTCTTATTTTTACCTTGCATACTCTGTGCTACCCATCATTGTGTGTGTGTCTTTTTAAATAAACCTATATTATCTTTTATGTTTAAGCTTAATCAAAAAGAATCCGGTGCTGCCCAATTGTTCCTGGTGATTCTCGAGACTAACCGCCCCCTGGAGAACCGGATGGACTCAGAGCGGTTCACCGCGAGGCCAGGCTTGGAATTCTGAAAACTGGCAAGCAGAACAGATAGTCTCATAAAAACCGCAGGAAGACACACGTGTGGACCCCACAGCCTCCAGAACAGAAAGGGGGGCTGCCCGCCACCCTGCCTGTCTACACTCCACTCAGACGGGTCGGCAAAACAAAGACTCCAGTTTTCCGGTATGACTCAGGGTTTTGTAGCACCACAACTGAGTCTTATCGGCTCCAGGAGAGGCTGCTTTTGGAGGGCTGCTATAGTTTGGATCTTGAAGATGTCCCAAAGGCCCATGTGAGAAGGCTTGGCGCCCCTGGGAGTTGGTGGAATGTTGAGGAGATAGGCCTTAGTCAGAGGTCTTCAGATCACTGAGACATGCCCTTGGAAAGAATTTGGGGAGGTCCTCCCCCATACCAGTAATTTAGACCTGTACTGGAGCCTCCAGAACAGTCAAACTAGGTGAGCCTTTCTCTATATTGACTCCTAGACCTGTAGTAGCGACAAAAAGCTTACTAACATATGGGCCTTTGACAGAAATGCATTGGAGCCTCCATGCACACCTCGCTATTAAGCCCTATCACTGATGTGAGCATCAAAAACTCTAAATTCTGTTCAGTCTTGCTTGCAATAAAAAGATTCCCCACCAATTCTGACACATGCTCTTGCATGTATCGATACATGGGTTGAGGTGGGGGGAGGAGATGTGTGCACAGGCATAGACACACACACACACACACACACACACACACACACACACGTGTTCACAGGCAGAGACACAAATGCCCGTTTACCTCCTCATTCTGATAGGCAGTCACAGCAATGAACTGAGTTTCAGGGAATGAGCAGTTCATGACCATTCGATGGGCGCCTCCAACACGGACGATGTGAACCTGAGGTTCATATTTATGCAGAGAATTCAACATTATCTGTTGAATGGGAGAAAATAAAAAGTTTTGAAAAGCAAAGCTAAGCCTGGTGTATCACAGTTGCTCGGCTAGCCAGCACCTTGGGTTCCCCCCTAAGCTCAGCACCCCACCCAGACTAGGGACACACACATGAAATCCTATGTCAGACAAATGGGGAGATGTTTTTCAGACCCTCCCAGCAAGCACTGCACTAATGCTCACATTGGAGTCAGAAGCAGACAGCCCAGGAAAAACTGTTCTTAAGTTTTCCATATCTACCTAAACCCAGGCTCCCATTTTCTTGATTCCTCTACGTTCAGCACGACCATGTACATGTTAATCCATTCAAATATATATTTGTTCTTATATGAAGAATCACAGTAACTTGAAATGTTAACAGTACCTACAGGCTAAGGAGATCTGACACCAGAGGGTTATATAAAATTTACCCTTCATGACTTAAATGAGAGGCTATTGAAAGCCTCGAGCTGTGAGATCTAACAGGGCAGGAACAACTAACCTTCAAATTTCCACTTTAATAAAGAACATTCTGGCTCACCCAAAGCCTGGGATTACACAGCCTCTGCCTCCTAAACTATGAACTCCCATGGTCCCCGCCACTTAGCACAAAGAGAAAGGTTCGAGCACAAACAAAGCCAAATATGAGGGGCTGGGGAGAGGAGCAGGCTGTTTCCCCCCCCTCCAAGTCCCATCTCCCGCGCCCCCAGTCTGCATTTTATAAAGTAACTAACAGTCTAACCCAGGGAGCTCGATTTGCAACCTGCCACAGAAATGGAGGGGGGAAGGCTCCACATCATGTTTACTTTAATTGGAGATTTTAAATAAAAACCTTCTTTATTTAAGGTTTGTTTGGATTATAATTTTTTTCTGAAAAAAAAAACCACAAAGCTGATTCAATATTCTATTGATAATTATCATAATGCCCAAGCAGAAGAAGTAATTATTTCATTTGGGAGCAGCTTTTTATTAAGGTATTTGTCTGTTGCCAACATGCCACTTATACCAAAAAAAAAAAAAAAAAAAAAAAAGAGAGAGAGAAAAACAAAAGCCCTGTACCCACAAATATCTCCCTCCCTGGGCTGGGTAAAAAGCACCACACATAAGACAAAACTGAAAAGAGCCCAATGATTAAGTAAACTAGTGCACTCTCGTTCTCTGAACATCGGGAAGTCCATTAAAAACTGAAGCACCAATTAAGAGCTGTTTATTCCTGTTTACATTTGGACTCCAGGAAATAACCGGCTTTTGTGGGCAAAGAGGCTGGTGAGGACCTCTCTAATTGCCTAAATGCACCCTTGATATTTCTTGATTGGTATGTGGGGAGGCCACGCGTACCTGCCCACCTCCATTGAGCTTGTTGGTCAGCTTCACTTTGCTGAAGGAGATGGGAGCTTTCATCCAGTGAGCCCCGAAGTTGGGGGAGTCGGGGTGAATGTAGACACAGCTGTGGCTAGAGACCTCTGGCTTGCCTGCGGGGACCCATTCACCATTGACGTACTTCCAGCGGTGACTGTCGGTCGGGACGAAGTCCAATAGGAGAGAGTACATAGCATTGGGGTCCAGACCTGTGACACTAATCTTCAGGACAGGGAACATCCGTCTGAAAGAAGTCAGAAACAGCCGAGTAGGGATCTGAGAGAACCCCTCCCCCTCCTGGCCCCAGAGGCCCCTCACCTCTGAGGAGACCTTCCATGAAACGCTCTGGAAGGGAGGCTACATAGACAGCAGCCGAGAGCACTGTTTTACCAGAGCCTCCTTTTAGGAACACGTTTGCCACTGAGGTTTGACTATAAAGCACTGCTCTGAGTGTTAAAATCTGCAGACCACCAGTCTGGTCATTTCATACAGAAGGACACACAGACAAGTATGTCCTCAGATGCCGCTTTCTCCCTAGAATCCTAATGCCACAGACCTGTTTTCCCCAGACTCACATAGAACCCTGGTTTTGAGTAAAGGTGATGTAGTGTGTAGGTGGCTGTGTGGAAAAGCCAGAGGAAATGGAATTCCAGCTGAACGTTAGAGTTCCTTTCCTGCAGCCTTCCCAGGGTCTCCCTGTACTCGTGCACAGGCTAGACAGGGATGGGCGATGTCAATATGGATTGACTGATCCTTCTTCCGCCCTTTAGTAAACTGCCACTCTTTGCATCTACCTAAACATCTAGCTTCTGAGCCTATTGATTGTGGAGCGCCCACAAAGAGAAACCACATAGCAGCCATCACTCAGTCCCCGGTTCTTCTAGACTTCCTGTTTCCAGAAGAAAGATCAGAGGGAGGTGGTTCCTGCCAGCCAGGGGCAGGGTTAATAAGGCATGTGCTTATAATATCCAAAGAGTCCCAAGGTGAGACTCTAGAACGGCAGCAGGGCTGGCCAGGTGAAGGCCATAAGTCTAAGGGCAGATGGCTAGTACTTGGTGCACTCACTAGGTATCGTAATCAACACTTCCAGGAATCAGCTCACTGAGTTCCTGCAACTTTATAAAACTGCCCTGCTGAAACATGAGCTTCAATAAATGAGACTAACGACATGCATCAAATAAAATGTCTAGGGAGAAAACCCATCAGATATTGTGCTCCCCTCCCACATTCCTAGCTGAGAATCGAGAGCCCCGCCTCACTCCCCTCTGAGATGACTTCCCTTTCAGGTCACCAGGAAGGCTGGTGATATAAACATCTTCCTTGTTCCCATTTCTTTTGCCTTTTTCCTTCATAGAAGCAGTAGAAAAGGGTTTTTCTCTTGATATCAGATTGAATTATTCCTCTTCTGTGAATTTTAATGTTTTCAATTATTTTGATAGTATTGTCCCAGTGTAGAGTTACTGAATACAAAAGTGTCATGTTCAAAGAAAGATGAATGTGGATGTTAGATAAATGACATAGAGACCCATGAAGTTGTTCTAACAGCTGGGAAGGTTTCTTATTAATAGGAGGCGTGGCTGCAAATGGTCTCTGTCTTCTTACCCCAAGCTTCACCTAAAGCGATATGTTTGGGGTTTATTTTTGTTTTCTTCTACTTCATTTTACATTATAAACACACACACAAGAATGAGTGTGGTCACTCATTATTAGTAGCAGTGGTAAAGTAAAGGGAACAGTCACATTTGGGAGGCAGAGGCAGGTAGAAGAGTTCAAGACTAATCTGGTCTACACAGTAAGTTCCAGGCCAGCCAAGGCAACATAAGAAGACCCACTCTTATAGATAGATAGATAGATAGATAGATAGATAGATAGATAGATAGATAGATAGATAGATAGATAGATAGACGGACGGACGGACGGACGGACGGACGGACGGACAGACAGACAGACAGACAGACAGACAGATAGATAGATAGATAGATAGATAGATAGATAGATAGATAGATAGACAGATGGACAGATAGACGGACAAACAGACAGATAATAGTACAAGCATGACACATATAATTGTCATTTTTGCAAACTGAAGTACCTTGACAAATATAGCATCGCTAGCATGTCATTGTAAGTAAGAGAAAAACCTGCAAAGAATATCTGTTCCCCAGACACACAGGACAGAACGATGCAACTGCTCAAGACGTCAATGTGACATCAGGTCTACGGGTGGCATCAAACACAGGAAGTCTTTGTATAGTTCTCACCATTAACAAGATAATTTAATGTGAGGTCAGTATCCAGTGATAATAGTTACCATATGCACCCAGGGGTTAGAGTAAGTTACACCTCATTTAAGTCTTCCTTCACCACAAGGAGATGCTTCTATGCCCCTATTTTAGTACAAAGGCCCAAGGGTACTAACAAGCCTATCAGCCAAGAGACTGGAAGAAAAAGCTGTATCTGCTGGGCCAACGAGAAGAAGGAAACGCCCCAGTAGGCGTGTCCGTATATAGGGCTCTGCTCCTAGTCTCGAAGCTCTGTTGTGTGAAGAAGAAGCCCATAATGGTATTTCCTCCTTCTTTCTAAAGTCAGAGATAAGCTTGATACTGTACAGAAACCACGACTGCACAGGTATCACTCAGCATCACTAGCCATCCTAAGAGCAGACAAGTAAGATGCCACTTCGTGCCTTCAAGGACAGCTACAGTTGAAAAGCAAGACAACAGAACATGGTGGTGAGGATGGCGAGAGACTAGAGCTCCTCTCAGCACTGTGGAGGGATTCACTTTGAAAAATGGTCTGTCTGACTAAATATGGAGTTGCGAGTTAGTCTGGAGTTCCACTCCTCGCTTGTATGTAGGCAGGAAAGATGAAAACACACGACTGCAGACATGTCATAGCAACATTTTTACAAAAGCAGATCCACTGAATAATGAGTAGATGCAAAATACGCTGCATCCACTTGATAGGGTTTTATTTGGTCACAACAGTACTGCTGTGTGCTACAGTATACAGGAACTTTGAAAACCCTGTGCTACATGACAACATTTTTCACAAAGTGTCACATGTCCAGAATAGCTAAATCTACAGAGGCAGAAAGTAGACGAGTGGGCTGGTGATGGCTAAAAGATATGAGGTTCTTTGGTGGGGGAAGACAATGAAAATGTCCTAAAAGTGAATTGTGGAGAGGGATTCTCAATTCTGTGAATATGCTAAGCCTACTGAACTGTGTGCCTTATGTGCATGAGTAATATGCTATATGAACCATATCACACAGTAATGTTAATTAAAATCAAGAGGCATGGAAGGAGGTCCTATATGAAAAATGATCAAATGATCAACTGTTTTATACACTTTAGTGTTCCATTTGCCAAGAACTTTATAACTGTTCTTAGTTTTGAAATGGACATGTGAATTTTAATCACTATTATGGCAATGAGGAATGAATAAATCTTAGAACTGGATGAGACCTCTCTCTTAACTGAGCTAACCTCCTTCCATCTCATCTCCCCTGTTCCCTTCTTTGTCAATGACCTTTGACACATCATCCAGACACCCATGGTTATCACTCAGGGCAAGGCTTTGCTATCAGGGATGAAATCCACATCTATCCAAAGTGATTATTTTTCCCCCTTCCACTTTCCCCCAAAGCTTGACTAAGCAGAGAGGGTTGAGAGTCTTTGGGGAGTTTAAAAGCCTATGGTGAATCAGCGTCTAACTCACAGACTGCCAGCACTTAGTTCATCTTTGAAAGAGAGTCTCTTCAAAGGGGGTTAGGGGTTGTGGAGAGGGGAGAAAGAGGAACCGTGACAAAGTGAGCGGTGTGTCCCTAAACACCATAACGGATGGGTCATGGGTATTGGGTTTTACCTGCAAACCTGGCTTTGGTTTCACTGTGAAGCTGCCTATCCGGTTTTTACTTCGCCGACAGGAATCTTGGGAGATAGCCTTGCTGAAAGAGGCTAGGAGAAGAGAGGGCTTCAGAGAGGGGAGAGATGAGGCAGGCTTTGTAAGGGGGGGTAGAACAGGCAGTCCAAGGCAACATTCAGGTCTTGCTCAAAAAACACCTTCCTCACTCTGCTCACCAAACAGTAACTGTCATCGGATGCTCACTAGAGCTGTCGGGATTGAAGTGTGTGTGTGTGTGTGTGTGTGTGTGTGTGTGTACATGTGTGTGTTCATGTGCATGTATGTTGTATGATTATGAAACACATGGCCCATGAATGTCAATACATGAAAGTAAGCAGGCATGTGCTCAGCTGCAGCTGTGACTTCCATAGAAATCAGAGGTAAAGAGAACAGTAGCATCAGGTTAGAAGCAGATTATGTAGATGGCTGTGATATAATTTGTAATTAATTGTAAACAGTAGAGAAAGGAGTTCCCGGGCTACCCAGACATGAGGATGAACCTGCCTGAGGGGCAACCTTCGATTCTTCCTCCTTTGTGCTGCCATGGGAGCAAGGCAGAAAGAGGAGAGAAGGGAGCCATTCAAGTACAAGTGTTCAGGGCTCGGCTCACTGATCTAAGCGAACGAACGTTCTGGAAACTCCACACGTTGGTAATGCACAGAGCCAGGCTGTAAAGCAGCTTCCCCTGGAGAAGGACAGTGACCCACCTGCTGGGGAGGCTGCGAGGAACCAGAGAAGAAATGTGTAAGAAGGAGACATGGGGAAGAGATGATGGGGGGAGGAAGGAAGAGGGGCGTGAGGAAAAGATAAAGCTGGAAAGGTGTGGTCTGTGAGAAGGAAAGAAAGTCAGTCTTAATCTGAAAACCCAAGGAGAGTAAAAGCAGGTCCTGAGCAGCTCCATCAATGTCACACACAAACTCTCTCTCTCTCTCTCTCTCTCTCTCTCTCACACACACACACACACACACACACACACACACACTGAAGCCCCTCCTCCTCTAAAGCATAAAGCACACTGCCCAACGCCTAGGAAAAGCTTGATCCAAAAAGCTCAGCAGAGGTAAGGTAGTTTAAGAAAAAGATTTCATTCACAGCAGAGAACTACATTAGCCACAAGTACACTGTTTACACACACACACACACACACACACACACACACACACATACACACACAAATTCACATAATTAATAGGAATGATGTTAAGCACAAATAACTTTAAACTTTAAATACTGAAAGAAATTTTGCTGAGGTTTAAAAAAAAAAGGTTAAGAGACAGTCTTTTCAAGTGGCAAAGGTCCATTCTGCTATAATTTACTATCAGCTTGGATTATGTAAAGCCTCCGAAGACCCTATTGCCTTTATCAAAATACTTGAACCATATCTTCCTCTATTGTTTGTACTTATTAAGATCATCGTACAGGGCCAAACAATGGAATGTAACTAGTGGTGTGGTGACCCAGTAACCCAGCACACACAGTGTGCTCCCCACACTACAGCTGCGAGTCACAAGTGCATCTGCACTCATCTTTGGAAGGGACTGAATCTGCTTGAGAATTCATTCGGGGTAGGCCTTTGAAATTAAAAATATTTTATATCAAGAAAAGAAACATGTGAAATTACATTTTCAAATATTCAAAGCCATAAATGTATAGTACACACATGGGAGTCTGTGTGGAAAGAAAAAGAATGTCACTTTTATACAAGGTTGGTAGCTTCGCTACTGCAATTGCAGTGTATAAAATGTACATGTTTACCATATAACTTTATCTCACAGCAGTTTATTGTCATGCAACAACTCTCAGGTTCATAATCCTCCCAGCTGTACAAGGGACAGCTCACTTTCGTTGCTGTGTTTTACTCAGAATTAGAAGGCTAAGACACTAGGAATTGAAGGCTTTTTCTCAATGACAAAAGCCTGCCTGAGGTTCAGCTAATTTCAACTTTTCTCTATAAGCAAAATTTCTCTCGAGGTATCAGAAAAAGAGTCCGGGCTCAACTAACTCTACTGAAAATGTCCTTCAGGTACTTTGTGTCTCTAAGTACCCAAAGATGTGTGTGTGTGTGAGCACACAGTGAGTCTCTTCCAAAACATTTGCATCTCCTCTGCTAAGCACAAGCTTTAATGTTCCCTCAAAGGCCCCTTAACAGGCCAAGCTCCACAGGATCTGAGAAATACCAGCAGGGAGTGGTATCTGCAATTCCCACTCTTTGCAGGGAGAAGAAAACTTCTCTTTCCTAAAACTGAACATTAGGGCTTCATTCCCTGTTGATACACCAGCTTTCCTATGTGAAACACACAATCGAAACTCATTCTCCCTCAACACACACAAGGAAGCAGGCAGAGATAGGCCATGTGACCCTTTCGATCCCAGTCTTCAACTCCTCAAAAATCATCTGACGGACAGGTCTGCTGTGCTTCAGAACAAACTATCCAGTCTCCAAATAAAATCGCCTTTCACATTATCTGGACAGGACTGAACACAGGTCTACTCCAGGGGACACAGTCAGTCAAAAATTAATACCAGTTTCTGACAGTTGAGTCCACTTCCCCAGTGCATGGGGCATGCTCCCCTGCAAAATAATTCCCCATATAATACAGGTGGCCTTCATCTTCCACTGCTCTGATCATCTCAAAGAAATTAAGTTGGCAGAGTGACGGCCAGCCGAGACTGTCTTTAAGATGTTCAGAGCTTGCTGCCTCTGAACCAAGAGTGGTAGCCTGTTCACTACTAAAGGTGCCTTACCTTCCTCGCCAAGTGAAGGCCAGCACAAGTGGGCTGCAGTCAAACTCACCTGCCGTTCTTGGTCACAATCATTTCATTAGTGACTTCCTTGAATCTCTGCCAGAGGGGAGCATCCTCCAGGATGATCTGAAGTTGCTTCTCTGTAGGGTCTCCCTTCTCCCTTCCTGCCTGAAGCTCACTTTCCACCACATTAAGCAGGCGAGACACAGTGCCTTCGCCAGCCTTCTGTGTGGCCAGTTCGCTCATGGCCATAGACCCTCTCAAACTTCGCTGAGAGCCGTTCCCACTTTCTTTACCTCCGGCTCCTTCCTTCCCTCACTTGCTGGCTTTTCAACCCCAGCTGGTCAGTGTCTGGGAGTAGAATAAGATGCCTTGGCTCTTGCTTAAGCTTCCAGTGTGACACCCCTGAAAGTCTCCAAATGATACCACCAACCTGTTAAGCTTCAGTTGGGGAGCAGGGAGGAGAGGGTGGGGAGAGGTGGAGAAGAAAAAGCGCTCTCTTAATTACTCACTGGATCAGGTGGGAGTCAGCCTGGCTTTCCCATTGGCTGCCCTGCCTACAGTAGACGTTTAAGAAGAGTACTCCATCCAAATTATCAGGCTTTTATCTTGTTGTACCTGAAGAGGTCTAATCGGTGTATTGAGGACCGTTTTCCCGTTAATTAAAATTATTCCAGGCCTGGACTGCAACAATCAGTCAAATCATGTCTGCATATAAATTGTGGCATGTGCCACCTATAGAAAAGGAGGTGCTGGCAGGGGAGCCACAAACTTGCCGTCTGAGCAAGCTGTCCTGACAGGGTAGTCAGCTGAACTCCCTCTACCCTGATCTAGCAACTTGGACAGACACAGAAGCCCTGCAGACAAGAGCCATCTCTGCTGAGGGTGAAGGGCTCTGTGCCAAGATACAAGACCTGAGAATAAAGGAAGTTTCTCTGCATGCTACACCCAAGAAACTGAAGTCAGGGGGAAAAGACCTCTTTGCCCTAGGGGGCTCCTCTGACATCTCCCCACTGACTGTACCCACCCACATTCATACCCTATTTACCTCAAAGGTCCTTTTCATTTTCAGCAAACAGGAGAGCTTTGAACTTTGATCTTCCTCCCTAGAATCCAGATCCCTCGTTTCTCTTATCTCCGGTCCTAGTGAAAGGAAGGGGAAAAGTAATTTGGACCAAATTATTCTAAGAAAAACTCTGCGCCTCCTGGGTGAGAATCCACTTTTTACACATCATTGGACTGGGTGATGCTAACCGTTGGTCCAAAAAGGCTTCCGATTCTCTTTTGGGACAGCCATGGCCAATGCTGTCCTTCCGGAGCAAGTCCCCCTATTTCCTGAGGATGTAATTAGTAGAAACATTTCCTTTTCCTAAAGACACAGCCCAGGGGAGGTAGAAACCATGAAGGAGACCATCAAGTCAGCTGGAACACCCCAACCCTAGGAGAGCCTAGGGTGCTGGTTTATCTTGTTATAAAATAAAACAAGAATGTCAGAGCAGTGGGAAAATAAAAGCAGAAAGCTTAGGGGGAAAGTCTGAATGTATAGGATGCCAAACACAAATTGAGTACCTACTAAGCACTCCACAGAAGTGATAGAAGAGAAGTGGCTTCTGAAGTCACCTTTGTCAATTTTTGGCCTACTGGAGTCCTGTTCAACGCCCCGGCCCCCAGCCGCCCTTTTTTGTGCCTAAAAGTCGAAGCATAGCCCCCCCCCCCGTTTTCTCCCCTGTCTGAACCAGAGTCTTGATCCATTTGAATCTAGTTTTGTTCCGGTGACAGATAAGGGTCTACTTTCCATTCTTTTGTATACTATCCAGCACCTTATGTTGACGATGCTGTCTTTCCTCCAGTGTATATTGTTAGCTTCTTTGTTAAAAATCAGGTAGTTATAGGGATGTGGATTTATATGTAGGTACTCAGTTCTATTTCATTGATCAATGTGTGTCTATTTTTATGCTGATACCATGCTGGGTTTTAATTAATATATATAGTATACCTTGAAGTCTGTGGTGATGATACATTGCAACTTCAAGGGACTGCATTGCCTCTGCAGTTTGCTTTTATAGGGTAGCTTTTTCACAAAATTAATCCTACTGTTCTACGGAGTATGGAATGTCTTTCCTTCTTCTGTTTTTTTTCTTCAATGTCTTCCTTCAGTGTCTTGAAGTCTTCAATGTACAAGTCTTTATGTTCCTTGCTTACATTTATTCTGAGATGATTTGGGGTCCATTGTAAACAAAATTGTTTTCCTAATTTTTTTTCTCAGTGTAGTTCCATTGGTATATAAGAAAGTCACTAGGGAAAAAAAAAAAAGAAAGAAAGAAAGTCACTAGGATTTAATGTGTTAATTTTGTATCCTACTATCTTGCTGAATGTGTGCATCAGCTGTAGGAGCTTCCTGATGGCATCTTTATGCTCTTTTATGTATAGAATCATATCATTTGGAAAGAAGGATACTCTGACTTCATTCTTTCCTTTTTACCTTTATCTCTTCTATCTGTCTTATTGCTCAGAGTTCAAGACTATATGGAGTGGAAAGAGAACGAGTAGAGGTCCTTATCTCGTTCCTGATTTTGGTGAAAATGTTTTGAGTTTTCCTGTTTAGCATAATGCTGGCCGTGGGCTTGCAGGATATCACTTTTATTATGTTGAGATATGGCCCCTGCATTTCTAGATTCCTCAGGAATTTTATCATAACGAGATGTTGGTATAACTGATAAGTGGATGTCTTCCAATGTGGCATGTATGTGCAGTGAAACACCCTTCTGCCATAAAAAGAATAAAAGCCTGTAATTCACAACAAAACAGGTGGAACTGGATACTCCATTAAATGAAACAAGTCACGAATACCCTCACCCTCATTGATAATCATGTTCCTCTTGGTGGGGACGGTTCTTCAAGCCTGGGCTCTTTCTAGAATTCAAAGTTACTCAAAACGAATCCTTTCTCAAAACAAATAAACAAAAGTAAAAGACAATGAAATAAAACTGGAGCCGATTGCTTTACTTCACTAAGATGCACCATTACCTTGATGGAGAATTGGAAGTTGAGTTGGTGATAGATATATGGAATGCTGTGGGGTTTTATTTTATTTTATTTTATTTTATTTTATTTTATTTTATTTTATTGTGTTGTTGCTGTTGCTCTCTTACACTTTGCTACAAATGTAGAGCTTAAAACAGCATCCGTTGTTATCTCACAGTTTCTATGGGTCTAAAGTCCATATTGCTGGGTTGGTTCCTGCCCCAGGGTTCACATGGTACAGTTAAGGCATATGTATCACCTTAACTGAGAGTGGGCTTTGAGCTTTCAAAGGCCCACACCATTCCCAGTTAGCTCTTTCTGCCTCCTACTTTCAGGTAAGGATGTAAGCTCTCAGCTACCGCTCCAGCACCCTGCCTGCCTGTTGCTATGCTGCACCTTGCCATGATGGCCATGGTCTCTGACCCTTTGGAATCAGAAGCCACAAATTAAACACTTTCTTTTATAAACAAAGACAGACAGACAGACAGACAGACAGACAGACAGATAGAGATAGATAGATAGATAGATAGATAGATAGATAGATAGATAGATAGATAGATAGATAGATAGACAGACAGATGTGTCAAATCAGGGTAAGGTGTTGCTCTTCTGCCTAATGACTTGACTTCTGTCTCACAGGCCCAGCAGGGCTCATTGTCATGGGAGGGTGGGGGTGAGGGGATGCCCCGTTAATTAAAGTGTTCAGTGTAGCTGACACCTGATAGTACTGCCATGTCCTAAGGCACATAGTGGCCCATGTGTCCAACTTAAAGGACAGAAATTAAAAGGAACACAACCTGAGCTCACAAGCTTGAGCCCCACTGAACTGTGCTGTTCCCCAGACACACATCAGGCAGAATCCACGTCTGCACATTCAGTCCCTGCAGAAACCTAACACCTCCTTCTCCCTCAGCCAGCGCCACCAGGAAATTAACACCCACCCAGGTACATGGACGGAATTAAACTGAACAAAAAGACAGCTGTTCTTGCCTCTCCCTTTAATCACTGACACACAGCCCCAGGGATTACTAGCTTTGGGGTGATTTGGGGGAGGATTACCCTTTCATTAGTGTCTGGGGTCAGTTCCAACACAATGTCATGGGAGCCTTTTAAGATAACCTCCCAGACCAATAACGCATCCTTTCCATGTCTGAAAGGTTAAATTTTGCAAGTGGCCAGCAAACTTAACTATTCATCAGATTCCTGGATGCCTTTTAGTTTTCAGCAGAAACATTACACAACATTTTATTTCTGCACTGAGTTTCCAAGTGTCTATGAGAACAGCATTCGAAATCTCCATGGTAATCTCCAGTAATGACAAGAAGGATTGGGAACGAGACAGATGGCTCAGAAGGTGAGGGCACTTGTTCTTCCGGCCGACCCATGTTCGGTTCCCAGCACTCACATAGAAGCTCACGAACATCTGTAAATCCAGATCCAGGGGATCTAGCGCCCTCTTCTGGCTTCTGTGGACACTTCGCAAATATGATGCACATACACATACTCTTACACATAAAACAAATTCTTAAAAGAAGGAATAAATTCAACTGATCTTCTAGGTGAAAAAGTTAAGAGAACTTTGACTCCCCTACAGTTGTTATCAAACACCCACCATACTTTTGAAGAGCTAACCAGAGAATATACACATACTAAGAAACAAGTAGAGGCTAGGCATGATGGGAGAAAGAAAAGAGGCTAGGCTGGGAGAAAGAAAGCTACATGCTCTTAGTGGGGCATCAAAAGATACTCCAATCTTATATACAGAAAAACAAACTGTCTGCAGGCTGCTTGTGCATTCAGACTCCTTTACACATTTATACTTTCATTTATTCAGCCAATAGTTCAAGTGTCTTCTCTGTGTTAGGTGGTATACTAAAGAAATGAATGAATGGAGTTTTTGTTTTGTTTTGTTTTGTTTTGTTTAAGGACAATCTGCCACCAGCAAGACTTGTACTACAGGAAATAATACGGCATGTTCTTCAGTCAAACGGAAAATTACCTCTGATGGAACATCAGAGGATCGAAAGTAGAGAACAATGGAGAAGTGCATTCACTGTGCTGAGCGACATCAGTCCTGAGTAGGTTTAAGTACACACTGAATGAAAATACTTGAAAACAATGGCATAGAAGCTGGAAGAGGTAACGGAGTCAAAGTAAAATGGAACCTGCCAAATGTCTGAGAAGAAAGGACTAGTGAGCCTGGATGTGTTAAAGAAGTACACAATGCTATCTAGGGTAATCAGTACAGAATGTGCCAATACTACATGGTTTTCATCGCTATTGGAATGGGGGTGGAGGGCAGGCATGCCTTTAACCTCAGCACTCAGAAGGCAAAGGCAGGAGGATTTCTATGAGTTCAAGGTCAGACTGGTCTACAGAGTAAGTTCCAGAACAGCCAGGACTACACATAAAACTCTGTCTCAAAAAAAAAAAAAAAAAAAAGAGGTGGAACTTAAGTTTGAAAATAACCAAAAATAAAACAGCGCAGGAGATATGAAGACAATGTAGACAGATATGTGAATGAAAAGACTGGCAGAATAGCAGAGCTTGGAAATGCAGGTTAGGACAATTTTACTACAGTTTACTAACCCAAAACACTCAAACTCTACACTGATATTTAAAATTTTAGTTGCATCATCCATGAATATATTTTGCAAATAGGAATAGCATAGGAACCAGGTGGGCTGGAGAGATGACTCAGCGGTTAAGAGTTCTCTCTGTTCTTCCAAAGGTCCTGAGTTCAATTCCCAGCAACCACATGTTGGCTCCTAACCATCTGTAATGGGATCCGATGCCCTCTTCTGGTGTATCTGAAGACAGCTACAGTGTACTCATAGACATACAATAAATAAATAAAATATTTTTTTAAAAGAAGAATAAAAAGTGAACCAGGAAGCAGCAGCACTACCAAGCTAAGCAACTAGAGAAACTGCAATTATTAAAAAAATAAAATAGAATAAGACAATGTTCAACTAAAAACCACAAAAGAAGTCAGGTGTGGTGGGCCAGGTCTCTGGTCCCAGGACTCCAGAGGTAGATCAGGAACTAGAATGCTGAAGAATGTTCATTCTATTCCTAGTTTGTTTTGGGTTTTTTTTTTGGGGGGGGGGGGGAGGTCTAATGATAAGATGTTGAACCTTGTCAAAGGCCCTTTCTGCATTGGGTAAGATGATCAAGCAACCCCTCCCCTTCAGTCTACTTATACAACGATCTGTATACATTGAAATAAACTCGCATCCTTAGAATGAAAGTAGCTTTGTCATTTGTGTGATGGTTTTAATGTGTTCTAGAATTCAATGTGCAAAGCATTTATTGAGAAATGTGCATCTATGTCTATAAGAAAATTTGTTTTCCTCTTCGTTGTGTTCTTACCTAGCTTTGGTCTCAGGATGATATCGTCTGTGTAGAATGAGTTTAGGACGGTCCCTTCATACAGTGGTTTGTCAAGTGTTGAGGTCACTCTTGTCTAAGTACAGCAGATTTCGACAGTGAGCCTATTTGGTCTGAGGACTTTTCTTTGTGGGTAGACTTCTTCTTATTGCTTCAGTCTCATTGCCTGTTATGAATTTTTTACAGTGTCTTCTTGACTTACTTTAGTAGGTCATGTGTATCTCAGAATATATTCATTTCTCTATATTTTCCAGGTTTGTTTTTAAATGTTCTTAGTACTAAGTGATCATACTTCCATGGAATATGTTGCTCTCTTCCTTTATATCTCTAATTTTATTGGCTTGGCCTATCTATCTCTCTCTCTCTATCTCCCCCTCCCTCTCTCATGTGTTTGGCTAAGGGTTTGTCAACCCTGTTTATTTTTTTCAAAACCCAACTCTTTGCTAGTTTGATTCTATATATTGTTTTTCTTCCATTTCATTACTTCTGTCCTGATTTTTATTATTTCTTGCCATCAACTGTTTTTTTGAGTTTGAGTTGACCTTTTGTCTACCTGAGCTCTTTCTGGATTTTTAATGTAAACACGTATAGCCATGAACTTTCCTCTTAGAACTGTCTTAGCTGTATTCCCAAGATTCTGGCAAGTTGTCCTTTCATTTTTCCTTTGATTCTAGGAATTTAACTTCCCTCCATGATTTCTTCAATGCTTCACTGGTCACTCAGGAAATTATCGCTTACTCTCTATTTGTATGGTTCCTCTTACCGTTGATTTGTAGTCTTATTCTTCTGATATAAATTATCTTGATTATCTTATGTCTTATGATTTGCTGCATGTCCTAGAATATGCTGCTTTAGGGCTGCTGAGAAGAATGTGTGTTTTATCTACTGTTTGGCTTATTCTAGAGTATTAAATGGATTGTTAAAATCCATTTAACTTATGTTTAACTCTGAGGTTTCTTAGATTTTTGGTTTGGATGATCTATCAATCTGTATAGTGCTGGGATTAAAGGCATACGCCACCACTGCCCGGCTGGATGTCATTTTTTGACCATGTTAATCAATCGGCCTGTATTTCTTGGTTGAAAGCTGAAGCCATTTACATTTAAGGTAAGCTTTACTAATTTCTGCATTTTTTTAAAAATTTTCCAAAATTATTTACTTAATCAAATCGGACAAGGAAGTACATAGGAGGTAAAGAATCCTCAGAGCAGGCAAGAGTCAGAAATATATCTGTTCCAACTATCAGGAGTCCCACAAAACCACGGAGCTAACATCCATGGCACCAATGTAAAAGACCTGTACAACAGCATGCAGCCGAGTGCTCACCACTTCAGTCAGTGTGAGCCCGTATGAGCCCCGCTTCATTAAGTCAGTGGCCATGTTTCCTGGTGTCCTCTATTCCCTTTGACAGCCTTTCCTCCCCTTCTTCCTCAGTTCTGAATCTCTGAAGGGAAGGGCCTGATGGAGGTCGCCAATTTAAATACCTTCTTGACATACTATCTGCCTGTGGATCTCTGCATCGGCCACCATGTACTGGAGGAGGAGCCTCTCTGACGACTGACAAGGCACCATTTAGGAATCCTTTTTTTCTTTTCTTTNCNCCCCCCCCCCCGGCCCCCCATTGTGCTTGGTTCAACCCTGGGTCTCTGAATTTCTAAATTCATTAGACTAAGAGACTTCTATTTAAATACATTTGCTTTCTTTTTTATTGGATATTTTATGTACATTTCAAATGTTATCCCCTTTCCCGGTTTCCCCAATCCCTCCCCCCTGCTTAATTTCTGTAACTTTATTGAATGTTTTTCTGCTTGGATTGTTCCTTCTTTACCTTTTTCTCTATAGGCACCTTTCCTAGTTTATTGTGTTGGACATGACAGACTCCTTGATGGCTCTCCTTTACCAGTTCCTCTCATGACATTTCTTTCCTGTGCTCTCATGATAGAGACTTCCTTCCTCTCTGTGTACAGCATTTCTATAATTTGGCTCTGCAGTGCATTGGTGTGACCATGAACTGCCTTAGACTAGACTTGTCTTGAAATGTTCTATTTCTCCATCACTTAAAAAAGGTGTGATAGTGACTTCTCCGTTGCAATGATAAAACACCATGACCAAGAGCAATTAAACAAGTTTATTTTGGCTTATGATCTGAAAAGGCTGGATGTCTATCATAGCTGGAAAGGCCTGGCAGGGGGGACAGGAAGCTGGCCAGTCACAAAACCTCCCTTCGAATACCAGAAACGGGGAGAACAGGAAGTGTGGCACGGTTATACACCCTCCAAGCCTTCCCCAGTAATATACGTCTGCCGGCCAGTTTCTACCTCATACATTTTAAAAGTTCTGTAACCTTCCCAAACAGTACCCCAAAGTCAGTCTTCAAATACAGGAGCCTGCGGGACACTTCTTACTCAAGTGACCTCAGCTATAGCAGTCTTGGTCACCTACTTTCTAGGCTTAAAACGTATGTTTTCCTGGCTTTTGCAGTTGCTGGCAAGGACTCTGCTATGATTCTTTGCCTTTGTGGATGGGTTGGTGTTTCCCCTACAGAGTTTTGTATTTCTTTGTTTTGTGTTTTTATTATCTGGACTATTGTGAAGAAGTTTCCCCTGTAAAGTTTATGGGTTTTCTTTTTTTAATGTCTCTTATGTCTGGAAGTCTATTTCTCTAGATTTGGAGAGGTTCTGCTGTAACTTCATTGAATAGACCCTCCACACTTGCCGCACTTTGGCTTCTTCCATCCTATAGATTCTTAGGTTTGGCATCTTGATTTTATCAAGCTATGGGACACCATAGCCATGCCTGTTTTTTCTCTTTATTGATGTCTAGATGAAGTATTTCCTCAATCTTGGGCTCCATTGCCAACTTTCATTTTCTGCTTGGTTCAACCGGTGGCATTTCCAGCTTTGGTTTGTTTGTGGAGTTTTTCGTTTCTAACATTTTCGGCTTCGGCTTCTGTTCTTCAGAATTTCCATGTCCTGCCTAGCTCTGCCCCGCACTGCTCTTTCCCATGCCTCTGATCCCTTCGTCTGTTCGGCTGACCTTTTTCTGCACACTTGTTCCCGTCTCTGCAGGACCCGGCCGTAATCTCTCCTTGTCTTCTGAGTAGTTCGTTTCCACTAGCAACCTTACGAATCTTACCTGGCATCTTACCCATTTAAGCATCTTAGGATTCAACAGATGAAATGTTGTCATCTTCTGAAGAGCCATACCGTCATGTATGTTGGTTACCTTTAGCACTGCTGGGACAGAACTCCTGACAAGAAGCAACTGACTTACAGAATGGCTTATCTGGCCGTCAGTCTGAGGGGATGGGCAATCATGGCAGTGGGAGCATGAAGTCACTGTCCCACTGTATTCTGTGTCAGAGAGGCACAAATGCTGGTGGTCCTTAGACCAATGTTAAACTCTATAGCATCTGTGTGTGTATGTGGGGGAAGGGGCCGGGTAGGAGGTTAAACAAAACCACAATGTGTACTGTACACTAAGACATCATCTTAACAGTTGTTTGGTTCAGTGAGCCCCAGAGAAACAGACGTGAGTAAGAGACAACACTACATTTGTTAAGGATCATAATGCTATCATTTATTGGAGAAAAGAGAGGGGAGGAAACAGCTGTGCAGGGGAGAGGCAGCTCTCTCCAGCAACATTCTTTCTCTTTGAAGTGAGGAAAAAGAAACCATACGAACCAGATCCTCAAGACAGAAAAGGCAGTACTCAAGAATATGTTTTTGTATATAAAAATTCAGTTATACAATCAGTAGTGTTCAAAATCACCTATACCTACACAATTATAAAAAAATTTTTTTTAAACAAAATGTTTTGAAAGCTCACTGTATGAGAACAGGTACAACGTTCTGAAGGCATACACACCCACCACAGGCATTTGGATTTGGTTTTACTGCTGGAGAGTGTGCCCAGATGCCCAGGGCCTACACAAGGAAGCCAGTGCCTTCATCACTGGCTTCTGCACACCCTCACTGGCAACGTCACAATCAGAATTACAAAGGACGGAGTTCAGAGAGCTTTTGTTAGTTTGTTTACCTTGCCTGATTCAAGTTAAAGCAAACACAATGAAAAAGACAGGAAAAAAAAACAACTTGTTTGAACATTTAACAGATAGAGCCATGTGCATGGGTCCAAACACCAGACTTGGTCTTTGATTATTATTATTTTTTTAAAGATGGGGTCCAATATACTCAAGATCTGCCTGCCTCTACCTCCCAAGTGCTGGGATAATGGCATGCGCCACCATGCCCAGTGTATGCATTTCCAGGGATTGAACCCCAGGCTAAATGCTAGGCAGGCATTCTAGACATGTAGTGGCATTATTCTGAGTACAGAGCATGTGTCATTATTTGTTCTGATGCCATGGGCTGACCTCTCATCTTCAACAGGTTTCCTATATACCGGGCCTATTTTTCTCTGGTTTCAGATCAGCCAGTTTGCAGAAAGCCACTCTGTGCATCCCCCAGTCTACCTTGTCAGTTACCAGCTCCTGCTAGAATGGATCTGACTCGATGTTGTCAGTTTGTATGAATGAAGGCTCCTCCACCAGCTAATTTCAAGGGTCTCCCACATGTCACAGCAGGGCTGGAAATACTCAAAGCAGAATACCCCATCCTGAACTGGAATTAAACAAACTCCACTGCGTTCCCACTTTGCTAGCCTAAAAACACACAAGATCTCAAAGAAAAAAAAATTGGCAGGTATTTTAAGATCACCCCCTAAACAATCCTTTTAATAAAACTTCCTAACCAATTTAGACTTCTAGGGGAAAATGTATATTCACAATGAACTTCAGCTAAGGTTCATTAACTTTTAAAAGGATGGTATCTGTAAGCTACAGCACATTATTAAACTTACCAAAAAAAAAAAAAAAAAAAAAAAAAAAAACCTTGAACATTAAAAACAAAACTGCCACAAAGTCTAGCAAGCATCTTTATACTGCTTTAAACACTGATTTTTTTTTTTTTTTTCAATTCACTAAGGTTTAGGCTTGGTTGTAAATGTAAAGGGTATGTAACTGACTCTCAGAAAGTAGGCAGAGGGTGCACAAAGGAAAGGAAATCCACAGCCATGAGTGCACCTCGACGGACCAACTCATTCCACCGAGTCTCATCCCCATGCATGGCAAAATCTGTCACTCAGGGATCCCAACAACAAAAGCCAAACCAGCCCGGCCTTTCACATCCATTTCAGATACTGCCCTGCTGCTAATTATTTATTTTAACCAAAGTATTAAAGAGTAATTTTATATGGAATGCAGCTCATGATTTCATTTCTTGTTCTCTCAGCCTACGGTGACTATGTGGAAGGAAGGTGGCAATTAAGACATAATCCGCAAGTCACCATGAGAGAACCAGACACCCAAGCACCGAGATGATGTCCATGGTGACAAGGCCGAGCTGGGAAGCATCTCACCCTTCCCCAAGACAAGATGCCTAAGAGCTGGGGTCTGAGCAGCAGCCACACGGAGGAGCAGGAGACAAAAGCTCCCTTAGGCTTGGTCTGTGAAACGGGACAGTGTGACAGAATTCAGTGAGCAGGACCCCACCCCCACAGCATCCCATCATTAAGCCTGGAGTAGAGGGAGGGCCAGCCAAGGGGACCCGAAGTTGCTCTCCTGGTCCAGAAGGCACAATGGTGTTCTCAGTGGAGCACTCCACAGACTGCAGGCAGCATCAGGCCAGACGTTCTCCACAGCCTGGCTGAGGACCACATTGCTTCTACAGTGATCACTCAACAGTTTCCATTGGTTGGCAACACAGGGCTGCCCTGCTCGCTGGGTAGTAAATGGGGAAGAATGAAGGGTAGGGAGAAAAAACAGATAACACCAACAGCCATAGTCAGAGGCTGGTTCTCCACTTCAGCCTCACTCACTAAGTTGCTTTTATTCAATGCTCCTGGCTTGGTAGGAGACTTTAGCAGATGTGAAGTGGCTTTCTTCCTTCCACAGTCCAGCAAAAGCAGGGTCAGAAACAACCAAGGAAAAAGGCAACTGAAGAAAAAAATCTGAGCATCTGGAAGATTCTGGAACACAGTCATCCGAAAGCTGCTTAAATGTGTCCAGACCCAAACTGGTGAAGCAAACTGGCCACAAGCTGTAGGAATTGGGCCAAAGCCTTTTATTCAGACTTGATCTCAACCTAGAGCCTCTTCATTGAGGCCCCTGCTGGTGGGAGTTTCTGAGGCCACCACTATTTTATGATGATGAAGGCAGTTACCTGTTGCCTGACAGTCACTGTGACCATTCAGTGAGACAATGCATGACAGTCTACAGTGATGGACACAGAATATGCTAGACAAATTAATGGGCATGCACCCATCCTGTCATCTTTAGTACTCATCAGTTAGTTCATGGAGACTCAGCTTGCTGTGCCACATGCACACCAAGCACTTGATACGTCCCCTTCCACCGACATCCTCAAGCAAGCCAGCAGGACGTGTCAGCCCACTATTATGAAACTGAGGAACCAAACATTAGATAACTTCCAAGGACTCCACCAGCAGGTGACTGGACCACATCTGGATCTGCTTCTTTTCTAAGCCCACATTCACACTGCTATGCTCTTCATCCTTGCTACCATCTTTAAAAGATACCTGGGCTCAAGCCTGGTCACTGACAAGGGCATGGAGAGGTCAGCCTTTTGGGTGCAGGACTACAAGGTGGTTGGAGCTTGCAGCAATGACCCTACCCTCATGTCAGCTAGGATCCATGGGTTCTCCTAGCTTCCCCAATGGCCCTTCTTTTTTTTTTTTTTTTTTAAGATTTTATTTATTTATTATATGTAAGTACACTGTAGCTGTCTTCAGACTCTCCTGAAAGAGGGCGCCAGATCTCCTTACGGATGGTTGTGAGCCACCATGTGGTTGCTGGGATTTGAACTCAAGACCTTTGGAAGAGCAGACGGGTGCTCTTACCTGCTGAGCCATCTCACCAGCCCCCCAATGGCCCTTCTTATATCTGAGCCCTTCTGAGACCTGAACTGATTCCCAAGGCTCCCGGATATGAATGTGCTTCACACAGCCAGAGGGTAGCATGTAACTTTGCTTCCTGACTGAAGTTGCCTTCAACAGCGTGGCAGGAATCTGGAAAGACTGAGCTTCCCTCTGCCCTAATCCTGACCAACCTATCCACAGTTCTCCATCTCAGAAGAAAAGGCAGTCATTAGTCACAGTTCAGCAACTGGCCACAACCACAGAGATGAGTGCTCTCGCTTCCTGTGGCCTGGTGGTGACAAAACAGAGATCAAGGTAAAACAGCTGGCCTTGTGCAAAGAGAAAGGGCAAACCTAGGCTGCCAGGACCTCAAGCTGTCAAGACACTGATGACACAAGGGATACACTGAGCAGCTCAAAGGGACCATGGGATGCTGGCCATCCTACAGATGCAGACGTAAGCTGCCAAAAAGCAAAACAGGGGAGTTCGTAGAAGGTGGCACAAGTGACATAGATGCTGAAATCAGAAAAGGTACAGGCCAGGAGGGTGAAAGGAACAGTTATGAGAGATGACAGAGGCTCTGAGCAGAGCCATGCCAGGAGACTCAGTGTCAAAACAGAGACTGAGAGTCAGGCCACAGCTGGAGCTCCAGGTGACATAGAAACCAACCTGAGCCCTGGTTCCTTGACTGCAGTTGAAACAACTCACGTGGCTCTCATGAGGACAAGATGAGATCCCCAACACTAGGATGCTGTGTGTGGTTAGGCACTAGGCTGCAGCATGCCCACCTACAGGCTGACCACTGGTGTCCATGCTGAAGCATTTAGGCTGCTTGGCGGGCATGCCTACTTCTTGCAGGCCCACGAGGGATCTGTCTTCCATGCACTTTCCTTATCCCAACTCCAGCAAAGAACAGAAAGTAAACATTCATAAATAATGAAGGCAAATAAACAAAGCAAGGAACATGAAGATGTTTCACTTTCTAATGGCTCTTGTCCAAAAGGGAAATAGCATTTTAGGTCACTACCTCACTCTCAATTAACCAGTGTCACAAGGTTACAAGACAAAACTGGACATAGGAGGTGAGGGCAAGAGAAAGAATCCACATTGAACACTAGAAATACATTCCATAGGAGCTGAATTCAGAATAGCAAGAAAAGGAACGCGCAGGCAAAGGAACAATATATCCCGGCCCAGTTTTCCAGGGTCTAAGCAGAATCACTTGTTCTCAAACAGCAGGGAAGACGCTGTGCAGGGCTGTGGCAATGGTTTTCTTGGTGAGGGGCAAATCTTCAAAATTCTGTACTTCCTGCTGCTCCGCTAGAAGCCCTGCTAGACCTTCCTGCTGCCGCCTGGGAATCAGTTGCTCCTGAGGCTGATCTGCTGCTACCAAAGACTGCTTTGTGAGCACTCGGTGGAATACCTCCCAGAGGTGAACGGTCACAAGCGGAGTTGTCTACACAAGCCACAGAGCCTCAGATCGTGTTACAGACATTAGGGTCTAGGACTCATGGCTATTCCCACAGGCAACCCTCAAAAATGTCCAAATTGCAAGCCACACGCCGCTGCAAGTAGAAGGCACGTGTCTGTTAGACAGAGGCTTAAAGGGCTTTTACAGAACTGTCTACCAGCTTCCATCCACCGTGCTCCCCGTGCTCATCCACTCTGGCAGTGCATTATGTAAGACACACGGCAAAGCACTTCTTCACAGCATCCCTAGGAAGGAAACAGAGATGAATGGGAGGGACATAAGCACTCAAAGATCTTCCTTGAGCATCTCCCAGGAGACCATGCTGCTGAGGGGAAACAGTGAGGTCGGACCTATGACATCATTAAGGTGTAGTCAGTCACCAGGGCTGTTCTTCATTGCTGGCAAGCAGCGGAAGACTTTGAAGGGAACATCTTCAGGTCCCTGGCACAAGGAGATGTGTGCGGGCACTCAGCATTGCTAACAGGCTGCCTGGGATTCAGTGTAACTCAGGTAAGCAAAGGGTGGGTCTCAGTGATGGCTTGTCTGTTGGGGCAGACCATTCTCTTCACTACACCCTCCTGGGTAGACACCTAAGCTCTCACCCCACCCCTCTTCAGGTTTGACACTGTGTTCTTGGTGTACAGGAACTAAGGACTCAGGGATCACATGAGGTGAGTGAACCCAACTGCCTGAGCAGGCAAGGAATTCTAACATCAAAAGCCATCAAGGCATAATGCCATGGTGATACAGGCCTAAGATACCAGCACTCAGGGTACTGAGGCAAAAGGGTTTTAAGTTTGAGGTCTACACAAGCTACACAGAGAATCAAAAAAAAAAAAAGTTTTGTTTTTAATCTAAAAAGATTCTAGTGAAAAAGTTTAAGGTCTGCTATATACTAACGTCCCAGGAGTATTCTGTAAAGTCAGGGGGCTTATGACCAAACCAGGTCCCTTCCTGCAGCACGCTATGGGACCTGGGAAGTTGGGCTGCAGAAGCCCACCTAATTTTGCTTAACCTATTTTACAAACTCACATTGTCTTACAACTTTTACTGCTGTGTGATCTGCTCTGTGGATACTTGGAAAACCTATTCTAAAAGCCACAGGTAGAGCTCACTTTGTGATTTCTAAAGGAAATCACAATGTTTCCTACTAAAGGAAACACCTATCTGGTTCAACAAAACTCACTAGTTGAAAAAGAATTATATTGTTTCTATCCCCCATACATGCCCATCCTGATCAATTTAGAACCCCTTAAAAAGACACCAAATAACTCCAGTTTCATGGGTAACTGTGACTGCATGAGGCTCTGTGCTTAGAAAGGTCCACTCTGGTTACCTTGATAGCATATCTTAGCCCTGGCTGTCCTGGAACTTGCTCAGAAGACCAGGCTGGACTCGAACTCGACCTGCCTCTGCCTCCTGACTGTTGGGATTAAAGGTGTGCACCACCATACCCAGCAAGAGCCCACATTTTCATTTTCAATGGGTCTAGTAAATTATGTAGGCAGTTTAGGCACCAAGATATGGTCAAACTGCTACCAAATTGATAAATACTTCATTAGATGCTCAGATATAGAAGGCCTTGGCTTCTTTCACATAGCAAGCTAACTCCTGGAATATCCCTGCCCATAGTCTCAGAATAAGTTTCTCCCTGCCCAAAGGCAGTATTTCACAACTGTTATGCCCCTGGGACCTGTGCACAAAAGTACACTTTAATTAGCTTGTTAGCCTCACTCCAAAACACCTTTAAATCACCATTAGCAGTAGACCTGGAATGTACAAGTCATAATGTCCTACCTCTTCCCCAACCCCTGCACAATCTTTCATTTCCTCAACACAATTATGGAAAACATTTTTACTTAGTAGATGACCAAGAAGAATGAAATTCAGGGGCTTCATTAGAATGGAATCAGAGGCAATGGTCCTGTGGCTAACTATGAAAAGCCCATCATCAAAAGTTGTTATGTAACAATCTCCCAAACCTCTGGGGAGGCCCAGCCCCACGGGCTCCCAGTATCAATGTCTCCTCGGAGTCCTGGTGGTCTAGAGCCACCAACCTCACTAACTAGGAAACACTGTCCCCTACTGTCCTGACCTACTTTCCCTTCAGACTCTTCTGAAAATTTTCAGAGTGAGGCCCTGTAAGAAAGCAGGCAAGCAATGGGGACCCCGTAGCTCTTGTTCAGTTACACTAAATTGATCGCCTTTCAAATCATCACCTCAAAGCTACAGATTAAAGGGACACCGGTGTGCATCCCAGTATTTTCCACTAGAGGAGCCTGCCCCAAACACCAGGAACTCAGTCTGGCCAACACATCACTAGCTAAATCGTGATCACTAATGAGATCAGGAGACGAGTGGCCCTTACCATACTGATCTATAAAACAGATGCGTGAACTGTGCCTAGCTAGCTCAAAGAATTTTAGTAAAGATAGATAAGAATATGCGTTCTCTGCAACTACACTAACATCTCCAAACTAAGCACAATATCAGGAGCTGGAGGGATGGTCCAGCGGCTAAGAGCACTGGCTGCTCTTCCAGAGACCCAGGTTCAATTCCCAGCACCCACAATGGCAGCTTATAACCATTTGTTAATTCCAGTTCCAGGGTATTAAACCCCCTCCTTCTAACCTCCAGAGAAAATGCACAAACACGGTAAAGAGATAGACATGCAGGCAAAATACACATTAAAAAATAAATAAATAAACCTTTTAAAAAATTAAAAGCCCCATGTAAACACATCATGGTTTACAAGTCAAAGAAACCATATATCCAAATACAGTCTTACCTTGCATATGGTATGTAGGAAAGGCTATACCTACAAAGAAAAACAAACCAAAGATTGAGTTGAATGGAAGCCATGGAAAGCCCCCAGCAGAAAGCTTCCGAGGCTCTGAGAGCACCCAGTGATTGATCCTGATGTGTGCACTCACGTGTGTGCTCACACTTTATATAAACACTGTGCCTGCCCTGTGGGTAGCTACGTGGCAGAGGAGAGTAAGGGGCCCATATGACTGCAAGCCTTTGACCTTAGCTTTGCTTGTGGCACTGATTAACCACATGAGCCAGAAGTGACCACCTAAACCAGGCAGGCTCCAGGTGCCCATATGACAGCAGAGTTTGATCTGTAGAAAATAAAAATAAATTCCTCAACAGTTGTGTTCTAATGATTTATAAGTTCCCAAGAGAATTTAACTTCAACCCAGGTGAGATCAGTGTTCTATCCTGCTCCCACTAATTAAAAAAAAAAAAAACAATGTAGCTTGGCACAATGCTTACAATGTTTCAAGAACCCAAACTACACTGCCTGTAAGGAAAACTATGCAGGGGAGACACCTGCCCTGTGTGTTAGATGCAAGATAAGTGCAGCAATAGTCAGTTCAAAGGGAATCCCCATTTTCCTGAGCCCAGAGGAATGCTGACTCCCTGGGAAGGCAAAAATGCTGTGGCCACAAATGAGCGGCCTCAAGTGACCACTCAAGACGGCTAACGCCACCTGTTGGTGGTGGGCCGAGTCAGCTGGCTGGCTTCTGACACCTGCCTTCCATTGCAATAGTGACAGATCGTCAACTCAAGAGCTTCTGGGTGTTCCTAACCCTCCCACCCACAACACACGGGTTCTCCCTCTTTCCCTCCATGAGTTAGAGGCAGGGCTGAGGACAAGGAAGGGACACTGATGTCACTTACCACGTCAAGGCCAAAGACTGCAAAATACAGAAGATGAGTGCAAGTCCCTTATTCCACTAGAGAAAAATGACACAGTTACTGGACCATGTGTGACAAGGGCTATAAACCAAAAAAGGGCACAGAAGACGAAAGTTCACACTTACCAAAAAGGCAGAGCACAGGGTAAGTGCAAAACACAACTAGAGAGAGACAGAAAACACTCATTAATACAATGCAGTTCAAAACGTTTAACCCATCCAAACAACCATGTCAGGAAAAGAAATCCAACTCAACAAGAAAAATGTGTGCAGGATGAAGAAAAGAAAGCTGAGCTTCTACGTTTAAGCTTTCCCTAAATGTCTGCAAATAAGAGCACCTTTCTGGACAAGTTGTTCAACTACCAACCTTCTCATTCAAGACCTACGTTAGCTGACCACAAACCTCTGCAGTTTAGCTCTTGTCAATTCCAGCCTCCAGAGGACAGGCACCTGAGAACTAAGGTCAACCTGAGACGTCAGCCACAGCCAGGAAGCCTGCTATCAGTTTACCTGACACTACACGATGTCCTTTCTCACACAGTTTTTCCACAACACACTTGTTAGGCCATCTACATCTGAAAGCTGGGAGAAAAAAAAAAAAGAAGAAGAAGAAGAAGAAAAAGATAGGTGTTCCAGCCCCCTATTGCGTTCCGCTCACTCTCCTACAATTCCTTAATCAACGTGCCCTTAGCATTCTCTATGCCCATCACTGTACTCAGAAAGGACATAAGTAAACGGCAAATACAGTCATGGCCTGGGAGAACATTCTTCTATGAATGAGTGAGAGATGCACAAAAAGTCAAATTTAAAATATGCTGATCAAGTTCAAATCCCACAATACTGATAATTACGTTAGGAATCTAGAGAATGGGGTCTGGAAAGATTTTGACAGCTATATGGATAACTGGGTAAAAAAAAAAAAGAAAAGAAAAGAAAAGAAAGAAAGAAAGAAAGAAAGAAAAAAGAAAAAAGAAAGAAAGATCTAGTCTGTGTTGCTGGGATAGAAATAAAACCTTCCAGCCGTCCATGGCAGTACAGGCCTGAGATCTTAACACTCTGGAAAGTACAGCAGAGAACAGTAACTTCAAGGCCAATCTCAACAACCTATAAAGCCCCGTCTCAAACAGAAAAACTAAAAGGAGTGCAGCTCAGGGGTGGAGCATTTGCCTAACATGCATGAAGCCATGTTTAAAGCAGGTAAAGCAGGAAAAGAAAGGCCAGGCTGTCCTCTACAGAGCCTCGGTGGAAAGCAGTCTGTCCTTACCAGCACCAGGATTGTGGCGATGAGACGCGTAGGCTCAAACATGCGCTTCAGCTGCTTCACCGGCCCCATGAGGAAGACGGTACTAAGAGGCAAACACAAAAGCCGTTACGGGCAGAGCAGAGCCACAGGAGGCAGGGCAGCCACCTCCCCAGGAGCTCCTGTGGCAGTAACAGGACCTGTATTAGTGGGAACGGCTCCTGCCAGGCACTGGACTTCTAGGCCTTTTGTGCACTGCCCTCGTTTAATTCATCAGGGACCTCTGAAGTAGGGACAATTAGTACACTCATTTTAGAGAGGAAGAAAAAGCCCAGGTGGTTACATAACCAAGGTCACCCAACTATGTAAGAGCGGGGCATAAGTGTTCTGCCGCAGAACAACTCTCTACATGCTGCACACCACCCTCTCTGAAAGGTGCTACCCTGCCTCCCTGACTACCTACCCAGAGAAGCAAACCATGACTCCGACTTACCAACACCTACTACGGTTGCTGGTGTGCCAGCCTACAGCCTGCTAAGTGCCGGGTGTCACAGACAGTACTCATTTCGTCCCCTCCACAACTCTGGGCTGGGGGTTACTGTACCTATCTGGTCACATGGGAAGACAAAGAGCTAGCGCTCGGCCACATCTACTCTGAAGGCCTCACAGTGTGATTCCGTACGAAGGGAATGCCAGAGCTCGCTAATGGAAGAGCGGTCATAAGGGAAGCACTTGTGCCCTGACACACCAAGTGAGGCACCAGGCTTCGGTCACACTTCCTGGATCCCAAAGAAGTGCCCAAGTGACAAACAGTGGGAGCACCTTACAGGTGACACTCAACACAAGGGACAGCAGATGACATTAACTACTGAGCATTCAAAAAAAAGGCAGTTTGTTGTTGTTTACAATACGTCTGCCTCTCTTTGAAGTTAAGCTATTTTCTGAGCTCAAGTGTCCAGGCTCAGAAATTTCTTTTCCCAACAAAGTAAGAACCAGATATAAGGCATGCGTGTATAAATAGAATCTGTGTAAGGTCAGAAACCCCTCATGACACCAAAAAATAAGGCCCCTTCACTGCTTCCCTCTGCCCTGCTATGGAGTCTGTCCCATTAAGATAATCTCTTTTGGAGTAAGCAACATACATGTATAATTATGCTCACAATAGACTATACATTTAACCCGCACTGTAGGCGCAATGCAAACCCACAAAAGCCAGTTTCTGAGAAGATTTCAAGGCAACATCACTGAGGGCCAGCATCTTATTGAAAACACAAAGTGGAGAAGCTAAGACCAGCTGGGTATGGTGACACACAAGCAGGCAGATCTCTGTGAACTTCAAACCAGGCTAGTCTACATATGTAGTGAGTTCCAGGACCGGCAGGGCTATGTAGAGACCCTGTCTCATTTCATTAATTAATTAAGGCCAGATCATACATTCCACTATCCACCTGACTGCTGGATAGGAACAGTGCTGGAGTTTGGGTAGCACTGGGGACAAGTGAGGTACACAGGCAGGCAGACCTTGACAAGTGTTTTACAGTGTTAACAAGTCATTGCAACCTGTGCTGTCATGTAAGTATAGTTAGGACAGAAGGAGCCCAGAGGAGGAGGGGGAGGGTTACCAGTTCCAGGAAGGAGACAGTAAGCTTCACACATGCGCATACACAAGCATGCGCACACGCACACACGTGCACAAGAGGTGAGATGAGAGCCAGCATCTGACAAATGAGCAAGTTAACTGACAAACTGGGGAGCAGAGAGGTGGGCAGGACGGCAGACAGAGAGCACAGCCGGAGAAGCAGCACGGGGATGCTTGGAGATATTCCAGCAGCACAGTTTGGATTCCTCCTGCAGAGAAGGGGCAGGGAGTCACACAGAGGGCTATAAACAAAGGCTCCCTAGGCAGAGGTGAAGAGGGATGGAGAACACCAACAGAGAAGGATGGAGTAGCTGCGTAAGGAGGAGATGGACAGAGCTAAGAGCAGTCCATAAGAAACTGCCCCTGACCCGCTGGTAGTCAGCTCTCTCAGAGCTTCTCTTCCATTATCTGCTGCGTCACTGGTTCACGTCTCTCAGCATGGCTGGCAAGTCCGGTCCACTCTGCCTGACTTTTCTAGTCTCTGAGTCCAGGCCATAGCACTTACCTAGTAGGCCCAAAATCAAGCAGTCAGGGCCAAACCACCACAGGGATGAGGAAGAAAGCCAGGTAAGAAAAGACAACAGCTACTGAAGAATTATGGCTGAGTAATTATGACACATGGGAAAACCTGGGCTCCTGGACCCCCTCCCCAACAGGACTCTGAAATTATTTATAGAAACATGGGGGAAGGAGAGGAAAGGAAAGGAAAGATGACCTAGTGGGGTTTCTGAAATGCATTCTGTCAGGACCAGGCCAGCATCGCCCATCTGAGGCACCTGTGCACAGGTGCAGTTGAGGTATCAGAGTGATCGAGGTCAAGCCAGCAGCTGTACACCTGAAGTAGGCTGAATGGGTGGCCTCCTCCGGAAAGCACCCCATCCTGTGCCTGCCTCACCCCGGGAGGATGGTCTGGTATCCATGGTAACTAGCTGCCAGTCTCACAGGCACTCCCCTAGGGAGCCCTTTCAGAAGCAGCAGCTGCATCTTAGTCTCTGAGGGCAGAAAGAGTCACATAGGGAGGGCTGGCCACACCGTGTACCCAGGAGAAACTATTCCAACGCTTTCTGCCACAGTTCCCTCATAGAAAGCACTGGTGACACCATTTCTGCATTCTCCCAGGGGTGTCACAGAGATAAACTACAACATAAGATGTTTTTCAAATAAGATATGAATGTGATATATGCCAAGTATCTACCTTCCTTCTTTCTGAATCCTTAAAAACACGGAGCATCCTTCTCCCTTCCTCCCTCAAACATGATGGATATTTTATTGTTTAATAAACAGCACGGTTGAAGCAAAGAGAAAGAGAAAGGTTACCTCCCGATTGATGTGATGTTACCCAGGGTATAAAACACTGCAAAGAGGCCGAGTCCCTTCCTGGGCACCCACAGCAGAAGAGTCCCCTAAAGGGAAGCAGAGGACACGCGCACGTGAGCATAGTGACGCCCTGCCACCAGAGCCACAGAGCTGCCCTCCCTGCCTCCCTCCACTGTTGTTATCCACTCGATTTAATGAAGTGTCACAGAGAAAAGTAACTGGGCCAAAGGGAAGGCTACGGCAGAGAACTGGGCAAAGGCATTGGGTAGGAGGAAAGCTTACCAGCACTGAGCACACGATTCCCAGAACAAAACATGCAATGAAGCCTTTTATTCTGGTGCCCCAGCTTAGTGACGACGCCTCCACAACCTGCAGTTTCAAAATGACAATTATATACATCAGGCACACTTACTGAAAACAAACAAACAAAACACAATTAATTTAGAGACAGTCTGAAGGGCCAATAAAAATGGTGCATCGAGGGGGGCTGGAGAGATGGCTCAGCGGTTAAGAGCACTGACTGCTCTTCAAATCCCAGCAACCACATGGTGGCTCTTCTGGTGATCTGAAGACAGCTACAGTGTACTTACATATAATTATAAATAAATCTTTAAAAAAAATAGTGCTTCAAGCTGGTGAGATAGCTCAGAGGGTGGGGATGTGGGGGGTGGGGGGGGAGCTTGGAGTGCAAGCTTGGGACCTGAGTTCCCTCCCTGGATACCACATAAAGGTACAACAAGCAGGTTGATTCCTTGCCTCCACCCAAGTGCTGCCCATGCACTCACACACACGTACATGACAAAAAAAGTAAGGAAGGAAGAAAGGAGGGTGGAGGGAGGGAGGGAAGGAAGGAAGGATAAAGGAAGGGAATGTGGGATCCTACACACTCACAGCTACACAAAGTCTCTGCATACAGCTCTCATCAGAGCGATGAACCCCTGTTCTCACCCGCTCTTCCCTCCAGTAGCTTACAGAAGTTTACTGCGCCTCAGGAGGGCGTCACCAGGGCAGAGAGTTCCTGCTTCAGCACAAGCAGGGAGGCTGGCCTTAGCACAGCCTTTACTACAGTCCAGGCAGGACAAGCCTACAACTAGAAGGGCAGCGCTCTGCCTGCCTGGGTCATGGAAGAAGATGAGCGTGAGGGCTGGACACTGGCCATACTCTCTTATCTCTCTTACCACCCTTGAAGTCACTGCAACAGTTCTGGAACCTCAGAGTGAGAAGGCCCTCATACTTACCACAATGCATCCTTGTTATTTAGTCTTACTTACGTGTGCTAGCTACAGCCAAACCACCCACAGTCAACCCCAGCCAATTACTACCATTCCTCTTGATTCTCGACCAGCCTGATTAATGCCTGCTTCGGGTAAAGTTCAAGGGAAGTCAACATGTCATGGAGAACTCTACTAAAGGAGAAAAGTTCGAGAGCAAAGCTCAGTGGCCCTTTCCCATATCAAAGATGACAAGTGTGTACTAGTAGGCCATTCTAGGCGCTCCGTGAGATACAGAGGGTTCACTGCCCACAGATGGACACAGGAATCAGCAGAGCCAGGTCAGCATTGACACACGCAAGCTCCCCTTATGCAGGCAGCACAGCCTCACAGCGAGGGTAAAGCTGCCTACTCCACTGCCACCCAACTGATGGAGGAAGGCAGGTGAGAGGGACCACTCCCTCAGCCCTGACTGGCCCTGCCTCTATGACCTATTTCCCACTTGCCAAACCAGAAGCTGGAAGAGATGACAAAGAGGCTCCCAGGGTGTGACAGGCACTGTGCAGAAAGGCTTAATCTCCACCCAGGAGAAAGTTATCAGAAAGGAGCCCCTCCTCCAACTTCCATAGTCACAGGTCCCTACACTGCACACACACAGACACACCCTCTGAGCAGCTGTAGAAACTTGGCAGAGTATAACCCTGAAGAGAAAGCACATTGGGGAGAGGGGCATAGGGGTGTAGCTCAGTGGTACAGTACTCACCTAGCATCAGCAAGACTTTGGGTTCCATCTCTAGCACCTCAAAAAGGGGTTGTACCCTATAATCCCTAACTACATTCCAAATATTTGTCCTTATCCCACAGGTAAGTGTAGTACTCAGCCCTCATCAAGGAAACCTCTCTTTGCAAAAGAGACCATGACAAAAATCCAACAACAAAACCAATCAGAATACAGAGATGTAGAGCCCAGTCCCAACTGATAGCTCTACAACAGAACTCCAGCGCCTGTGGTTCAGGGGTCACTGCAGAAGAAGGCCTAGAAAACCTTTCAGAGCCAGGGGAACAGGCAGGCTGTTGTAAGATTATGTCTTCTAGAAATGTTAGGAGCTACACCCTTGAAGTCCCACTAACAAGGCTGCCTAAACACAACCTGGACAAGGGAAACACCAATAGACATGCTAAAGTGGAAAAGGGAAAACATAAGAGGCCTCAACCCTAGACAGCCACAGGCAACTATGGAATGCTAGGAGCGTGTGAAACGTCTTCCCCAGGGAGCACCCAACTGGCTCTCTAATACCAAGTGATCAGCTGAAAATATACAGGTAACATCATGCAGGCTGAGCAGGTGGTATTGTGTACTTAGTAAAACACACACACACACACACACACACACACACACACACACCATGGCCACCATCACCGCCACCAGGTAACAAACACAAGATCAATAACAACAACAAAAGAAAGAGGCCATGAATCTGAAAGGAAGCAAGCTGGTGGCTGATACACAAAAAGGGTTGGAGGGAGAAAAGGGAAGGGGGAAACGATGTAATTATAACTATCTCCGTGTGTGTGTGTATGTGTGTGTGTGTGTGTGTGTGTTCATTCGTGCCATTCATTCCATATAATTAATTTCACATACATGTGTATATATAAATACACACACACACACACACACACACACACACACACACACACACACACACACGGCATGTACCACCACGTTAGGACCCGACAGCGGAGCCCTGTGTTTCTAAGCAGAGGCTACTTATCCAACTAGAAGAGTCTTGTTTCTCCAACTTCCCTGGCTCTAAAGTAGCCATGGATGCTGCTACCAGGCTTGACAGGGCCCTAGACAATCAGGTTAGACCTCTTCTGACTAACTCATGTAATTACTCTCCCACCAAGAGCAGAAGGAAATGAACAACAGCTCCCACTCTTCCCAACCCTGCATGGTGACAACCAAGCCATGTAAGGAGAGGAGGCATCTCAGAGCAGGGAATAAGCATCTGAGAATCCCCGGCATCAACACCCACACCCAGAGACTTCAACCGTCTTCTGTTTAGGGATAAACTGAAAAGTATCAATGTTGAACTGGCCTTGGCACTCGTAACATTCCGGAATGTAAGCAAGACAGTGAGAGTCATGCTTTGAAGACATTAAAATCACCAACATGAGTCATCCTGTTACCATAGTGATGAGTATCCCCACCTCTCACGTGGGGGACCACAGTTCGATTCCCAACTGACTGGGAGACTAGATGAACAGTAGGGGTGGTGGTGGTGGCAGCAAGCAATCCCATCAGGAGGCAGAGGCAGATGGATCTCTCTCAGTTCAAGGCCAGCTTGCTCTACAGAGCAAGTTCCAGAACAGCCAGGGATACACAGAGAAACCCTGTCTGGAAATAAACGAATTAAATAAAATAAAATCATTTGGCAAGAGAAAGCATTTCTGCCAAAAAGTATGGCTGTGCTTTCTACCGTCAGTCAAGAGTAACACTTGGGATCCACAAACGTCTCAAGACGTCCCTGCCTAAATGCTCATCCAACATGCAACCTTTTCTTTAGTGGTGATAGGGCACAGGGATAATTCACCACCACGTTTCCCACTCTATGTGTGTTCTGACAGGGGAAGAGGATAAAGCTTTTGTTCCACTTCTTCTAAGCAGACTCCGTGAAAGGAAAGTACTTTTTGTCAATTTTTGAAAGCGAATTCACTTGATGGAAAAATCTCTCTCGAAGCTGTTGTTTCTGGCAACCCTGCTAGCACAGAGCTTTTTCAAAAACCAAAACGGCTAAAATAGTACCTAGATAGAATGCGTAGGGAATGTATTCACAAGCTGTCTGACTGGTGGTCATGCACAAAGGTCCTTTTGACTCCAGAATGCAGAAGGAAGAGAGACTCCTGCCAAGAGGACTGCCCAGGGAGGCGAGACTGGCAGCCGGTGAGAGAGGGACCCTTTTATCCCTGGGAGGTATGATCAGACATCCTTCTGACCTTCCTTGTCCCAAGAACCCTTTCCAGAAAACAGAAAGCCTATTCTTTCAGAAAGGACTCCACTGAAACCAGGACTTGAGTGTGATTACGAAGACGGGGGTCAGAAGACTCGGATCATAAGGCTGTTTGTACGTATGAGTCCTGCCAACTTTTTCGGTAGGCAGTTAAAATAAATTAGAAAAAAATATTTTTAACTTTTCCAGAAACCTCTTACAGGTTATATAACTGAAAAAGACTTGAAAGCAACTCCATCCAGCTAACCACACAAATGGGAATTTAACCACAGGAGCCTTCAGTTTTTCTGGTCTCAAAACCATGGAAAGTGTGACCATACTAGTGAGTACTTAAAGGGAGGCGGGCCCCTAGTAAGTGATTACCAAGCCAAAACATCCCCTAGAGGAACCCTATTGGCTACAGACTATTTCCTGGAGTTCAAACCCTGGAAATGCCACACAATGGTGCACAACAGGAATCGCACTAGGAAAGAGGAAACAGTTTGGGGTTTGGGTTTTTTTTTTTTTTTTTTTTGGTTTTTCAAGACAGGGTTTCCCTGGCTGTCCTGGAACTCACTCTGTAGACCAGGCTGGCCTCGAACTCAGAAATCCACCTGCCTCTGCCTCCCAAGCACTGGGATGAAAGGTGTGTGCCACCAGTGCCCCGCTGAGAATATTTTCAAACAAGAGCAAAGCCACAATCTTTTAAAAATAGATGTAACATATGCCTAAGTGTAAGTGAAGATCAAAGCCCTTCCCTGTGTCCAACACAGGCATTCACCAGTTAGGAAGGGGGTGGGGGGACGACTAGGCAGTTTGTTTTCAAATGGCACCACACTAGTCACTCCCGAAGATGAACAACACCTCACTACCACCAGTCTCCCCTAAGACCCCAACTTTGTACAAGCCTGTCCCTTCTACAGAGCTTATCTTTACATGACAATGGTGGTCAACTAAATCTTGGGCTTTGGGGGGGGGGGGAGGCTTCTTCTCATATGAAAGTTCACAGAAATTTTTTTAAAAAACAATTAAAACATGAAATCACTGATTCAAATTTTAATGATCATGCAGAGGCTGGAAAGTTGCAGTCACTGAGCCTAATTGCAACTGACCTTGGGTTATCCTTAGTCTCCAGGAAGCAGTCATTTCTTGCCCACCTGTGTCTGATGTAACAGTGACTAACCTCCCTGAAACTGCTAGGGAGAAACACCTTGGAATTTATTAACTTAATAAGGTTTTAGAATGCCACTGGGCAGCCTCTGGGAGCTGCGGCTGAGATTCCTCCACGCTGCCATGACTGCCTGCTTACCGCTTCCACTGATGCGTCTGAAAAGTACCTTAATTTATTAATTTGTTGTTACTCTAAGAACTTATCAAACTGTTATCATGTTGGAACACTGAATTTGCAGAAACCTGAATCTGTCCCGGGGCCATGGTCACTCGTATTTGGCTTCAAAATAATTTCTTATTCTCTTTGAGGTGCAGTTGTGGGGGTTTTTTGTTTGTTTGTTTTTGTTTTTTGTTTTGTTTTGTTTTGGCAAAGACAAAAACTCAGAACAAAATCAACCACAGAAGTGAGAGCAGAATGTTGGGAAAACCACAAGAAAATCAAGTAAACATTAAAGAGGAAGTCCAATTTCCTAGGAGAAAGGGCTATTGCATCTTGTTCAACACCCTTCTTTCTCAGAAGGGGAAACCGGGGCTAAGGATACATCAAGTAAAACGTAATTCTGTCTTCAATCAAGAAAGGAAATGTAAACAAACTTTCAAAGCACCCAAAATATGACATTCTGAGTGTCTCTGGAGCACAGGAACCAGTGGACAAGTTTCAGAGCCATCAAAGCCCTACTAATAAACACTGGCGGTCTCCGGGCGTGCTGGGAATCTATAGTCTAGAAAAATAGCCTTGGAGATTCAGAGACCTGGTAAATGAGTCCCTACTATCAGGCGTTCACGGAGTTTTACAATTACAAAGCAGTACGCATAAGGTCTGGATCTCACAGCCCACAACCTAAACAATTCCGCGCGATCCCGCGGTGGATCCTGTCCGCCGGCCTCGCCCAACTCCAAAGGGCTCTCCCTGGCCGGTCCGGCTGGGATGGGGCTCGGGGCCGGGGCTCCAGGAGGCCCCAGGAACCACACTCCCACTCCACCGATTTCTGGGGTCTTGATTCAGAGCCTCAAGCCCTTCGGAGGGAAGGCTGGGGAGGGTTCGGGAGCCACGCCTTCCACGAAGCCCGCGCTACCACCTGTGGCTGTGTCCCGGCAGAGCTCAACGCCGAGGGCCGGAGGACAGCAGGGCAGCTTTCCAAGAAATGCCAACTCCCCCGGTGCACGCACCTCGGACAGACCGCTGCGGTCTTCGGTGTCCTGGCCGCTTAGCACCTTCTTCAGCTTGTCCATGTCGGGGTCCCGACCGCCGCCGCCTTTGGCGTTCGCTCAGCCGACCACTCTTCGGGTGCGCAGCCGCCGCCCCTCCGCCCGCTGCCAACCACGGCGCGCCCCGCCCAGGCACCTGGCCACCTGCCCGCCCGGCATGCCCCGCGCCAGACACACCTCCTGAACGAGCTCCTAGGGGTCACCCTGGGCGGGGCCGAGAGAGTCGGGGTGAAGTTGGCCAGGCGACACCTAACCTGAAAGCTGGCTGCGCGCCCGGGCTTCACGGATTCCTTCCAGCGCCCAGCACCACCATACCACCATGTGCCAGGGCCTGGAAGAACGCAAGCCTTTCGCAGACTTACCCATAGATGCTGAAGTTAATCCGCTGGTGGTTGTGTGTACACCGCAGATCTATAAATATATATATATATATATATATATATATATATATATATATAATTCCTACGCTAAGTGGAACAAATCAGTGTGCAACAGGCTGTAGCAGTACAACTGTGTGTACTGCATCAATTCCTACGTCATTCCTAGTGGAAGTGACTCGGGAGGTATGACTTGGACAGAACAGATGACAAATGGTGAGGAGAATCAATATTTTGGTGCAGCTGAAGCAGAATCCATATGAAGTCATCGGCTTTTCCAGACAGGACAGAAATTTGATCACCTTGCACACTGGTGGCCAGAGATATCTGGAACAGCTATGTTAAGACTAAACTGGTTCAGAAAAGGCACTGAGACCAAGGTGTAGCTCAGTGAGAGAATGCTTGCCTAGCATATGCAAGGCTTTGGGTTCAATTTCCACCACTGTCCCTGCTTCCCAAAAAAGGGAAAGGAGACCACAGAGGAACTCCAGAAACACCTCCTAGGTCACTTTATCTCCCACATATTATCTTGTGAGGTCTCCAGCGTCCTCCTTCGTTTGTATAAATACTTAAGACCTTTAAGACCAGCTGCTGCTGCCTCTGCAGGGATTCCTCTTACCTGTCACATTCTCCAGTGAGTTCTTACACTTCTCTCTAAGACATCAAACATCAGAGCACAGTGCAAAGGCCATCCACTGGAGTCAGGAAGATCCACTCTAGCTCTGTCATTTGCCACCTAGGTGGCCTTGAGCTAGAAGCTCCTTAGCCTTTCTGGTCCCCAGCTGATTTCCTCTATAGAGTGAGCACAGTGGCTTCCAAACGTGACTGTGGAAAGCAAGTATGACTACATAGATGGGTCTGGAGTGGAGGGGCATTTAGTTAGCATTTAGTAGAAGCTGTCCTTGTTCTCCTAGTCTGATGGCTTTTCCAGCCACCTGTGGTGGTTTGATAGAACTGGCCCCCACAGGCTCATGTGTGAACGCTTGGCCCATAGGGAATGGTACTATTAGGAGGTATGGTCTTGGAGTAGTTGTGGCCTTGTTAGAGGTGTGTGTCACTGTGGGGAAAGGCTTTAAGGTCTCCTGTGCTCAAGCTCTGCCTAGTGTGGTTGGTACACAGTCTCTTGCTGTCTTTAGATCAAGATGTAGAACTCTAAGCCTGAGAGATGACTCAGTGGTTAAGAGACACTCAGATCTGTGCAGTGTTCACAACAGAGCACACAAAGGTTGAGGGATATTGGATCGTGTGACATTGTTCTTAAATGTCTCTACATGGAGGTTTAGGCAGAACTCACAAGACTCATGACACTGATCCTAAAGCACAGAACACCAGACTGGATTTCAAAAGCATCTCTGTCAAAATTGCAGCTCCAAAAGGCATAAACTTTCAGCTCCATTATTATTAGTAGTAGTAGTAGTAGTCGTAGTAGTATTTAGCAATTTAATTTATTAGCATATGTTACATATAAGCTACACTCCTGACCTTTATCTTCCATATGAATATGAATGAATGTTAGGAATTTTAAAAGATTTATTTGTTTATTTATTTTATGCATATGAGTGCTCTATCTGCATGTACACCTGCACACCAGTAGAGGGCACCAGATCTCATTATAGATGGTTGACACCATCATGTGGTTGCTGGGAATTGAACTCAAGGACCTCTGGAAGAGCAGCCAGTGCTTTTAACCGCTGAGCCATCTTTCCAGCCCAAGAATTTTTTTTTTTTTTTTTTTTTTTTTTTTTTTTTTTTT
>NC_034594.1:137869155-137880941 GCF_900095145.1 Mus pahari
ACCAGGCTGGCCTCAAACTCAGAAATCTGCCTGCCTGTGCCTCCTAAATGCTAGAATTAAAGGCACGTGCCACCACTGTTCGGCAAGAAACTTCTTAAAATGAAAAAAAATTATATCTTAAAATGGAATTCATCATTATGGTAATATATTCTAAATTTATACTGATCAAATTTCATCCATCTCTGATATTTTGCCAATTTTTGACCAAATAAAAGCTTTATGTGTATTTGTTGATTTGGAGGCCGAAACATAATTCAATGATTATATAGCTAGCTACCTTTTTAATTTTTAAATACTTAAAGCTGATATGTGGCCTTCCAGGTCCTGAAAAATCTTAGGGCTATGACTCATGATAAGTGACCCAGGCAGAGGACACCAGGTTATCCCAGAGGAAATACAAACCTGTTCAAGATATTAAAAATACAGGAGAATTTTGTTTCAAAACAAGGAAAACAAGCATCCTGCCGGTGTGTTCATGCACAGATTTTGTATGCAAGAATTGATGAAGGACCCACATCCAATAATAACCCTGTGGCCAACCAGCCAGCCACTAACAAGGTCCTGGTGCAGCCTGCAGCAGGAGGGAGAAGTGTCCTTCAGGCCACAGGACTGACAGGCACAGTTCTTACTCCAGAAAAGTCTTCCAGCCGCTGTCATCTTTCATCTCTGCTTCTCCTACCCTCAGACAGCCTCTCGGTCCCTTACCACCCCTCTCTAGTCTTCAGTTACTTGTGCATTTTTACACATTATGACACTGTCAGCACAATTGTAGAACTAAGCACATAGGATCCCTGGGTGGAATTTCTGAGATCAAGTCGCCCCTCCGCTAGAGAGAGGAGGAAGCATTTAGAGCTGATCGAAGAGGCTGCGTTAAGGGCTGTATGTGAACACTTACACCAAAGTCCGTTTGCCCCTTGTACCGTTGTTCAGATGGTCCCCTAAGATTCGGAGATGGGGGGGTTTAGCCAAGATGCCTCATTCCATCACTCTGTGGTGCTCATATCTCTCTCCCTGTGGTCTTTCCGATAAGTTTCCTCTAAACTCTTTCAGAAGAAAGCCCCTTCTGTGCCCAGCTGCCGATAACCTCAGGTGTCCCCTAAGATTCTAGGAGAATCCTGCATAGCTGTCTTAAAGCTAACCTTCTACCCGCAGTGTTTCCAAGACTGCTGATTCATTCTTTATTGTTCTCTTGAAAAACATTAACGAGCTGTGTGCTGGGAAGGGAATATGCACTTCCTGCTATCAAAGTAGATAAAGTTACAATGGCGGTCCGTGATGAGATTTTTTTTTCCCCCCACTTCGGGGGAAATGAGGAAAGAACAGAACAGTATCAACGTGAAGAACAGAGATAATACGCAGCAGATAACAATTTGTATAATGAATGTATTGGTGTACACACTTCCTGGGAAGAGTCTTTTGATCTCTGATGATTTTCTAACATGATGCTAGAGGAAGTGGCTCCTTTCCAAGACCAAATATAGGTATTCTTCCTCAGTTCTGTGTTCTTGGTGCTATCATGGGGAGTTTTGTGTGAATTACATATACAAAGGTCAAGATATCAGTTATCCTAGTTAAAAACTGTATATAAAATAAAAATGTCTAAAAGCCAGTTTTTATGAATCTACAGATATGAGCAGTCTTTCTCTGCCTCTATTTATTATTTTTCTCAGTGCTAGGCTATCTGTTCTCTCTCTCTTTAAACATTCCCTCTTAGGAAGTATATTCTCTTCAATGAGGCATTCTACACTGTTGCTTTATCATTTATAAAAAGTTTCTAAAGAATAAAGTAGTGTCTGGGGTCAAAGGAACACGAGTTCATATGTAGGTTCCTGCACTTACCAGTTATGTGGCCACAGGCAGGTTACTTGATCTTTCTCAGATTTGGTGTCTACAAGGGAGTGAAAACAAATATCCTTAGAGTTTAAGAGGAGAAAGGGAGACAGATGGTGTCAAATGCTTGATATATCCTTTCAGTAAATGGTGCTATGACTAAAAGAATGCAGGTGGACACCTCCCGCACACTACAGCTGGACTCCCCCCTCACTCCACAGCTGGACTCCCCCCTCACTCCACAGCTGGACTCCCCCCTCACTCCACAGCTGGACTCCTCCCTCACTCCACAGCTGGACTCCTTGCTCATACACAAACAAAGCCTAAGCCAAATGGACTCTAGTCCTAAAAGCAAGGTTATAAAGCAGTTCTAGGTGTGTACAAGAATAAATTTTGACCATTGGTTGGACAATGATGTTTTATATAAGATACTTTTTTTTTAAAGATTTATTTATTTATTACACTGTAACTGTCTTCAGACACTCCAGAAGAGGGCATCAGATCTTGTTACGGATGGTTATGAGCCACCATGTGGTTGCTGGGATTTGAACTCCAGACCTTCGGAAGAGCAGTCGGGTGCTCTTACCCGCAGAGCCATCTCACCAGCTCTTAAGATACTTAAACCACAAGCAGCAAAGTGAGCCTGGTGTGGTAGTGCACATTAATCCCAGCACTCAGGAGGCAGAGTCACATAGATCTCTGAGGTGGAAGCCAACATGGTCTACATAGTGAGTTCCAGGTCAGCCAGGGCTATGTAGACACCCTGGAGAGTGTGTGTGAGAGAGAGAGAGAGAGAGAGACAGACAGAGATAGACAGAGACAGAGACAGAGACACCAAGAGAGGGAGAGAGAGAGAAAGAGGATAGAGACGAAAGTCAGAATACAATGAACTTCATAAAAATTAAGTTTCTGGTGGATGCTCACAGTCATCTATTGGATGGAACACAGGGCCCCCAATGGAGGAGCTAGAAAAAGTACCCAAGGAGCTGAAGGGGTCTGCAACCCTATAGGTGGAACAACAATATGAACTAACCAGCACCCCCAGAGCTCGTGTCTCTAGCTGCATATGTAGCAGATGGCCTAGTTGGCCATCAGTGGGAAGAGAGGCCTCTTGGTCTTGCAAACTTTATATGCCCCAGTACAGGGGAACACCAGGGCCAAGAAGTGGGAGTGGGTGGGTAGGGGAATGGGGGGGTATAGGGAACTTTCAGGATAGCATTTGAAATGTAAATGAAGTAAATACCTAATAAAAAAACTGGAAAAAAGTAAGTTTCTGTATGTGCTCAAAGCACACACACACACACACACACACACACACACAGACACACAGACACACAAATAAAAACATCTCAAAGGATTTGTGTCCAGAATGTGGAAGAACTCTTATTCAAACACAAAAAGTGGCCAAGTTTTAAAATAGACAAAGATTCAGTGGACAAGTGTTCATAAATTAACCAAAAAAAAAAAAAAAAAAAAACAGACAAAGACTCTGCATAAATAGACACGGTTTCTGAGAAGATACACAGATGTCCTGTAAACACATGAAAACATGCCAGTGCCATCAATCATTACAGGACTGCAAGCCAAAGCACACTGAGGGTGCTCCCTGGCCCCCTAGCTGTGATTGACAGCTAGAACATAGGCTCCTGAAGGTCTGGAGGACACGAGTTCCCCACACACTGCTTGTGAGAACATCAAATGAGAAACTGAATGCTCCCCAAAAGTTCAAAAACAGAAATACATAATGACCTGACAATTCAGTCTACTCAGATTTCTATCAATAACAACAAAACTATAAATCGATGTTTCAAAGAACACAAATGTTCATAGCAACTTTATTAATAATAGACAAAAGTTAAGTGATGGGTAAATATATTTTAATATATCCATGAATATCCACAGTGGGAAGGGAATACGCATCCATGCAACATGGATGAACTTTGAAAACATAGAGAAGGAAGCCAGTAAGCAAATGGGGAGATGATCTTTCTGAGAATTGTCCCCTGTGGCTTGCATTTTATAAACCAGCCTTTGCCCCAGTCTGTGACCAAGTTAACAATGTGCTTTGAGGTCACGTAGAGCCATGTGCTCATTTTGTTTATATAAAGTGTACTTAGCCTGATCAGAATCAACTGCCCTTTAACAAAAACTATGTAATCAATCTTATCACAGCTTATATTCTCGGTGTAATCAACTCTTGCAAGCTTAGCTAGTTGCATAGCTTTGATCTTATACTCTGTTCCTTATCCCCGCCTTCATAGCCCATGCATACCCCTGACTCAAAACAGTGTATGTGGTGTGTGTGTGTGTGTGTGTATGTGTGTGTGTGTGTTGTGTGTAAGTGTGTAAGATGTGGTAACTAGACAGAAAAGACTTCCAGTCAACACCCCCTCCTCTTTAAAATGTTGAGAACAACATATGAGCATGACTTGAGAGCAGCTGTCTGTGGCTTTGTGTGAGTCAGAGAAACAAGTTCTTCCATTTTTACTCCTATAAAAGACCACTGAGCAAGAGTTCATCCATGCCATAACTGCTGTTCAACAAACAGAGAGGACTCTGCAGAATAAACCCACTCTTGGGAAAATGATACCAAGGGTTAGTTTCTTTCTTTAGATGGCACTGTCTTAACAAAAGATTGTGTTGATGTCAGTTTATATGAATGTCCAACATAGGCAAAGCCATGAAAACGGCTAGTGGACCAGTGGCTGCTTACTAGAGGGAAGGGGGTGGAGAGAGTGGGGAGGAATGACTAGCAGGATATTCTAAATGCTAAAGCAAATGGTGGTTATGACTGTATAACACCTAGGAATTACTAGACTGTATACTTTTATTGTTAGGAAAATCATTGCTACTACAACAGAGCCTTTTCTGTTCTGGGGTGGTGTGTGCACACTTTCATGTGAATGCACAGGTGCAGGTATCACAGTGTAGTGGATCCGTGTCCTTCTTTATCACTCTCTACTATGTTTTTTTTTTTTTTGGTGTTGTTGTTGTTTTATTTTGTTTTTTTGTTTTTTTGTTTGTTTTGAGACAGGATCTCTGCCTGGAGCTTGTTGATTCAGCTACACCAATTGGCCCACGAGCCCCAGCATAATGTTGTTATGCAAACAACCATGACCTGTCTGTGCCTCTGGGATTGCAGGTATGCACCACTGTGCATGGATTTTTACAGAGTTGCTGGGGATTGAACTCGGGTCCTCCTGCTTGTGTGACAAGCACTTTACAAACTGAGCCAGCTCCCCAGCCCATAATGCCATTTTTTTTTAAGTGCTTGGCATAGTGACCACCACATTTCCCAAAATATTACTGCATACTGTAACTAGCGGGCGTCCATTCTTTTCTTTCCCTAAATGTATCCAAGTCTGAACCTCAAAAAAACAAAAAAAACCCAGGATCCCAATTCATCTATAGATGAATGCTCTCTACCAAAATACCTATCATCTTAAGAAAGATTCTCTTCTCAGAACCGCCCACCCACAGGCTACTCGCAGGCAGGATGAATTTATAGCAAAGACCAGCTATGAATTAAACCGAACTCCAAACTATAACATTTGCAATGTGGGGGAGATGGAAGTGACGCGGTCGCACGGCTCTGGGGCATGAACTCTGTAGATGACCATGTCCTGTCTTGGTGCCAAGAGGTCAGATGTGCCTGTAGGAGGGGTACCTTCCTCTGGGTCTCTGCTGTCTCTTTCTAATCCTGTCCCTACTCACCCACCCAATTTAAAAGCAAACAACAACAACAACAACAATAAAACTGTAACACTCTATTTATTGTCAGTATCAACTCTACTGTTGCTTTTATTCATTAAAAAAGCCCCTGAATCAAATAGTTTCAAGCTCACACAGGAGGAGGCATACGTAGCCAGAATTACCTGTCCAGCCCTCCTAGTCATGTGGTTTGGGCAGGGATGTGTTTATAAAAAGATAGCGGAGGGGATATGTTTGGTGGTGTCATAGCCAGGTGTAGGGGAAGGGGGTGCCTCAGTGGGCCCATGCTGAGGCATCCCTGCCCCCTAAGGGACAGCCACATGTATAGTATAGAATAGAGTTTATTCAGGACATGGGAAGGGGAGTTAAGAGGGTAGTAGAGGCAGAGAAAGGCAGAGAGAGTAGAGAAGTAGAGGCTGGCCATGAGCACTTGGAGAGAGGGGCGAAGGGACGAGAGGACAGAACAGGAGCAGGAAGGCAAGAGCAAGAGAGAAAGGAGGGGGCGAGCATCCCCTTTTATAGAGAGTCAGGCATACCTGACTGTTGCCAGGTAACTACAACTGCGAACGGAACTTAGAATGCTAACAGGAAACAAAAAGGGAAATGGGATGATGGCCTCTAAAATAAAAATGGTATGTTTGTGTAAGGAAGGAAGGTGTCTTAGACTTCTGTCTTAGTGTTTCATTGCTGTGAAGAGAAACCATGACCAAGGCAACTCTTATAAAAGTAAACATTTAACTGGGGCTGGTTTACAGTTTCAGAGGCTCAGTCCATTATCATCATGGTGGGGAAACATGCAGGGAGCCTTGGTGCTGGAGGAGCCATGAGTTCTCTATCTTGTTCTGAAGGCAGCCAGAAGGAGACTCTTTTCTGCACTGGGTGGAGGCTGGGCATCAGAGAAGCCCCCAAAGCCTACCTCCACAGTAGTGTATTTCCTCCTCGAACAAGGCCACATCTGTTTCAACAGTCACACCTCCTAATAGTGCCACTTCCTATGGACCAAGCATTTAAGCTACCATGGAGGGGTTCAAAAGCTCTGAAGGGGAAGCCAGGTATCGTGGCAGAGACAGAGGCAGGTGGATCTCTAAGTTCCAGGCCAACTCTCTATCTACATAGAGGCTTCTAGTCACGGCTACATAGAGATACTCTGTCTAATAAAAGAAAAGGGAAAAAAGAAACAGAGAAGGGGGGTGAGGGAGAGGAAAGGGAGAGGGGGAGGGGAGGGAAGGGGAAGGGAAGGAGAAGGAAGTGCTGTACAGGTTTCTGAGGCTCCGGGGCCACAAGATTCTTGGCTGCCCACCAGGCAGAGCTTCTGTGACTCACTGTTCTCTCTGCTCTGTTTCCATCAGGTTAACCATTGCTTTAGGGCATTCTCTGTGACTTGTGCCATGTCCTGAAAGACACGGACTGAGTTGTTGCCCTGCTTATGATCACATGGTAGCTGGGCCTGGTGGTGCATAGTGACTATCTCAGCACACGGGAGGCCAAGGCAAGAGGATCGAAAATCTCTGACCTACAGGGAAACCTTGTCAAGAGGAAAAAAAGATGCCTCAGTTGTTAAAGTACTTGCCACACCCCAGCCTGAGGCCCTAGCAAATGAATGAGCCCCAGGTTCAGTGAAAGACCCTGCCACAGAAACTAAGGTGAAGAACAGTAAACTCCCAATATTGACTCCTAGCCTCCACACACGTGCTCACACATGTACACACACACACACACATATCACACACACTAATATACCATGTACACACACGTATATCACACACTAAATAAACCCTCTCATAGTGTAGTAAACTGAAAAATGGCCCTAAAGACGTCTGTGATGGTTTGTATATTCTTGGACCAAGGAGTGGCACCATTTGGAGGTGTGGCCTTGTTGGAATTGGTGTGATTTTGTTGGGAGTAGGTGTGTCATTGTGGGTGTGGGCATAAGATCCTCACCCTAGTTGCCTGGAAGTCAGTCTTCCACTAGCAGCCTTTGGACGAAGATGTAGAACTCTCAGCTCTGCCTGCGCCATGCCTGCCTGGATACTGCCATGCTCCCACCTTGATGATAATGGACTGAACCTCTGAACCTGTAAGCCAGCCCCAATTAAATGTTGTTTTTATAAGACTTGCCTTGGTCATGGTGTCTGTTCACAGCAGTCAAACCCTAACTAAGACAACGTCGATGTCTTCGTCCCTGGGAGCTGTGAAGGTTAATGCCCATGTGTTCTAATAGCAGCCAGAACTAGAGATGGGTCTCATATTTAGGGCAGTGCTAATGGCAATAAGAAGGCAGAGGAGACAGACATAGCAAAGTGACAACAGAGGCAGGGTTTGGAACAATATAGCCACAAGCCAAGGAGTGCCAGCACCAACCAGCAGCTGCAGGAGGCAGAGGCAAGGGAAGGGCTCCCCAGGACCTGGCCAGGCAGGGGGAGCATGGCCCTGCTAATACCTTGGTTCCGTCTCCGATTCCGCCCCCCCCCTTCCTGGAACTATTAGAGAGAAAAGGTTCTGTGATTATGAACCACTATAAGATGATCATTTGTTAGTACACAATTTCCCTACAGATAAATCACTGCCAACTCCTAGGCTACCATGCCCTTCCTCTTGGTGCTCCCTCATGTGGTGGTGACTGCTGAATCCAGTGTTCTTCACTGTATCTTTCTAGAAAACACCTGTTCTTCTCTTACACTCCTTGTCCCTTCCTCTCCAGCATGTTTTCTTATCTTGCCTGTATCCTGTCACTTGGCATGGTATGCTTTTCTGTTCACAGGCTGTCTCTCGACTCGAGCTCGGGTCTTGTCAGGGTATAGATTTTATCTGCATTCCCAGCACCAAACACAGTGTCTGGGACACGAGGTAGACGTCAAATAACAGCCTCTCCCAGTCTCTACTCAGATGACTTGACACTATTCTCCTCACGGCCCATTATGTAGCACAGATGCAGACCAGACCCCAGGCTGAGGGGTTTGTCTCTTCATAGCCAGTCTGCAACTCTGTCTTGCTAAGCTCTATAACCAGGAAGCTTTAGTGTCAAATTCTGTGGGTACCTGATTAAATCTCACTCTCCCTTCAATGAGAGCTTAAACAAAACAGAATGTTTTCAGAGTCTGTGTACAGCCAGGCAGTGGTGGCACATACCTATAAATCCCAGGACTCTGGAAGCAGGGGCAGGCAGGCAGTTCTGAGTTAAAGGCCAGCCTGGTGTACAGAGTGTGTTCAAGATAATGGTAGCTACACAGAAACCATATCTCAAAAAAAAAAAAAAAAAAAAAAGGATAGTCTGTATGCAGGAAACTGTATGCGGGAAACTGTATGCGGGGAAACTGTAGAGCAATCGCCAAGAAACAGAGAGGGTGGTCCTCTCAGCACTGAGACACAGAATCAGTCAAGGTAGACATGCTTCATACTTAGTGATTTTAACGAAAAAGATCTAAAAGACTGAAAGCCATTGCCCAGCTGAAGTTGGAGGGTAGAGGGAGGGAGTGGTCCTCACACAGGATGGGACCTACATGAAGAGGGGATGTCTATACAGCCGAGAGAGCCTGGGGCCAGCATGTAAACCCCCCAACTTCAGCTGTGTTTTGACACGGATTTTGTTGTTAATGTTTTTTGACACACCATCTCTCTTGGTAGCCCTGGCTGTCCTGGAACTCACTCTGTAGACCAGGCTGGCCTGGAACTGAGATTCACCTGTCTCTGCCTCCTGAGTGCTGGGATTAAAGGTGTGCGCCACCTCCTGACTTGATGAGGATTCTTAACCTCCTAGGTAGCCATATTCATCTTGCTACCATCAAAAAATTGTCAGCCCTCTGAGTGGCCACAAGTCAGAGATGGAAGCTGTGAAGCAAGATGCTAAACCGTAGATTCCTTAGGATGCTGTCTCATGGAGACTGCTCTGGGTACTCACACTCCCTCCCTGTATCAGTGGGTATTCATGTCTTTTCTTTATTCTGCCACGTGAAATAAGTAGAAAGGGGCCTTGGACTGAACCAGTCAGGAGAGTGTTAACTATAATTCTATTTTGGTACCACAGGTCCTAAAAAATCATGACTCTCAGTATCTTTCCATAGTACAGAAAAGCTGCCTCCAATTCCAGGGGCAGGATATGTACAATCATCCAGTAATACACCCAATGGTGGGATGCATCAAGCTGGGGGGGGGGGCTTGCAGCTACTCACTGGCTGTTTCCCAAAGTCCAGGACTGACCTTAGTGGTAGAGTTCAGATAATTTCCCTAAAGTCTCTTAGGGGAGAGGTATGGTTGTTTAGAGATAGGAAAAGGAAGCAAAGAGTAAATAACAGTGTTTGGTATTCTCACCACTTTTACATTACGGTAGCATTGTTGTTCTAAGGCAATACAGCCGTCCTGTCAAGGGGTACTTGTATAGACAGGTGTCAGAAGCCATCTAGGAAAGGTTATGGCAAGTGAATTTTCTAGAGATGGCCCACCATTCTGCATGGCTGCAATGCATACCCTCTGGGATGCAGGATCCTCAGACTTCATGCTAGGATTGCTTCTTGGTGTTGATATTCCTTTCCCATCTTACATAGCCTATTGATTCCTGGGCATTAGCCCACCCTATTGGGCAGATTTCCTGCAGATCAATATGAAGATATACTTTCATGCTGTGTAGATGAATTGATGATTTCATAATTCCTAATAATGATTTTATAGAACTCCTAAATTGATACAAGTAATCTCAAGCCCCCTACAGAATAAAAGCTACAAACAGAGCTCTGTAAACCTTCACGAGTCCCAGACTAATTGCTCTAGGAAAAGAAAGCAGGCTTGGAACAAATTTATAATCATGGAAAACATTCCTTCTAGGTTAGGAATGAGGCAACTGTCATAAACTGGGAATGGGCAATTTATTGTGGGTGCAAGGACAGAAAATAAATGGACTAGTTTATACAAAACTTCAAAATAAGACACACGACATGACTTGTCTCTTGATAAAACCGTGCTAGTTTGACATAAAAACTGTTTTAAATTTCTGATAAACTTATGGGGACTAGAAAACAGACAATGAATGTTTAGACAGGTACTAGTCTTATATTTTTGGTTGTGAGCCTAGCCTTTAACGGCTGAGCCATCTCTCCAGCCCCAGGTACAGGTCTCAATGGAAAGACATGTAAACAATTCTGATGTAACTCCTTAAGCCTTGTCAACCTAGGACATGAACTGTTCCCTTAAAGATACTATGAACTTATGGAATGTAAAAATGTTTTTTAAAACATATGATCCTGAGAAGGTATAAAAACTGAGAACAATAAAGTAGCAGTGTAGCGTTTTCTGCTTCATCCAGTATGTGTGTCTGATTTTCTCTTTCCTTTTCTTTTCTTTCCTTTCCTTTCTTCTCTCTGACTCATGAAGAGTTAGCACACTCTGAGATTGCTGAAGATGCCACAGCCCTTGCTGCCTTTCCTGAATGCCAGGCGGGATACAATAAACTAAGTTCAGCAGTGCACACACACCTGGGGAGTTTTACCAACAGGTTAGTGAGTCAGGACGCTGCTTTACAAAACACTTTTCCACTTTGTAACAAGCAAGGGCTGCTGGTGCCACCTCATCTCCCTCAACTAACATGTCTCCTCCTACTCAGAGTGGGCATCCTGGAAGCAGCCTCTCTTACGGCCAAGCACGTGTGCATGTGTGTGTGTGTGTTGTGCAGTAGTAAGTGTGGAGTGCCTTTTGAGAAGGAATCTGACCTTAAGTCATGACAAAGAACTAAGTCCAGGCAGGAATCTGACATTAGGCCATGACAAAAAAGTTCAAGCAGGGACCTGACACTGGCCAAGGACAAGGAAGTAAGAATCTGATTTTAGGGTAGAACAAAGAAGTAGGCTTGATCATCCTTAGAAACAGCAACCACCCCTAGCTGAGGAGCTGTTGGCAACTGATGACCACTAGGAACGGAGTCAGTTTTAAGGGTGTGGTCCTGGTAGGCCAGCCACACTCCAGTAGATGTGCCCATACTCATAAGTATATAGGCACCACTTATTGGACTCAGTGGGTTAAAACTAAACAGAACAAAAAGGGAAAGAAAAAGGAAAAGATGAAGTTGGGGAGGAGTGGGTCCAGGAAGACATGAAGAAGGGAGTAAATATGATCAAAACACATTGTATAGAAGTATGAAATTCTCAGAATTTCACACAAATGAAAAAGAATTCCGGGCTGGTGAGATGGCTCAGTGGGTAAGAGCACCCGACTGCTCTACCGAAGGTCCGGAGTTCAAATCCCAGCAACCACATGGT
>NC_034594.1:137882046-137886045 GCF_900095145.1 Mus pahari
AAAAAAAAAAAAAAAAGAGAAACTCTACCTTAAATCAATGGTCCCAAGTGAAGAATGTCACGAGCACACTCCCACCCCAGAGGCAGCAGTCCTCCAGTATTCTGCATATGGAACTATGGTCCACGCTGCTTTCCAGTCCCGCATCAAGTCGGCCAAGTTTGGCTTCCATTCCTTCTTTGGTAGGAATTGTTCTTTGCCTGTCCAGAAGGAATCTCCACTCCTCCTCCAGGGGCAAGTAGGTTTTGTCAGATGCAAGAGAGATGAAAACAGTTTGCAGCTTTCCCCACAACACTCTAAGGCATTGAAACCCTTCAAAGAGGGGAACCTAGGGTGAGTGGGCAGGGTTTTACCCCTGTCCCCAGTTACTTCCCGCTTGCCTGGGCTTCTTACCGGGACTTGCGTGAGCTCTACTCAGTTCTTCTCCAGGTACAGACTTTTGGATCTAAGAGGTACATCCTTAACTAAGAAAGTAAGTCCCCTTAACTGAGACTTTCCAAAAATGACACACTAATTCACACACAGCCTTTAAGAATTTATAAAATGGGGCTGGAGAGATGGCTCAGTGGTTAAGAGCACTGACTGCTCTTCCAGAGGTCCTGAGTTCAATTCCCAGCAACCACATGGTGGCTTATAACCACCTGTATTGGGGTCTGATGCCCTCTTCTTGTGTATCTGAAGAATGCAACAGTGTACTCAAACAGAATAGATCTTTTTTTAAAAAGAATTTGTAAAATAACCCTACACAACGAACTACAGGAGGTTAAGGAATGTTGAAACAGATGCAAACAGTCTTCCCCAGGAACAGCATAATTTAGTTATCCAGTTTCAAATGGCAGCCCTGAAAACATACATTCAAGTCACATTATACAGCCTGGGAAGTATTTAGAACCTAGACAGACACTCATGCATGTATGAATTTGAAAAGAGCACGGAGGAGCATACGAAAGGCCGAGAGGTCGGAAGGGAAGAGGAAATGACATGATTATCTTGAAGTAAGATGTTGGTGTGGCGATATTAGCCACGTTTCTCTTGTGCTCTGAAGAGGCGGCAGTCTCCTTTTTCTCTTTGGAGCTTCCCATTCTTTGAGATTCAGTTTGTTTTGTAAGCTCACTTTCAGTTGTTCAACACGGGGTAATTTTATTGACTGCCTCGCTTTTTCCCTGGTTAATGGTAATGACACTCTCAAGGCCTGCCACAGCGTCTTCAGAAGCAGAGCTGAATTCCAAAGTCGCTCCTCCCTTCTTTCTCAAGTTGTTATTTTTGCCAGCGCATCTGCCACCACCTGTAGATGCTTCTGTATTCTGTGGCGGACCTTAACCCCACAAAAAGTTGTCTCGGTCATCATAGGAGATTTGGTTCACATTCACATAAATATCAAATAAGCCATCAGATCCTCTCATACACTATAAATTACCCTGTATTTTACTTTTAATACCTAATACAGGGCAAATAGTCAATTAAAATTCTTGTCAGTCAGGGAATAATGACAAAAAATCTGTGCATAGTCAGAATTGATGGGATGTTTTCAACTCTTTTGATGAGGAGCTAGATGAATAAAAGTATGAAGGACCAACTATGTCCTATTGCTTCATTATATAATCCCGTATACCACATCAAATAACACGTACTCACAACTGAAGGGGATGCTATGTATGACGTGTCCATGTTTTCTGACTACAAATGCCCTCGAAGTGTAAGGAGCAGAGGGAGAAGAGAGTCAAGCATTTGAAGGCGAGCTAGGGGACCATGTTTGTAACTACCAGTTTCCATCTGTAATCTGCATGGGAAATGTGTCTGCAATACCGAACAGGTTCAGAGAATAATAAATGAATGAGAAAGATACATCCTAATCCAATCTTCAATTAAGCTCTAAGAAAAGCTGAAATAAATAGCAAACTATGAATACATAATTCCTTATTATTTATTCTCCTCTTACAAAAGACACTTGGACAAATAAATATAAAATGGCATATGTCATATTTAGAAATGGCCAAGGACACACCTTGGTACTCCTCACAGGAATACACTAATACAATCTTCAGATGCACACTCCTCCTCCCCATCGCCAACCTCTTTAATTTTAAAAAAAAAAAGTCAATTATTTTAATTCTCCACAATTTTTAACAATGAATTATCAAAATAAGTAATCTAACACTACTCAGAGACAAAGACATTTAAATGAAAAGATTTAAAAAATACATGTGTGTACAAATACACACAATATGTTGCCTAGAAACTCCAACTAATGAATAATACAAGGTTAATTTCATAGGTGACATGTCACAACTCTCCATAAGTGTGAATAAACACCAGAAAGCCCACAGCCAAGAGCCAGAGTAGCACATCAGCATGCAGTCAGCATCTTATGACGGCAGGTCACACAGGTCATCGGGGCTCAGTGATGGCCTTACAGTCAGCCTCTTCACAGTGAAGATGATGCTTCAGGCCGGATGCAGACTACGTCCCCTCATGGGACACACATACATCACTGCTGACATAAGCTCCAGAGCACATCTCTCTCTGGAGTAGGAACTTGAAAACCGACAGTATAAATAGGAGTTGAGCGGAACCTGCCTGCAGCAATCTTTTATTTTCCTTTAAGGCTACAGAAAATCTGTGCATAAGCAAGGAAACTAATTCTCATAATAAAAATACCCCTACAAATAGCCAAGGTATCCCGTCAGGTTCCACATGAAGAGAGAGTATGCTGTATCACATTTTATTCTGAGGGCATACTTTGTGAGTCCACAGGGTTAGGATCAACTCTTTCTGGAAATACTAGCTTCTCACAAACTGCTTCCTTAATTGGTAAATACTGTGATATTTCATTAGGTTCCGTGAAGAGGGAAGGTGGAACATGCTAGGAAAAACATAAAATCGTATTAGTATATGCTCAGTTATGGCTCACATAATTTCTGAAACCTTCTAGTGTAAGAATCAGGAAGCATGCTAATTTCAGCCCTGGAAACACTCCACGAAAGGAGGATCATTAAGTGCTCCCCCAAACCACAGCTACTTCCCATTACTCAATCGTTCAAAGGTGTGGCTGATCTTCAAGAAACTTGGTGTCATATAATGTACAGTGCTACTGTAAGTGCTGAAAGAATCCCACACATGTTTCTTTTTAATGTTTTTGTTGTTGTTGTTTGTTTGTTTTTTTGTTTGTTTGTTTTTCGAGACAGGGTTTCTCTGTATAGCCCTGGCTGTCCTGGAACTCACTCTGTAGACCAGGCTGTCCTCGAACTCAGAAATCCACCTGCCTCTGCCTCCCAAGTGCTGGGATTAAAGGCGTGCGCCACCATGCCTGGCTAGAATCCTACACATTTTGATCAAATCCCTCCCTAGTTTCTGTTACTTGAGTAACTTGAAAGTTCAATCTTTAGATGAATGGGTGGGATTAGTGGGATACAAGACTTAAAATGAATTATTAAAATTTAACATCTAAACACTTAAAATTTAAGTATTTACCATTAAATTAGCAATTTTGCTCTCTCTGGATGTATATTCTCGTAACATGTAGGTCTTGTCAGCCTATATTTAAAAATACAAAAATTACAATATATTTATATATTTTTTTAACAAAATCCTCCCTATAAAACATACACATAAACAAACAAACAAAAACATCCTTTTGTACAGTTTTCAGTTTTCCCATATAAGACTGTTTTGTTATGTTTTGTTTTGTTTTGTGAGACAGGGTTTCTCTGTGTAGCCCTGGCTGTTCTGGAACTCACTCTGTAGACCAGGCTGATCTCAAACTCAGTCATTTAAGACTTTTAAGGTTAGGTTAAAAGAAGTGCATTTTGTGAGGCATTGTGGTGCATGCCTTTAATCCCAGCACACTAGGAAGGCAGAGGCAGGCAGATTTCTGTGAGTTTGAGGCTAGCCTAGCCTACACAGTAAGCTCTAAGACAGCCAGGAATATGAGAGAGAGAGAGAGAGAGAGAGAGAGAGAGAGAGAGAGAGAGAGAGAGAGAGAGAGAGAGAGAGAGAGAGAGA